>NW_026652280.1:12438444-13038444 GCF_009828535.3 Hylobates moloch | reverse complement strand
CGATGGCATAATCCTGTAATCTCAGCTACCTCGGAGGCTGAGATGGAGGATCATTTGAGCCAAGGAAGTCAAGGTTGCAGTGAGCCAAGATTGCACCACTGTAATCTAGCCTGGGTGAAAGAGTGAGACCCTGTCTCAAAAAAATAAAATAAAATAATATAAAAACTTTTTTAAAAAAAGAATAAAATATGATAGTCATTAAATATGTGTTGTAATTATATGTATTAAACCATAAAAATAGTTTTGTTCTAATCAGTGGACAGAACAAAATACAGTTTCAGAACTTTACATTTATTCGTGATTATATATATACCTACATTTTCTTCATTTATTGTCACAATATCCACTTTTCTCTTCCCCAACTTCCTCACTATAATTATATGTTGAGTTTGTGTTATTTATATAAAATCCTGACATCAAATTTTTATCGTATAATTTGTGATATATATTTGTGTATATGTACACATATACATACACTTGTATTCTATATAATATAATGGGGATTCACTAAATATTAAATGACAAATTACCTGTCCCCTCTACTTAAACACTGTGATTTGCTATGTTTATTTAGTATACATTTTGGATTCTTTCCAGTACTATTACATGTTGGTTTTAAATTTACATGTAGAATCTAAATACTAATATTATACCTACACTTAAGTGAAAAATATCACAACAGAAAAGGCAGAAAAAACTTGGTGAGAGTTGAATGCTTTGCCTAATTTGTTCTTTTTAAAAGAATTATGTTTTTAATAACATGACAAATTTGTTGGCTTAAAAAAGAGAGATTTCTGTACTGTAGAAGTATGATAAATAGTAGAGCTACTGCATTTGTTAAGAAGCTAATGGGCAATTGGAACGGACAGCTCTAAGATATGTGCACAATGACTAAGAAGTTGAGACTGAATGCTATGCATTGCTTTCTCATTGTCTCATTCTGATAGTTTTAAACAACATTTTGTCTCTTTTGTTGTTGTTTGTATTTGTCTGTTCAATGCTTTTCTAGTTGGGTCTATGATAGCAGAAAGATGAAAGATTCCCCTTGAATGCTATTATAGTTTCTGTACATAATCCATAAATAAAAAAAAACTTTTCCATAATAAGAAATGTATTTTGCCATTTGGAGTAGAAATTCAATTTTTTAAGTGGAAAGAATTATTAAGTATTAAGTATAAGAATTATTAAGTATTTCATCTTTCAAATATTAATATTTCCATATAATTATATTTTCTCATTCTATTAAGATTATATTATTTTGTCTAGTTTAGTTAGATATTATAACTATCTTCTGCAGGATTATATTATGTGAATGATGAAATTCACATATCACAACCAATTTTGAGAAATGAAATGAAATGTAATTTTTACTTCGTTATTGTATTACTGTAGGGATATCATTATTTATACATATATTTATGCAACTAATTCACATATTCTACAAATGTGTATGTATATTATAAATTAAATGCCAAATGATTTTTAAATAAAGTATGATATAATTGTAATTTTATTAGTTTCCAAGAAATTTAAATTTACAATTAAACAAAATGGTCTAACTGTAGTTAAATTTTACAAGATTTTTAAAAATCAATTTATTTGTATTTTATTATTATTATTTTTGAGACAGAGTCTTGCTCTCTCACCAGGCTGGAGTGCAGTGGTGCAATCACGGCTCACTGCAACCTCTGCCTCCTGGGTTCAAGCAATTCTCCTGCCTCAGCCTCCCAAGTCGTTGGGATTACAGGAGCCCACACCCACACCCAACTAATTTTTTGTATTTTGGTAAAGACAGAGTTTCACCATGTTGGCCAGGCTGGTCTCAATCTCCTGACCTCGTGATCTGCTTGCCTTGACCTCCCAAAGTGCTGGGATTACAGGTGTGAGCCACCGCACCTGGCTGGAAAATCAATTTAAAAATCACTATACATTACTAAATTATGTCACTTAAATACACAATTATTTTGCTTCCACTATGTGAGAAATGCAGTTAAAATACACTTGAGTCAATAATAGTGATGGGGTAGGAGACAGATAGATGCTAGGCAGATAGGTGAGGTTACCTAGAGAACCTCCCACCACCCCTGTCATTGCACAGGGGGCTTGCCTAGGCTAAACATGTGCACAGTGAAAACTTCCTTCCCTTAATGCATGTGCAGTAATGGAAACAAATCAATGTGGAGTGGCTCAGATCAAGGGCCCACATACACACTGGAGGAACTGGATGGAGCCACCAGGAATTTGTGCCTTACGGTGAGGAAGAATCTGGCCCTTTCAGCTCGTGTGTGGGAGCCCTGGTATTGTGAAGTGGAAGTCTTTTTGCAGGACCCCTCTCTTTGCTGAGAGCTTTCCTTTTGCTTAATAAATTCCATCTTCCTCACGCTTCAACGTGTCTGCATGCCTAATTTTTCCTGGTTGTGAGATAAGAACCTGGATTTAGCTGAAGTAAGGAGCAAAAAATTCTGCATCATTTTGGTAGCCCACAAGAGGACATGAGGAAGGATGAGTAAAATACAGATCCAAAAATCTTTTTCCCTCTTGTTTCTGACCTTTCTCACCTTCAGATTTTTTCTGAAGGCAAGGGTAACTTCCCCCCAACTGCCGTTGCTCTCAGGTGTTGGGAATGTTGGCCTCGTTTCAACCCAGTCTTTTCTTTTTTTTTCTTTTTTTTTTTGAGACAGAGTCTTGCTCTGTCGCCCAGGCTGGAGTGCAGTGATGCCATCTCGGCTCACTGCAAGCTCCACCTCCTGCAACCCAGTCTTTTCTGTGGCATTTTCCTTTCTTTGTGGGGCACTGTAATGGCACCTATCTTTTCTTTAAAATATGGAGGTGTTTCACCCTCGTCACAATGTCCATAGGTGCCCTAGCAAGACAGAAGGATGAGTGGCAGCTTCCCACTCCCTTTCTCTCCTGGCTGGGGCACATGGTCATGTCTGCCACATGTGAGTGTGGTGTCCAGTGGCCATACAAGGTGGGAATGAGCCACAGCCACTGCCCAGGCCCTGAGATGGGCTCAAGGGCTAAGGCCTCAAGGACTCAGGCCTCGCTGGCCAGTGTTCCCCAAGACACATCCACAGAGTCTTCCCCCTGGCCAAAGGAGACAGCAATTAAAAGTTTCTCTCTCTATTGTAGAAATCCATTTGCATAAGAATAAGAGTTTCTTCCCCTAGACATTCTCCCCATCCACAATTAAGTTTTTTTTTTTTTTCTTTTGGCTGTTGGGAGTTAATTTTTATGTGATGTGTTTTTTCTTGAAAGGACGAGGACCCCAATTCACAGGAAACCCTTTTTCCCTGCCTTCTTTGAGAAGGACCCAATTCCAAGGCTTCACCTTAGCAGTCAGCTTATGATAAGGAGGCAACAACCAGTCTGGCAAGGGGCACCTGGGGCTCAATGAGTCCATGCACCTAGCTGACGTAGCTCTTTTGTCCCAAACTCAACTCCAAATTTCAGGCCGAAGCCCTAGAAAAAGAAAACTGGATCTGAGGGATACAGAGGCAGATGACAATGGAAGTTAAAAGGCACAGTGCAGGTGAGCTAATTCCTACCAGTTAAGCCAAGCTTCCCTTTTCATGGACAGAGGACTTGCCAATATCCATGGCATAAATGAGGTTTAAGGAAATCAAAGGCTACTGCCAGGTGGACAAAAGGCAGCGCATGGGTAAGAGCAGATAATCCTACCGACTAGGGCCCCTGTTAGCATGGGTGAAAGCCACACTGGCAACCATGGGAGTCACCCCGTCCAGGTCGCTGGGACTCAGGAATATAAGGTCAAAAGAAGTAACGAGGACACTTTTTCCTTCTCTCCCTCTCATTCCCCAGGTATTTGCTAGGAAGAGAAAGGAATGAGGTATATCTGGCTCCCTCCTTTTTAGATGAGTTGCCATTCATCTTCAGTCTTTCCCCTTTTCAAATGTGTCCTTAACCCTGAAGCTCCTTTGAAAAAAAATGCCTTCGTTTTTCCTTTTTCCTTCTCTGTCCTGTCTTCACAGATGGGTAATTGTGTGCCCAAACTACAGGATACTTCCCTTAGATGCATTTTCCAAACTGAGAAAAGTTAATTTCCCAAACCTTAAACTGGTTGGCTTAGAATTGAGATCAGTGTAAGGGAACCCAGAAGCTTGACATGCTGGAAAAAGGGTAAAAGTTTTTGTTATCAGTTGGACTTTGGACCTCCCAAAGCAGTAAAAGGAATGATAAAGATAATTGTTTATTTTCTCTGTAAATATATATATATATATGTTTATCTAATAGAAGACCATATATATATCTGTGTGTATATATATGTATATATATATGTATATATATATATGTGTGTATATATATATATATCTGTATATATATATATATATATTTTTTTTTTTTTGAGATGAAGTCTTAGTCTGTCACCCAGGTTGGAGTATCGTGAAACCCCCACTTCCTTGGTTCAAGCAATTCTCCTGCCTCAGCCTCTTGAGTAGCTGGAATTACAGGTGCATGCCACTACCCCTGCTAATTTTTGTATTTTTAGTAGAGATGGGGTTTCACCTTGTTGGCCAGGCTGGTCTTGAACTCCCGACCTCAAGTGATCCACCCACCTTGGCATCCCAAAGTGCTGGGATTACAGGCATGAACCATCACACCTGGCCCTAAAATTTTGATTAATGAAAAAGAATCTATGAGGTTGGTATTAAGCTTTAGCCAATCTGGTGTGCTTTGTGTCTCTTAATTGAGGCTTGTTGGGTTCAACTGCTAGGTCATGTTTGATAAAGTTCAAAGCCAGCAATATTGAATGCTTGGAATGACTAAAGTCAGATAATAAGGGATTTAAAAGGAATTTCTTAAACAGTGCCCAGCTTATTAAAAGTGGATATCCAAGTTATATCTATATTTAAAAAGCTTTTATGTTTTTCTCTTCTTGGATTTTTTTTTTTCTGAAAAAAGGTTTTTTCTCAGTCAACTGAATTACTTTTCTCCACCTAGTATTGTCACTATTAATGCATACATGTGAGGCTCAAAGATAATTTCTGATGGCCTGGGGCTCCTTGGGAAAAACAGAAAAGGCTCCACGGATTCCATATGGGTGAAATCTCTGTTGTCCTTATGCAACCCCAGGAATTAGAGGCAAAGAGGTCCTTCTCAAAAGCTGTTTTTGTCTTACAGCTATACCTGTTTATTAGGCCCTAGAAACTGCATGCTCTCCTAGCCCTGCTCTTAAAGGGTCCCACCTGGAGGCCAATAATCCAATTAGGAGATTGGCAAAGGAAAAATCTTATAGCTACTGGATCTTCTTCTGTTTGTCCATGTAGTCATATATGTGTTGTGTGTACCTATAAAAAAGAGCTTGAATTAATTGGCTTAAAGAAAAATAAGGACTTTGATGAAATTTTTTTGAAGGAAAAGTAAAAGCTTTAATGGCTTTAAGTTCATGTGACCATAATATTTGAAAAATAAAAGCAGTCTTAAAGATTATTGGTAAAATGTAGATGCCATTAAAATATAAATAGATGGTCTAAATTATGCAAGTCAGATACTAGGTTTGCTAAATGTTTTAAGGTTGTAAATTGCTTCTCTGGCCTTTGAAAACTGTTCAACTTGCTTGCTTTACAACTTGGTAATACTGGAATTAACCACACCCTTCACTATGGTGGAAGCTGTTAAACTTTATCGGTGCCTAGTGCATAATTGAAACAACGTACCAGATTTTACATTAAAGTTAAAAATTGCTAAAAGGTACTGTTATAATATGTGATTGAGTTGACTGAAAACAGATTGACATGCAAGGTGTGTAAGGACAGTAAACTGTGTTTTTAGTAAAATATATAAGAAGGCATGGAAATGTAAATTTTTGCCTAGTGGTAAAATATTGTTTTAAATTAGATAAAATAAAGCTAAAGGTTTAAACAACTTGTAGAAAGTTTCGAAAAATCAATCATGCAAAAGAATTCTGTGTGTGAACATTGATTAAATTCAAAAAGTATTATATATGATTTTTCTATAAATTGAGCATTGGAATAAAAGCACAGGACTATTCCCTTAAGGCATGATTCTGCTTTTTAGCAAAATTTATCAAGGGTTATAAAAGGTTTATAAGACTCTTACTTCATGGTCAAAATGGTGAAGATTGGATAGAATTGTCTGTAAGTTTTCATTAGAAAATTGGGGTTGATATTAATAGTAAACTAATATAAGGATAACATTTGGCTTTCTCTCTCTCGTACAAGATTTTCATGTAATACTGAAGGATAATGAAAGATTACCATTTGCCCTGCAGATAGACTGCCAGGAAAATAAAGAGAAGACAGGAGACAAATTCCTCCCTCTAAATGAGTAAAGATTTTTGCCTTTTTAAAAATTTTTGAGTCATCATTTTGACAAAATAAAAAACTATGGTAATCTGTAATTGTATTTCATAATGTCAAGTGTTTAAAGCTCTAACATATTTAACAGGCTTCTCAAAATCAAACTTCAGTTTCAAAATTGTCTTTCCTGAACCCTATCTTTGGATGCTACATGGGGACCCTGGTGCATCCAGAAGGAGTTAAACTGTATAGACATGTTTAGATATGTGGGATTGCCAAAATGATGTTTAATCTTCTTCATGTTATATTTTAGGGAATAATATTAATATACGTTCCAAAATTGCATGGGATTTCTAGAAATTCTAATGACTGAGTATATGCTATCAATCATAATTAAGGTTATGTTAAATTATTGTAAACCATGGAGATAAACAAAATTATTTGTCAATTGTGTTTTTAACTGTAACTACCCTGGATATTTTGTCATTTGGGGACACCTTCTAAAGGTGATTTATAATCAGCTATAGAACTTTGACAGGTGTTCTCAGTGTGGATTTCTGATAATTTTGAGGATTGTGATGTTGGAATAAAATAAAAACACACAGGACTCATGAAGAGATGAAATGTTAATGAATATCAAGCAAAACAAGAGTTAATGGAATGGACTGAAGTAATAGAAAACTCAAGTAATGTTTTTTTTGAAATGTTTTGCTTGAAACATTGCTGATCCATGTTTTGTTTTTTAGAGTCCAGGAAGCTTTTATTTTTAGCCACTTATAGTCTTTAATAATTGAGTAAGGTATATTCCTGTGAACTGAATTGGAGCATGTTTGTTTCTCTCTGCCTGATTTCTCTAGAATTTGGAAACTATCTGTTAGTATTCTTAATTTATGGAAACATGGCTATTTGCATCAGTGCAATAAGAATACATTTTCTTTTGCAACAGGATGCAATCAGAGATACTGGTTGTTTTACCAAGGCTTCAACTAGAAGAGCAGCTTCCCTTTCAGGAATCAATCTCGACTTGCATAGCTGATAAAAACCCCTTGGGAAAACTGGCCTCATACTTTGTCTACACAATCCCTTTACAAGTTTCCTAACCTGTGAGGAGTAAAGAATGTCACTTTCTAACAGGTCTAGGAACCCCATATTCTTGGGACCTGAAGAAGAGAGGAATTCACGCAACTCACAGATATTTGGGGGTACAAACCCATGCCTGTGTTTGGCTTTAAAAAGTCCTATCTGAGATTCCTTGTGGAACAGAGTTCCATCAAAGCCAATTTTAAAAGCCTTTGTAAAAATAATTATTCTTGCTGTACTTTAGGTGAATAATCAGGCCTAATAGAAGACCATTTATTTTGTAAACGACTCAGATTTGCTTTTAACAAAAATGAGGACTGGAGAGAGATAAATTATGTTTCAAAACTTATCATAAATTTGTCATTAAATTATAGCCCCATTAGTTGTTTTTAAGTTTTTTGCCCACATTTTGGCGTAACCCTGCTTATTCCTGTAAACCAACCAGTGATCTCCAGCTACAGCTCAGAAGATACAATAGGGATGTGTACTGCAAAAATCTGGATTAATATTCTAGTTCTGGGCAATTATCCTCCAAATCCTGCCAGGTGATGGGAGTAAATAGGGTGCCCATAACTCAGAGGTTTCTTTTTTGGGAAAATAAAACCAAGGGAGCTAATCAAAGCCAAGCCCCATGCGCCCAAATCTTAGCAAGCGTAACTATAGCCACAAGTTATCTGAGCATGCTCATAGCCCTGGGATTTTTGGGCCGTCCTTACCCCACCCCCCTTTTGTTTCTTTTTAATACATGTCTTCTAATAACCCGGTTTGGCTCTTCTTACCTTCCGGCTATCAAATTCCAAATGGTCATGCAACCAGAGCCTCAAGTAATGGCCCCCTTTTATCAGGGACCCTAAAGAGCACCCCTTGTCAGCAGGAAGCAGTTACGATTGGTCATCATCCTTATCCTTATATTAAATAAGCATTTTTTTTCTTAGAAATATTAGTTCACTCCTCTTTATCATAGTCAATTTTTCTATATAATATTTTTCAGCAGTACCAGTCCCAACCATCTCTCTGCCTCCCAGGCTGTAAATGGGGAATACTAACAAGAAAAAACCTCTAGCTCTGAGCTCAAGTCCTGAGAGTTTTTCTAAGTATTTCTGTCACATTAATTAAAAACAATCTTGTCCAAATTGTAATTTCCACATACGAGGAAATAGGGTGGGGAGAGGAACAAGTCAAATCTGTCCTATTGAAGTTTAAGGGATCCACGAGGGATCCACACTCCATAGAACTCAGCAAGTTTACTTTTAAGAGCATGAATCAGAAGAGAGTGCTACTTACCTTTCGGGAACTAGAAAAGGCATGAGACTTTGTTCACTCCACAGCCTGCCTCTAGACAGAAGGAGTTCACAATCTAGGGACACACTGATGAATGAAATGCCAATAATATCCCTGGCTGTTCTTTGAATTTTGCTTTGAACCATGGTATAACTGACATGCAGTAAACTGGAAATACTTACCATGTACAACTATATATACATATATATGCATGCTTGTGTGTGTGTGTGTGTATATACATATACATGTATATATACACATATATACATGCATGTATATATATGTGTATATATATGTATATACACACACACACACATATATTTACACATACATACACAATCTGTGAAACTACATCCAAGATAATAAATGTATCTCCATGACCAAATTATCTTGTGCCCCAAATGTAATCATGTTCAGTAGCTCCTAAACTTCCAGGCACAAAAAACACAGATAAGCTATCTTTCCCTACAGGTTAATTTGCATTTCTTAAAATTTTATGTAAATGAAGTCATACTAGAAGTGGTTTTGGTGGGGGAGGGGCAGAGAATTACTGTCTTTTTTTCACTCAGAAAATTTATTTGAGATGCATACGTGTGGTTGTATGTATCAGTAGCTAATATGTTATTGTCTAGCTTTGTTTAACCATTTACCTATCAACAGATATTTATGTACTTTCCCGTTTTGGCTACCTCTAATAAAATTGCTGTGGATATTTGCTTATTGCTTTTTGTGTAGATAAGTGCTTTTCACTTCTCTTGAGTAAAAATGTAGGAGGGAAATAGCTAGATCACATGGTAGGTATATGTTTAATATTTTAATAAAGTGTAAAACTATTTTCCAAACAGATTTTGCCATTTTACATTTCTACCAGCAGTGTATGAGCATTAATTGACTTCATCTCCTCCTGAACATTAGGTATGGTTTAACTTTTTAATTTTAGATATTCAAATAGGTGTGTAATGGCATGTCATTGTGGTATTTTTTGTCTATTAATATGATATATTACATTGATTAAATTCCAAATGTTGAATCAATCTTGCATTCCAGAGGTAAAACACATTTGGTCACTATTCACTGTTCTTGCAATATATTACTGGATTCATTATGCTAAAATTGTGTTAAGAAGTGTAAGACTCGCTATGTCAAAAATGTATTTAAAATCTTTCAAGACACATACTTTCATTTATTTCCTAGTTTATTTTTTAATCACAGTATAGCTATTTTATTATCTTTGTCATTGCCACTATGTGATTAATAGGAAGTCATAATTTTCATTTGAATGGCTGCATGCAAATTTATGATTACCTACTTTTTCCATTATTAAAGTTAAGACTGGAATGTGGACATTCAACATACTTTCATTCTTTGAACAATTTTCATGCTATCAATTACCCTATAAAAATGGTATTTTTTTATAAATCTTGATGCATACTCTAAGACAATATATCAATTTATAATGTTGTATGAGAGACAACCTAATAAATATTGGGCATTATTCTTTTTTTCAATAATTTCTTAGCTAAATGGAACAAGTGAATAAAATTTCATCTTAATAATACATTCCCATTTCTGGAGATATTTTTTAGTCAAAATTATTTTAAATGCTTATTTTCCATTACTAAATTTTGTTTGTAAGCTAAATGTTTTTATCAATCTTTACTTTTCCTTATAAGTTGTTAGCTAATTGGAAAAAATGTACACATTTATTATAAACATTTTCTCTGTTTTGTCATTTTTGTTGTTATAGCAAATTTAGAGGAAAATATGATGCATTATTTATATGGATGCAGATAACTTTTATCTATTGCTTTGTGTTTCTTGTATTTATATTAATTTTAGAAAATGATGCTTTGTCTAGGCTACTAGTATTTAGTTTTATGTTTGGCAATTTTATCATCTTATGGTGATATAATTCCTATTTTTTAAGTCTAATCAATTAATTCTTCAGCTATTTATTTGTCGATATTCTGAAGAGTATGTACTAAATCTATTAATTCTTTCATTTTTAACCAAACATCTCAACCCTTTGTATTGAATGTAAATTTTTTATAACAATTTTATTTTATCACTTTTGTCATAGTGAATTTTTCTATATAAGAATGTTTTTCAGGGCTACTTTGTCCCGACCAACCATCTGTCTTTGCCTCTGCTAGTAGCAGATGGTTTTAATTATTGTTTCATTACAATTAGCACTTTGTAATGTTGATAAATATCTGTCAGTGTAAATACAGAGAAAAAATAACTAGGTTGTAGAAAAATAACTATGTTAAAGAAAAGTTATTCATGAAAAGCCAAAAAAAATTAGAGTGTATTGTTGTGTAATCATCCACATAGCTTGAGAATTGGTCTCATTTGATTTATTAAACTGTATTTTTCAATTATGCCTATATCAGATTGTTCCTGTTTATCTTCTTCAGGTAAGACTGAATGTGAAAACAGTATGACAATACACAGCATGGCAGGCATTTTTAGAACAACTGTTTTGACTCTTAATCTTTTATTTCTTCTACTTTGTTGTATCAGGCATTAGATATTACTGTCACCCTCATATGACTTGTAATAGTTAAAAGTAGTCCAAAAATAGGCATAGGCTAAGATAATGAAATAAATAAAATTGTTGAACAGGTTTGAAACTGACATCATTATCCATTCCAAGTTTATTGTCTGATATGGTTTGGCTGTGTCCCCACCCAAATCTCATCTTGAATTGTAGCTCCCATAATTCCTGGGAGGGACCTGGTTGTAGGTAATGGAATCGTAGGGGCAGGTCTTTCCTGTGCTGCTCTCGTGATAGTGAGTAAGTCTTGCGAGATCTGATGGTTTTATAAAGAGGGGTTACCCTGCACATGCTCTGTTTTGCCTGCCTCCATGTAAGACATCCCTTTGTCCTTTTTTCATCTTCTGTTGTGTTTGTGAAGCCTCTCCAGCCATGTGGAACTGTGAGTCCATTAAACCTCTTTCCTTTATAAATTAGCCAGTCTTGGGTACATCTTTATTAGCAGCATGAGAACAGACTAAGACAATGTCGCCTACTGAAAACAGAAAATAAAAATAACTACATGTCCCATATATAGGTTAACATATCAGATGAAATGATTTACTCTAGTTAGCTGCATATCTATGCCTAGCCTTTATCTCTATAAATCTAAAATAGACACAAGCACACAACCTGTTATAACAATGTAGCTGTTCTACAAATCAATATATTAATACATGGAATAGCAACACACTCAGAGATAGACAATATAAGGTCTTAGTGAGCAAAATAAAAATAGTGATTATTTCATAGCAAGAATGCAAGACTTATTTTGTCATTCATCTCTAAATTAACCTGTAAACAAATCTCTTTACTTCTCGTTAAAAGACGGAACTAGGGGAAGAGTCAGCAAAGAATTCACTTATGGCAGCACAGTTACCGTTGAGGGCCCAGAGAACTGTTTGTATGTACAAGACTCCACCCACTCAAAAGCAATCACAGAAGAAAGAATGACAGATGAGAAAGTGTTCCTCAAACCATGCACAAGGCATCTTATATATCCATAATAAATGGCCTCAAAAATAATTAAAGAAAACATTTCCACTTACAATAGTTTAAAAATGCAGAAGTTTTAAATTTAACAAAATAATAGTAATATTTGTGTATTAGAAACTGTATATCGTTGTTAAAAGGTACTAAAGAAAATTTAAAGACTTGGAAAGACACCCATATTCACGAGTGAAAGATTTAATATTTTTAAGATGACAATATTCCACATATTGATGTACAGATTTAACATAATTCCTACCAAAATTCAAACTGGCTAGTCTGCAGAATTACAAACCTTTCCAAAACTCCACTGGGAAATGCAGGAGACACAGAATAGCCAAAACAACTTGAATAAGAACAAAATTGTAGGATTCACATTTCTCTATTTTTAAATTTACTACAAACCTACAGTGATAAAGACTGTGTGATACTAGTATAAAGATAGATGATAGATAGATAGATAGATAGATAGATAGATAGATAGATAGATAGATAGACAGACAGACAGACAGACAGACAGAATGAATTTAAGAATCCAGGAATAACCTCTTATATTTATGGCAAATAATATGGAGGCAAGTCTGCTAAATAGTTCAACAAAGAGAACAGTCTTTTGGACAAAAGGTGCTGAGACAAGTGGAAATCCACAAGCAAAAGAACAAAGTGGCATCCCCCACCTTGCCAACACCATATTCAAAAATTCCTTTAAAATGGATACAAGCTAAAACTATAAAACTTATAGATGAAAACACAAGAGTAAATATTTGTAATTTGGAATTAAGTAACTGTTTCTTAGTTATGACACCAAAAGCACAAACAAAAAGAAAAAAGTTGATTAATTAGACTGCATCAAAATGCAAAATGTTTGTGTTTCAAAGGATACTGTCAAGAGAGTGAAAAGACAATCCACAGGATGGTGAAAACATTTGCCAGTCATACATCTAAAAAGGGACTTATATCCTGAAGACATAAGAACTCTGATGCCTCAATAATAGAAGCAAATACCTAGTTAAAAACTGGTAAAGAATTTAAATAGACATTGCTTCAAAGAAGATTTGCAAAAGGACAGCAAGTAAATTAAGGATGCTCAAAATTAACAGCTATTAAGGACATGCAAATCAAAACCACAGTGAGAAACTACTTCACGCCCACAATGATGGTTGTAATAGAAAAGACACACAAAACCAAGTGGTGGCAAGAAATCTAAAGTGGTATGGCTGCTTTAGAAAATATTTCATCAAGACTGGGCAACTGGCCGGTCGCAGTGGGTCATGCCTGTAATCCTAGCACTTTGGGAGGCCGTGGTGGGCTGAATGCCTGAGCTCAGGGGTTCGAGACCACCCTGGGCAACATGGCAAAACCTAGTCTCTACTAAAAATACAAAAATTGGCTGGGCATGGTGGTGCATGCCTGTAATCCAAGGTACTCGGGAGGCTGAGGCATGAGAATCGCTTGAACCTGGGATGGGGAGGTTGCAGTGAGCTGAGATCATGCCACTGCACTCCAGCCTGGGCGACAGATGAGACTCCATCTCAAAGAAAAAACAAAAAAAAAACTGGGCAACAAAGTTTGACACTGCCTTTACAAAAAAATTAAAAAAGTTTGTCAGGCGTGATGATCCCAGCTACACAGGAGGCTGAGGAAGGAGGGTGGCTTCAGCCCAGGAGGTCCCGGCTGCAGTGAGTTGTTTGTACCACTGCAGTCCAGCCTTGGTGACACAGCAAGACCCTATCTAGAAAGAAAGAAAGAAAAAGAAGAAAGAAAGAAAGAAAGAAAGAAAGAAAGAAAGAAAGAAAGAAAGAAAGAAAGAAAGAAAGAAAGAAAGAAAGAAAGAAAGAAAGAAAGAAAGAAAGAAAGAAAGAAAGAAAGAGGGAGGGAGGGGAGGAGGAGGACGGGGAGGAGGAGGAGGAGGAGAACGAGAAGAAGGAGGAGAAAGGTAGGGAAGGAGGGAGGGAGGGAGGGAAAGAAACCAGTTCATCAGTTTCTCAACGTGTTAAACATAGGGCTATCATAAAATGCAGCAATGCTACATCCAGGTATACTCAAGAGAAATGAAAATATGTGTCCACAACAAAACCATTACAAGAAAAATGATATCAGCACATTTCATAAAAAAGTGATTAGTAGATAAATACATTTGTGTCATGCCCATATAATGGAATATTATTCAGCAATAAAGATCAATAAAATGCAACATTAATACATTTTGGAAACATTATGCTAAGTGAGAGAAGCAAGTTACAAAAGACTTATCTGGTTCCATTTATGTAAAATGCTTGGAACAGGCAGATTTACAGAGATTAGTGGTTGCCTAGACTGGAAATGAGTTTCTAGAGGAGTAGGGTGTACTGTCAACTGGAATAGCATTTCTTGTTGTAGAACAAAATTGTTCTAAAATTAAATTTTGGTGATGTTTGCACTTCCTTGTGAATTTACTAAAAAGCTTTGCATTGTACACTTTAAATAAGTGAATTGTGTGGTATTTCAAGTGTAACTCAGTATTGCTTTCTGTTATTAACGAAATTCTTTTTAAAAAAATTAAATTGGGTAATTTAGTAAATAGTTTTAAAAAAGGTGTGAAACAAAAAGTATTGTGTTTTTATTATATTTTCAAATCAATATGTCTGGCACATAATTATCTATGTTTTAAAAGCAGGAAGTCTATAAAACAAATTTTAAGTTAGTTTGAGTCACAATATAATATAATCCACATTAATGGTATTTTACTGCATTACAATACATAAAAAAGAAAGAATAAAAGTATATGTAAATCATTGGCTGAATTGCTTACCGGCACTAACTAGAAGTTTTAAGCAGCTAAACAGGAAGGTATTATAAGTAATGTTGAGATGAACTGACGTATACAAGGGAAGGTGTATAGGTTATGTACAAATACTATACCATTTTACACCAAGGACTTGAGTGTATTTGAATTTTGTTACCTACAGCAGGTCTTTGGAACCAATCCCCTGTGGATACCAAGAGCACACTATACTGTTTTATTGATCTGATAACCAAGATTGCTAATAAGCGACAAAGGGGCGAGTAGCATAGACAGTGTGAGGATCCTGGACAAAGAGCTGGTTCATGTCCTGGATGGGATGGAGTAGAATTGCAAGATTTCAAGTTGAAAGCATGAAACTTGCAAGTGGAACTTATGAATTGTTCATTTCTGGAAGTTTTTATTTAATATTCTCAAACCGAGGTTGACTGTGGTAATGGAAGCTGCAGAAAGTGAACCTACGAATAAGGGGGGACAACTGTGTATTTATTTAGTGAATAAGAGAATTGAATTTTAGAAAATACAAAAATTAGCTGGCTATGGTGGAGGGTGCCTGTAATCCCAGCTACTTGGGAGGCTGAGGCAGAACTGCTTGAACCCAGGAGGCGGAGGTTGCAGTAAGCCGACACTGCGCCATTGCACTCCAGCCTGGGTGACAAGAGTGAAACTCTGTCTAAAAAAAAAAAAAAAAGAAAAGAAAAGAAAAAAAGAATTGATGTCAAGAAAAACTTTTGTCCGATTGGAAATGACATACATTGAGAAGTCCTATTTACATTTGTGGAAAGTCTCATAGCCATTATACACTAGAATGACTCTTCTTTTTTTTTTCAAACAGAAGAGTTTGTCTAATCCTTGAAGAATTGTTTTCCCCCCCAAATATCCCTCTCTTATCAGTGTGGCAGGATGCATTGGACAATCATTAGCATCTAATTGTTTTTAGCATTTCCACAGTTCTGGCTGGATCATTATAATTCTAACCAAATACATCAAAGCAGTTGGATTTGCAAGAAAATTAAATTAATTCAAATTATACCAATTATAAGAAAACCTCTATTTACTTTTCCAAATTGCCTATGAAAGAAAAGGTGAACTCTTGGTCAAGCTCTTTAAATATTTTTGTGCAAATAAAAAGTTTTAAAAGTAAAGAATTATGGCAAATATTAATTGCCAGTGTGCATGTGGCTATTTGAGAGAGAAAAAAAGAGTAGTTTGTAAGCCTTGGTATCTCACAGAATGCTAGATTACTCAAGCAGCTGAAATTGATTTTAATGTCTGCAATTCACCTTATGTTTGTAATAATTCATATGTCAATATGGTCAGTAATATGTGTTTTCTTTCTTTTATATTTAAATCTCCTAGCTTTTCCAACATCTAACACAGGAAATGATTTTTGAATAAATGAATTAATAGATGGCTTAATTCCTCATTTATCTGAGGTCCTGAAATTGTATCTTGAACAATTTACAGACTGGCTGGTTTGATGGATAAAGAGATGTGAAATATTGGAAGAGGATTAAATATAAGAAACCCACAGGAGTTTCTGAGATGGAACAAAGTATTTTGCAATTGGCTATCAATTGCTGCAAGGGGCATTACAAACTCCACTGAAAGATATTAAACTTATTGTTTGTATTACCTTCTGAATCACATGATATAACTAAATGGAAATTATATATATATATACACACATATATATACACATATACATACACATATATATATACACATATATATACACATATATATATACACACACACACACACACACATACATACACACACAGATATATCTACATATAAACTTAAAAGAAATGTAATAGTGGGTTAAAGCAAAGGACATCATTTGAGGGTTAACTTGGAGATGATAAAAGAGAATTTTTTTTGAGAAATCATATTTTGAAGTACAATAAAGTGAAGAAGAGTGTATAACGATGTCAAGTCTGTATTTATGTAAAAATCCCACACTAAAGATTCTGACATTTATGCTGTAAAATAAATTCCTTAAAAAAAATTACAAAACTTCACAAACTGAAACTTTGAGACTGAAAAGCAATGTGGCAATAGTGAGGTAAGAGGCAAGACTCGACTCTGGACCAGATTGAAGACTGGCTGAAACAGGGAAGAGGTGAAAGCACCTCTCCATAAGACATGCCCTCTAGTACCATGTCCGTTTGCCATTGCCATGGCAGCGACCTGGCAGTTATCATGCTTTTTCTAGAAATTTCTGAATAACTCACCCCTTAATTTGCATGTAATTAAAAGTAGGTGTAAATATGACTGTAGAACTGCACCTCAGCTGCTACTCTCAGCACACTGCTTGTGGAGTAGCTGCTCTGCAGGAACATTCACGGAGCTGTAACACTGCCACCTCAATAAAGCTACGTTCTTTCACCACTGGCTTGTTCTTGAATTCTTTCCCAAGTGAAGCCAAGAACCTCCTTAAGCTAAGCCCCCATGTTGGAACTCACCTGCCCAGCATCAATAGGTTCTGGCAGCTCCACAAATGGCTCCAATGTCAGTTTCCTGCTCATGTACACAATGAGAGCCTCATTGCATTCCTCCGACAGCATAGCCCTGTATACACCATTTCCATTTTATTGTGGGGCTCTGTTGGGCACCACCTTTCTCAGTGAGTACCCAGTACTCAGTGAGTTGGAGTACCCAAGTCATTAGGTTATGTTAAGTTTCTAGACTATTTTATGTCTTTCAGTCATAGGAGCAGTTTAAATTAATGCCCAATATCAGTCCAATATGGCATGTCTCGTATCATTGTGCTTGGAAATTTCTGGTCCAAAATCCCAAATACTGTTGCTGAGTGGTGATACCCAACAGGCTTTTTCATAAGCTTCAGTCTGTGGAATTGCAAGTTGCAGATACTTTCAAAATCATATTTGAATGTGGAACTAAATGGCCACAAATCATCAACTGGGCCACTGTTTTCGATTCAGACATAGCCTGCAATTGTTTGGGCCCCAAAGCCTGTGGGAAAACAGCTTTTGAGTGGAAGATTTGAAACACTAAACACCTATGAAATTTTTAAACCAAAACACTGCCAACAAGAAGGGCAATAATTGGTACATGGGGAAGTGATGAAGAGTGCTACAGCAGGTATCAAAACTAAACAAAGCAATCAAGTGGTCAATAAGGCAAGACTTTTCTTAGAGCCCTGGGACAAGGCTAATGGAAGTGGGGCTTGAAGATGGAGGCTGTGATTGAAAGCAGGCACTGAAGGCAGCAAACACCAGACCAACAAGGCATGGGTGCATCACTTTGAAGAGGAATTTCACGTGCAGCTATTATTTTTCATAAAATTGAGTGAAAA
Organism: Hylobates moloch; assembly: GCF_009828535.3. Taxonomy (NCBI): domain Eukaryota; kingdom Metazoa; phylum Chordata; class Mammalia; order Primates; family Hylobatidae; genus Hylobates; species Hylobates moloch. The sequence continues at coordinate 13,020,172 of NW_026652280.1, read as the reverse complement.
AGTCCCTGTTCCCTGTGCAATTTCTGTCTTGTTGAATGTAATAATTCTATTGGCCTTATGCTGACTTATCCTGTCTGGAAAAGATTGGTTTTCCAATATGCTTCCTAGCTATTCTGACATAATTTTCACATTTATCAAGCACATATGAGCTAATTGATTTCATACCAATTTCACACTAGTAATCAAATAAATGCAAAGTATAAAATTAAGAAATGATTTTCAAGTCCTTTCTAATTAAATCTACATTGGATCGATCTATAATTGCTTTTAATTTTTCATCCCCCTCCCATACCTTTTAAACACCAGTACAAAATTTTTCCACTCTTCTCAATCCTCCTATTTGACTCCTGCCCCACTGATTTCAAGGCATGGTCTAGGCTTCTTCGTATTTAACTATTAGAATAGCAATGGTAATAATAATAAACAAAAAACAATAATTTAAGACCATTGATGTACTTTCTCTCAGATATTTATCAGACCATAGGAGCTTAAAGTCAAGGGTGGTAGCTTATTTTATATTATATTCTGAGTCTGACATGATCTTAGGAACATGAGTTTTCTCATAAGTTTTATTAAATAAATACGTGAATGAATGGGATTGAGAAGCCCTGTATATCAGACTCAGTGAATAGAGGATACAGGGAAAAGGCTGAAGGAGACACATCGTGGAGTTTGAGATTCAGGCTAAAAGGGTAAGTCACCTGAGGGGATTAACAATTTTCCTTAAGTATCTAATATGCTTTATTCACACTAGATAGTTTATGCATTTTAAGTTAGGAAGAATAGTATCATTTCTAAGCTATTCGAAAAGTATCACTTATCTTTGACATATTACATTTAGTTTCAAATAATTTCTCTGAAGTATTCCTTATACATATGATAATGATTGTGATTCAGTATTTTTGACATGGATTATATTCTGAAATGAGAGAGTCTGTCCTATGCAAGGAAAACGTCCTTGATATATGCATTAATTTCTTTTAAACTGATGAAGCATACATTTCCTTCATCACAATCATTTTCAAAATGCTGTTCTTTAACATTATAGAGTTGTTTTCTCTTACTGGAGATCTGTCATCTGTTTCTTGTTCACAAAAAATACTATTTAGCAAACTATTTAAATAGTACAATATATAGATCACTGAGAGATATTAGGGTCCACTGATGCCACTTGTAGATCTGCTCTAAAATAATTTGTGTTCATGTAATTCTGTTACATAATTGCTCATATGTAATACTTCAAAAATGCATGATGCATTAGCCATTTATTCACATGAAAATGATGGTTAGATCAAATTCATGATTTATGTCAAACAGGATGTCTGTACTTTTTGTCTGTTTTTTTTTTCTTTGCTTGCTTTCAATTTCATTACAATTTTGCTTCTTGAACATGTCACTAAACTTGCCTTAGAGATCCGAGAGACAAAATATAAGTCGAGAATAGAAATGAAGACGGTGACAAATTGTGGCATTTGCAGCTATCTCAAGTCCATTATCTTCCAATTGTAGTCCTTTTCTTTCCTGCCTGCTGTAAATCCACTACTTTCAAATTACTGCCGGGTAACTTGCTCTATCATTGCCTCCACTTATGGAAGAAAGTTGAACCTCTTGAGCAAGATGTTGAATCAATATTATTGTTATAGTACTCAAAATAAAAGCAACACTAAAGTATAAATTCATGTCTAGTAAAAGCAAGGTCAGTTTTTGAAAAGAAAAAGCAGAGGTACGTATCACAGCTCTATATTTTCCTTAAATATTAATACAAATTTAGAGACTTTTCAAAAATTGTTGAACCAGACATGTTTTATACACGACTTAATTTTAAAACAAAATTGAAATTATGAATATTCATTTATTTTACCTGCTTATATTTACTATCCTCAAATACATAAAAATAGTAAGCAAAATAAATAATATCTCTAACCTATTTAATAACATATTAAAAATCTGTGCATATATATATATATATATAATTTCTACCAACCCTGGATTATCCTGCATCTCTGTCTGCTTTTAATACATATTGTTCATGCTTGTTGGTTTCCAGTAACAAGCAGGTTTTTAATTTGTGGATATTTCACTTTTCCAATGTCAGCCTATGAAGGAATAAATGCTAAATAATTGTACCCTACATTTTGCATCCCGAATAGTAAACATGTTAACAACATATGACTCAGTTGCTTTCTCCCTCATTGATATTACCGTCACTAGTATTTCTCGGTTCTTCATGTCTTTACCTCTCCGATTTGCATGGTATAAAGCCTATGAAAGTATCTAAGATCCCCAATTAACAAGCAAGCAATTCAAGACCAAGATTTCCCATTTATTTTTCAGGATGGCTTATGACATTACCCTAAGGTCCCCACATATTTTCAGAAATAAACTCAGGCATATCTAAAGTGATGGCTTAAAATTAGTTCTAAATGTACAATCTCCTCAATACTTCCGTAAAATGCTATTTACATAACTGATAAATTTATATGTGGCATTTTCTAAGTTTACTGTAATTGCTTTCCCCAATATGTCAAGTAATGAAACTTTGGATTTAATTAAAATCATTTTGATTAAATTCATCAGGTATTTATTCAGTATAAAACTTGTGGTCAGTATTAAACTAAGTGTGAGGTAGGATTAAAAACATATGAAACTTAAAAGTCAAAAAGATCCTATGACTTGGAAACAGGCAGAGGCATAAGATATAAACAAATATAATGTATAATAAAGCACTAAGAATTGAAAGTTAAAATAGGCACTATTAATTTAGGAAACATATTTTTTGCACATTTTGAAAGAACAGAATGAATGTATATTTGAAAAAGTAATACTTACTTGAGATTTTAAACTATTTTTCAGGAATTACGTTCAATAATTCATTTACTTTGGCAACACCTAACTTTATATTTGAAGAAAAAAAATGTTATAAAAAGGAAAATCGTCAACTAGCCACCAGGTTTCTCCAGCCTCCTAGACTGATTTATTACTCTTTTTACTAATATTATCTATAATCATGTCTCTATTTTATATTCATTGTCATATTTCTATCTGTATCTATAGTGTCTGTATCTACATTTCCTTCTACATGTATCTCTAAACTTATTTCTATCTATATCTATGTATTTATTGATATCTATATTTGTGTCTATATACCTTCATACACAATTATTTTTTCCCTAATTAAAATACAATGTATATGGTGGATGTATATAGTCAGTAGCTAAAAAATGTCCCTAGCATCTGGTAAGTATGCAAAAAAAATGAATAAAATATTAAACATAGATTTGTATTCAGTCATATGTCACTCATTTCAGTAATGCACATTCATTTTACAGCTCTACTCCCTTCTGAATTAGAATATTTAAATGAGCTTATTACATAAGGGGATAAGTTTATGCTAAATGAAGTCTAAATATAAAGTTGCCATCTCCAGCTAACTGCCCCATCAAATAGGAAAGAGTTGTTTATCCTTTTACAAATGGCAATAATTTTACACACAAAAGTTTCATAATTGATGTCCTACCTAACATAATAAAAGGAGGAAGTCAAACTTAGTTATGAATAATAGTAAAAATAGGTATCTATCCTTTTTTGAAGGAGATTTTTGGTTTTGTTTTTGGTTTAAGCTCTGCATCTCAGTTTAAAAGTTTATTTTTAAAGACATAATTGGAAATTAAAACACATTTCAGACCTTCTGGAATGCAATTGCATTGGTACTACAAGAGAGAAGCAAAGGTGTAGTGTATTTATCTTCCCCATGGCTCACAATCAATAAAAGCCATATATGACTATGCATGGTCCACTTTTGTCTTCGTGGTGCCTTGTTTCGTACAATTAAAGAAAGCTCAGTTAAAGAAAGCTAATTTTAAAGTACATTAAGTGTTGTTAGGAAAAAAAAATCTCACTGGGAGATTCAGGTCTGTGAAAAAAGACTTCTTAAAGGGATAGTATTATTCTACACAGGCTTGAAAGAGCATCTGGCCTTTCTAGAGATTTCAAAGATTCCTGGCATTTAGCAGATGGATGGTAGTTTTATCTGAAATTAAAGCTAAGACATACTTTGGTGCCTTCCCCAGTTTGGGAACATAAAGGTCTGTGATATAATAGAAGTTTAATAGAATCTAAATACATTACGCCACTCTGGGTAAAAAAGATAACCAAGTGCTATTTTAGTGTTTTATGTGATTGAGTGGGTATGTATTTCTCTAAGATTAATATTATTCTATTGTAGTTAACATGGATTGTGTACTGACTTGATTCATAATTTACATCTAGTTGGAAAGAAAGAGGATAAGGTGAATCAAAGCCTACTGGAGAATGGACTTAAAAATATTTGATTCTCATCATCCAAAACATCATCCTGAGTAAACACATCCATCACCTTGTCATCCAATAATTATATAGTCAGGTTGCTTTTGAATTTGTAGCTGATGGACGTGCTTGAGTTTGTCATTATTACTCCAGGAATACCCACATATTTTTAACAGCAACCACGTTCATACCCCCAAATACCCTGTAACAAATTGTATATTCACCCTGAGATAATTTTACCCTAGCAAAGACTAACTGATATGAGTTTGTCTATAATGAGTCTGCAGTGGGAGCAGAGAGGCAGGTGGAAGCCAGTGGGGAAAATGAGGTGAGGAATTGAGACAGCCAAGTATAAAGAGGTCCCCAGAAAAACTCCAACTGGCCTCCCATATTCCAGGTGATGTACTGGTTGCTGATGACAGACTGATAAACATTGTGGTGATGCAGCCAGTTCATTGTAGGGCTTGCAGTGTGTATTGGGAAACATAAATATTGGAAATAGTTTATGACTAGTTTGAATTTAACTAAATATGTATATATGTCAAAGTTCTACAAAGCAGAGAAGCTGTACCAGGGCATATTTAATGAAATTACACTCTTCTGGGGAATTATGGGTGGCTTCCATGAGAAATAATGTTTAAGCATAGACTTGAGAATATTTTGACAAAATCTAGGCAAAGAGATAGGAAAGATGTGTGGTTGGGCTGTTTATTTAACCCTCTGAGCAGGTGATAATGCTGGACTCTCTGTCTTTTCCTGCCACCATGCATAATTTGGTTTTTGAAACAGAGAATTGAAAACAGTGAAGTGGCTGAGTTCTTTTTTAGAACATTCTCAGATTCCTTTTTTTTCCTATATTAGGTTGAAAGGAGCCTTTAACAGAGTTCATAATTTTGGCTATTGCCTAGCAAATGTATATGGCATTTATTTGGAAATATAAACAACACTAAAAAATATTTAACTGCAGAAAAATAAAATTAATTTAAAATTTAAGGAAAACTTAGTGTTGATTAGGAAACATTGGAAACATTAATGGAAAACATTAATACTTTGGAAGAGCTTTGTTTATCTATGCTCAGTTTCAATCTTGTATTTTTCTTACAGCTGGGGTTTCTTCAAAGCTTCTTAACATCTCACTTATTTTTCAACAGCTTTATTGATTTATACCTCATATATCATACAATTGTCCATTCAAATTATGCAATCTAGCATTTTTAGCATATTCTCATAGTTGCACAACCATCATCACAATCTAATTTGAGAAAATGTTTCCCTTACCTAAAATAAATGACATATCAATTATCAATCATTCCATGCTAAATTGAACACCCAGTTCAGCCCTTGACAACCACTTAAATATTCACTATCTCTATGGATTTACCTATTTGGGGCATTATATATCAATGGAATCAAGCAATATGTGATCTTTTGTTATGGGTTTATTTCATTTAATATTTTCCAGATTTATCTATGTTGTAAGATATATTAGTACTTTATTCTGTTTTCCCCCAAATAATATTTCATTGTGTAGATGTACCTCATTTTATGTATCCATTCATCACTTGATGGGAATTTGGGTTCTTTCATTTTTTTTTTGGTATCATGAAAAATTATGCTATTAACATTAATATAAAAGTTTTTGTATGGTCAAATGTTACCATTACTCTTGGGTATATATTTAGAAATGAAATTACTGGGTCATACGGTAAATCTATGTTTAACATTTTAAAACCAGTATGTTATTTTTCAAAACAGTTGTGCCATTTTATATGCCCTCCAGTAACGTATGAATATTCCAACTTCTCCACAGCCTCGCCAACACATTTTATTGATGTTACTGCTGGCTTTTTAAATTTTATCATCCTGGTAGATGTGAATTCATCTTTCACAGTATTTTTTGATTCTCACAAAACTCATGGTTAATAATATTGCGCAGCTGTTCATGTGATTATTGGCCATTTGTCTGTATCTCTTTTGGATTAATATCTGTTTAAATTCTTTGTCATTTTTCAAATGGGTTATTTGTCTTGCTGTTGTGGGCTGATAACATATGTTTATATGTTATATGTTATATGTTTATATGAAACATATAAACATCTTTACTGTGAAAGATGTTTATATCTTTCAGACACTAGATATTTGTCAGATAGATGATTTGCAGATTTTTTTTCTCATTCTCTGGGTTGTCTTTTTACTTTCCTTGTGGTATTCTTGGCAGCAAACAAGTTTTTAATGTTTATGTAATTGAGTTTATCTATTGTTCCTTTGATTTTTGTGCTCATGGTGTTGTAAATAAAAAATTATTTCTTAACCCAATTTCAAGAAATAACCAACAGAAAAATTCTATGTTTTCTTCTACATTTTCTTCTTTCATATCTACTATTTTTCAGATAATGTACCCCTTAGTATTAAATGTCATTTTTATCTTGCCAAAGCATTTTGGTAAAATAATAAGTTAATGTTGCCACTTTTTTTAACTTACCTCCCTCCCAAAGAATATTCAGAAAATACTTCAGTGCTATCAAAAGCTTACATGTTATAAAATATCCTTTTAATGATAAAGTTTAAAAGTGCTACCAATCAAGCATGACCTGTATAATGACTACCAAATACATTAATATTAGATGGGCATGTTTTAATTCCCACTCAGCTTTCTATCTTTCTATCTTTACCTGCTAAATAGGAGTAATCAATTTTAAGCCCCCACTAAACTAATCACAACAGCTTTGGGGATCAAATAATAAATAATCTCAATTAACCCAACCATATCAACAAGATTTTTTTACTGCATTTTGATGTTTCATGTATCATTATAATGAAGAGTAGTCACTTTTATGCATGTAAAACTGTCAAAAGATAAAATTACAAAAAAATTAATTTTAGAAAGCAAATTGGTTTCTATCAGCAATTCATGAACTGGGCAGAGTCTCACAGAAAGTTATAGAAAATGTTCTCCAATAGGTATGGCATAACAGTCTATTTTTATATAATAGCTTTAGTGGGAACAAAGAAACAGCATAATACAAAAAGCAGTTTTTATGTTTCAGTTAGATTACTTCAGTTTGCTTTTTTGGTAGTGGTAAAAACAGAGGGAACTTCCTTAGCAGGAAAGCTAAAACTAGTCTGTTTGGATATATGGCTATGATCTCTTATTCTTCTTTCTTGGAAGGTTAAATAACTGAGTTTCAGTTACGTACATGGAACTTTAGCACGAGTGGCTGCATTTTGGCTTGGTTTGTTAAGGTTTGGAGTAGAAGCTCAGCTCAAAACAGTGGACTCCTAGAAATTTTACTTAACAATTACATTGGCAAGCAATCCTCTATTCTTTAGGATTCTCTACTAGCTGTTTGTTGTTGCTGTTGTTTAAAACCAGAATGTCTTTTCCAATATCTCATAGCCTTTTTTTTTTGAATACCCGAAATATATCTGTAATATTCATACTGATAAGATTGAATTTGCAAACAAGAGATTTTCATGATATTTCAATTATATACGTTGATATGGTATAGATTTAGGTTTGCATATGTTATTTAAAAACTTCTTGCACAAATATATAAGTAACTCTTTTTCCTCTCAGAATGTATTTTCATGTGATACTTCAGGAGAGGAATAAAGGTCTTGATTTTCTGAATTCATATACGAAGAGGCACAGATAGACAAGAATAATAGGCAATATAATCTTCCCTCTGGGTTAGCGCAGTATAGTGAAAGCAATAGACATGTCGACAAACACTTATGATGATGGGAGAATTGAAGCAGGAGATAGCCACAGAGCATCACACAAACACAAAATGAGAGGCACCTCAGTATTACTAAGAAGTCAGCTCAGCTTCCTATTGGAAGTTACATTTGAGTGGTTTGGAGTAATGAGTGGAACTTCTCCAGGAACCTACCCACTGTGAAACATTTCGCAAAATATGTGATCTCAATCAAAGCCAAAACCAGTCAATGTTATAAGACATATGCTAAACCAGAATGTCAGAAAGTGTTTGTAAGTAGTTCATTTTGCTGCAGAAAGAAGTTGCTTTACTGTGAAAGTCATGTGGGAAAGAGGAAATATATATTTGCTACAAATAAACTTATCAGAGAAAAAGGCAAAATTCTTCCTATATTTCTGTATTTCATATGAATAAATTGTCAACTTACGCACGCTTCTTTTCCATATATGCGTCAGAAGCAAAAAGGGATAAAGAATTCTGATGATGATTCTGGTGCTGTTATCACATATAAAAAAGCAACTGAGAGCAAGTCAGCAAGGTGGCAATGTGTAGACTCAAGTGGCAAGTACACCCTGCATGACAGAACATGAGAAGGCCTAAAGGTTGGGGTTTGCAGCAGGGGTGAAGAGGTTGAGCGTTAAAGGCAATTTAAAAGAAATATCAGAACTCATGACATTGCACAAATGGAAGATCCTAGAACTGCAAACCAAGATAACTAAGTGACGTCACAGATTATAGCTTTGTTATCTTAGTCATTAACGATAAGGCATAGACTTTAAATATAGTTATTTAAAGAAAGCCTTTGTTCTCTTTGGGCCAGTATCTCTTCAGGTTATTCTTAGATGAATAGGATTTTAGAGGTTAACATAAAATTGTATACAGACAAAAAAATGAATGTGCCTCACAACCAAGAGAATCCAATAATCAAAACTTTAAACCTTTAGTATGAAATAATTATTCCCATGAAATATTTTTTTTCCTATACTTAAAGATATGTGCTCAAAGGGGAATACTTTCTAGGGTATGTTCTCTGACCTTTTGGCACTTCCTTTCTATAGAGAAGCTGTATTTTTCTCTTATATCTTCACTAGTTAACATTGCTTCATTATAGCTTAATTTGCAGGAAAAATATTGAGAAATATAGGGCTGTTTTTCAGGTGAAAGAAAATTCACTGGGATATAATTAAAGCCATAAATGTTTAATCATTATAACAAATATCATATATGATATTACTATATGTAGACATACCTATTTTTAATTAGAAACACATGTAAATCACATTAAGAGAAATTAAAATGATTTTAAAGTTTTGAACATTTTTTATCAAACAATTCTGGATTAAAATTTAATTCATATTTTCTAATTTATTTTTAATATAAGGGGCTTGTCCTACTTTTACAAACATTTATATAATAGACTTTATACATATTATATCAATCAATATATAGCCTATTAAAAGTCAACAGCTATACACATATTTATATATTATATAAAGTTTGGCATATATTTATCAAAATTTAATTATATTATCCAAATTCAGCCATAAATTTCAATAAAATTCATTTCTAAATTATGAAATTATGACTGTTATTTAATATATTTAGTATATGAGTGATACTAAAATGCTATCCATAAGAAGAAATCAAATGTGTAATAAATCTCTTTCTGTGTATGTATATGTGTGTGTATGTCTGTGTGCTCATGTATGTGTTTGTCTATAATTTTCATAGTATTTAAGATTAAAAGAAAAAAGTATAGAAATCTCTTTCTCTTTTTTTCTAATTTTAAAGACAAGTATGCAAAGTTCCCAAGGAAAATGCCAACAGCCAAAGTAGGCAAACTAATGACTTACACTTTATCTACTTAAATATTTATCATCAAAATGTGCCCTTAAATGTACTTTTGAAGCCATTCAAATTATATATATATCAGTAAATAACTTTCTCGAGGAAAATTACTTTGGGATTATTTGAAAACAATCTTTCTCCTACAAAGTGCTCCCTTCTCTCCTACTAAAGGGAATTAGATCAAAGCAAGTCTTTGTTGCTTAAGAATTCATATGCTTTAGCTACTTAGTCAACATGATCATAATTCTGATGTCATGGAGTCAGTCACTGAGAATTATTAACAGTACATTTTTCAAATTATAAATGTTGGATAAAAATGTAGATGAAGGAAGGAAACGATAATGAGCCTTGCTCATCTAACTCTTTCCTAAACCATGAGAACAAATCAAATCTTCCCTTACATACCTTCAAGAATACCAGCCTTCACCCATTTATCCAAACCTTCAACTCGCCAATCCCCAACACTGGGTGAGTTAGGTTATGTATAAGTAAATGTCCTAGGACACTGCTTTCCAGAAGGACTTTTAGAATGGTAGCTGTGCATTTCTAGCACGTCTCACAAACTATAGTGTCTGGAAGTGAGGTAGAAGGCTTTTGATGGAAGCCAAATGCAACAAGATCCAGATTTTTGCAATTAACATACAAAACCTTAGAGCAAAGTTTATGTATCTGATTGTGGAACAGATGCGGAATCTCAACAAAGTGATGAAACAAAAGAATACCCATTCTAGAACTGAAATTTGCAATGTCTGAAATGTAAAATTTCCTAAATAATCTTAAGATTAAGCAAGAAAAATGGCTGAAAGTACAGTCTGTGAATTTCAAGAACAATGAACATCATTTGACGTAAAGGAAAGATAAATATTGAAAATGAGGACAACTTCAGTGAATATTGAGACAGTATCAATGAAGTTTCTGGAAAAAGAAAATGTGGCAAAAATATTTGAATAATTGATGACTGAAAATGTACCAAATTTGATGGAAACCATAAACTTTCTAACCAAATTTCAAGAAAGATAAATAGAAAACTGCTCTTAGACATGTAATAGTCAATTTACTAATGACCAAAAATAAGAAAACAATATTGAGATCAGCAAGAGAAAAAATAATATATTATATATAGAGTGTCCCATCAGAATCACAGGAGACTGTAAGAGAATATAACAATATCTTCAGACCTCTGAAAACAGAATAAATACTCTCCCAATCCAGAGGTAATAATCTTCAAAAGATAATGTGTCCGGAATTTATTCCTTCTGGTGGGTTCTTGGTCTCGCTGACTCCAGGAATGAAGCCATAGACCCTTGCAGTGAGTGCTATAGCTCGTAAAGCTGGTGGGTCCAGAGTTGTTTGCTCCTCCCACTGGGTTCGTGGTCTTGCTGACTTCAGGAATGAAGCCACAGACTCTCACGATGAGTGTTACAGCTCTTAAAGGTGTCACGGACCCAAAGAGGGAGCAGCAGCAAGATTTATTAAGAGTGAAAGAAAAAAGCTTCCACAGCATGGAATGGGGACCTGAGCAGGTTGCCCCTGCTGGCTGGGGGGTGGCCAGCATTTAGTTCCTTATTTGTCCCCACCCACATCCTGCTGATTGGTCCATTTTACAGAGTGCTGATTGGTCCATTTTACAGAGTGCTGATTGGTGCACCTACAATCCTTTAGCTAGACACAGAGTGCCGATTGGTGCATTTTTACAGAGTGCTGATTGGTGTGTTTACAATCCTCTAGCTAGACAGAAAAGTTATCCAAATCCCCACCCGACCCAGGACGTCCAGCTGGCTTCACCTCTCATAAGGTAAAATATTATATTAAAATAAAATTGGAGAAACTTTTTTTTAAAACCAACAGATCTATACTTCTAGAAACACTAAAAGAAGTCCATCAGCAACACAGTACTGACACCAGATAGACACTCAGATGTGTAGGGAAGAAGAAGGAGCAGCAGACGTGCCAAACATGTAGGCAAATATTTTTAAATATACATTTTCCTCTCTTAATTTATTTAAATAATATACAATTGTTGAAAAATATTATAACTATATCACAATGATTACACACACATCACACAAACAGTGAGAAAGCAGCAACTATTTTGTTTCAACTTCTTTTATTTTACGTGAAGTAGTATAATAGTAACTTTAAGTAGACTAATATGTTGACAATGCACAATGTAATCTCTAGAGCAATACTGAAAAAATGCAAACAGCCATAGCTAAAACGTCAATAGATAATTAAAATGGAATGCTAACATTCATTCAAGGGGCACATTTCTAGAAATTATTTGCTCCAACAAGGACCTCCAATCCATTGAGCCTCTCAACTACTCACTGACCATCTCCCTCATGTCTCCACATTCCTCATTATTCATCTAGCATTTTGAAGCTTCTAAAAAATATTTATTCTTTTACACACACCTTCAATACCCTTCTCCCCTACTCTCTGTCACAGTTTCCTTGAATGCTAATTCCACTTACTTGATGTCTGTTCCTGAGCAGTTCAAGGTTGAACGTCAACCATTCTGACTTATATCAACCTAAATTTACCACTGCAACTCAGCAGGGTAAACAAGCCTACTAATTTTCTCTAGTCAAAACATTCTCCCAATTTCAGAAAGGACTGTTGTAGTGAGTATTCTCTTTACATTACCAACACAACTTCTTCATTGCATACCTGTAAGAAATGGCCTTGATTTATTTCATCAGGGAAAAAGAAGCAAACAAACGGAATGGTTCATGTTGATACCATTCAATCTCTCACTCTAACCGTATCCGGAAACCGTGGTTTTCCACTTGCTGGAATGGAATAACGGCCCTGCCTATCTATGGCCAAGCTCTCCAGTTCTGCAGTGGATCTCAAAACAGTTCTTATTTTTCTAAAACATTATTCAAGGAATAAGCCACAATTGTTTCCTTTATCATTTGTCAGAATGTTCTGACATTGACTTCCATGTTGCCACATTTAGTGGGCAATTTCCTGTCTTCATTCTATTTGATATCAGCAAAATTTGAGGGAGATAGAATGGCCCAATTGTTTAGATGTATATGTGTTGGTTTTTTCACCTTCTTCTCTGGCCAATCCTGCCTAGAATCCTTGCTAGATTCTCTTCTACAGAAAATTTACCTCTACATATAAATATCAGATGTAAATAATGGTTACTATATTTCTCCAAGGGCCAACAATTTTTTAATAACATAAATCAGTTAAATGGAGCAGCAACAAGTCCTCTTAACTTTCAACAAAAATTAAACACAAATTAAAATAGTACTATTTTATGTGGGTCTCAATATCCCTTTTTTTTTTCCTTTTGATAGAGTCTTGTTCTGTCACCCAGGCTCACTGCAACCTCCCCCTCCTGGGTTCAAGGGATCTTCCTGCCTCAGCCTCTTGAGTAGCTGGGATTACAGGTGTCCATCACCATGACAAGCTAATTTTCTGTGTGCTGTTAGTGGAGATGGGGGTTTCACCATGTTGGCCAGGCTGGTCTTGAACTTCTGAGCTCAAGTGTTCCATCCGCTTCAGCCTTCTGAAATGCTGGGATGGTAAGCATGAAGCACTGCACCTGGCTTCAATCCTTTTAAAATATCATTTTTTTTAATTCAGCAAATATTCAGACATATCAAAAACAGAGACACTAAAGGGGGAATATGTCTGGCCTGTCTTTTATCTTATGCTGAGCAGAAAAGTCTCAGAGCCTGCAGAAATTTCATTCAGGACAGAATGAATGTTTCCTCCACTAAGTAAGGTTGAAACTAAAGTTTGAGACAAATAAATGTGTGTGATTATTATAGTCTACAAGCTATGCTTGTTCAATGTGAACAACTGCATTCATTGGCTTTGGAGGGCTAATCTTTCAGTCTGTCCAGGATGTGAAATATTAGCATGCAGAAAGGGCCCTTTCTGATTTAAATCTGAGAAAGAAAGACTGTCTCCTCTAAGAAAACTTTTGCTATTTTAGCTACATCAACAGTGACTGAAGTTGATGCTTTAGATGGCATGTAGGTTGCATTTGCTTTAGTCTTTAGGATAGGAAGGGTTCTAGTCTGAAAGGAAAGTGTAAGTTGGAGAAAACTGAGAGCCATGTTCTGAGAGCACTTACACTTGTAATCGTGGGTTTCTAGAAAAGTGGGACTCTAACAGGGATTGGGAAGTAGGTTAGTAGTAGAGAGGGGTCCAGAAAGCTTCCTTAGACTCTGGGAGAATCTTTAACTACATCAAAACTGCAAAATGAAATGGAAGTAGAAAGCCATTATATCTCTGCTATGTACTTTAAAAAGCTCCACAACTAATTAGAAAAAGTTGGCTATGGTTGGTTATTAAAGAATAACTCTAGTTATTTTTTATACATTCTATTCACTATTTTCTTCTCAGTCTCAGATTATATTGTCAACCGATGATCAGAATCTTTATGAAGAAGGTATCTTTCCAAAATCATTTTATTCTGAGACTTTATTTTAAAAATATGACAATAAAAATATCTTCCTTTAAAAGTCTTCCCTCTAGCCTCCAAAAACATTATCCATATTAGGTACACAAAGTCTTGTACAACACATTATAATGCCACTACAATTCTTCCTATTTTTTCCCAAATGAGGAACATTAGCAATAACATTAAGAACCAAATGAGAAAGAAATCAAACTTCAGAAGACAGAGAACAGAGTATACGCTCATATCTCTTATGGATGAAGCTATGTTTATATCAATGATAGTGAATTTCAGAATGTACTGTCCTGAATTTTGCAAGCTGAACAAAGACATATTGTAAAACAAGATCAAGCTTTGTGGTAGAATTGTGAACTGCTAGGAATCAATAAGAGGAGAAAGTTCATGTGGCCACACCCCAGTCAGAAGTGAAGTGGAAATACAAGAAACCATGCCAAAGGTAGGCAGCTTTGCAAACAAACCACAAGTACTGACTCCATGAGCAGCTTAGTCCCTAGGCTCAGATACTTGCCTTTTTGAACAGCTGTTTATTGCAGAACTTGACTGTTCCACAATTGAATTTTTCTCAATGAAACACAGAGTTATTACAGATCTTGAATATATTGTTCAGAAGTCACAGTAACAACGTAAAATCAAGAGAGCTCTCTGAAATACCACTAAGACAGAGTGATTTCTGAAACATTCATTCCAAAAGCAGTTCAAGTCTCTTGTCTACCTGATATATGACAGGCATAGCCTTTGCTATAAAAACTGCAAGGACGAATGAAACTAGCTCTTGCTGTCAGATTGCCTACTTTCTAAATGAAAGAAACTCAGGTCGATTCACATTTTAATATGTTTTTGTAAAAGGCATAAATGGTGTATGCACAGGGCTTTTTATGAGGAACATAGAAGAGAGAATTAACCACGTCTAACTGGTAGGAATCACTGAAAGTCGCCTCTAGTACAATATTTCTCCACACAAACAGGCTTAATAAAAGTGTATGTTTTAAGGCATAATAATAAACTCTAGCATTGTGGTTGGGCATGGTGGCTCATGCCTATAATCCCAGCACTTTGGGAAGCTGAGGCGGGAGAATTGCTTGTGTCTAGGAGTTTGAGACCAGCCTGGACAACATAGAAAGACCCCATCTCTACAAGTAATAATAATAAACGTTCTAGTCATAGTGGCACATGCCTGTAGTCCCAGCTATTTGGGAGGCTGAGGCAGGAGCCTTGCTTGAGCCCAGGGGTTTGAGGCTGCAGTGAGCCGTGATCATGCCACTGCACTCAGCGTGGACCACAGAGTGACATTTTCCTGTGAAATGCAGGAAATGTAAAGAATAAAATAAAAATTAAATCTATCCTTAAATGTGCAGCAAACTTTACAGACTCCTGAGATACTGTGGTGCCTAAGAAACCAAGAATCCTCCAATTTTTCTGTCCAGATTGGGATAACTTGAAAATAATGCCAAAGCATATTCAGAATTAGTTGCAGAAGGGGCCCAGATATTCCCTAGTATAGAAGTCAAGACTATATTGAAAGGCATTTAATTGGTGGTAGCTGAGAGTTTACCTTGATCAAAATATTCAAAGCAAATGATGATTTCTGGCCCCTACTTAAGAGCAGGAATCAAATATAGAAAGAATGAAGATGCTTTGGCATAATGGGAGCTGGTTAATGGAACAGGATGTGACAGTGGTTCTTGAACAATCTTTAGATACACCACTTGCTAAGCATGTGATGAAACACCCTTTGTGTTTTTATCATATTCAATTTATTTTCCTATATCAAGTGCTTTTCACACCTGTTTTCTTGAAGGATTTGAATACCATTTCACAGAGAAAAGCTAATGACCATGAAGTTGATGTTGACATTTTTACAAATGTACCAGTATTTCAAAACACATTATAATAAATATTATATTCAAAATATGTCCAGATTACATATACTATAAACATTTGCTACATTCATGAAATCAAAGTGCAGCTGATGCACATGAAAAACAAAATTTCATGTTCATTTTTAGAAAATTTGTAGAAATTGATATTTATTTTAATATTTCTAGTCATACAATACAATTATTTATAAGATTTTTCTCTCAATCCAATAATCAGTCTGTGTGATTTTTGAGCAAAATCTTATATTGGAAAATGTGTGGCATTCATGTTACCTTTTTTGTAGAATTTTTCTTCTCTTTTCTGTGTTTCTAGTCCACCTTTCCATCTTCTCTAAGGTCTCAAATTACTTCTGATTCAACTGGACAGTATAATTTAGATTTCAATTATATTTCCTTTTATCAACATTTAAATGAGGTAAACAAAAGAGACATCACTGTTTATCTGACAGTTTGTAATTTTAGATATCATTTATTACTTTTGGTTGGGATTTGTACTTTTTTCTAGAACATATATCAAATGTCAAATCAATGTCATTTCAAGCCATAGAATTATTTTTAAACTTTATACAAGTTTCACTACACGGAATCTCAAGAACCATTAGTTTAACTTCCTCTATTTACAGCTTAAAAAAATGAAGTTGATGGAGGTTATGCTATTTGCCCAATAGTTAGTTGGCATAAGAATTAGAAAAAAGGCCAGGTGTAGTGGCTCACACTTGTAATCCTGGCAGTTTGGGAGGCCGAATTGGCTGGATCACTTGAGGTCAGGAGTTTGAGAACAGCTTGGCCAACATGGTGAAACCCTGTTTCCACTAAAAATACAAAAATTAGCTGGACGTGGTGATGCTGCTTGTAATTCCAGCTACTCAGGCGGCTGAGGCAGGGGAATCACTTTAACCTGGGAGGCAGAGTTTGCAGTGAGCCGAGATCTCACCACTGCACTCCAGACTAGGCGACAGAGTGAGACTGTCAAAAAAAACAAAAAAGACAAAAGAAGACCCATATATTGAGTTAATCTATTCACCAGTCAGTTGGTGAATATGGATAACCTACCAAAATTATTCAAGTTTCTCATTTTATTCTACGCAATCTGCGTTTTCACTATATTGAAACATTTCTGCTTTTGCTAACTTTAAACTCTAGTTGCATTTTCATCTTGGCCGTTTTTCCCTATATTTAAAACCAGACTTCCGGCACTAACTTAGAGAATAGCCAGGACAACTGAAAAGGGTGGACAGAAAGCAGAGGCTGTAACTCAGAGATTGGAATTGTATATCTCAGGGGGTTTGTGAGGAAATTCTCCCACCCACACTGTACTGAACGTGTTTTCACATCATTCTTCAATCATCAGTTTTGCTACATCATTCTTCTTAAACTAACATAGAGTTATTAACATTTTTCTATTTGGACTTTTTTTCCAATCCATATATTTATATTTTGCACTGACAGAAAATGATAACTATGGAACATGCCTATAAGCAATGTAATGATGGGTTCATGCTCATCTTCCTAACATTCTGTTGCTTGACTATTTTGTTTTCCATCTTGTGATGAACACTTCCCTTATTTTGAAATGTTGCTTGGAAAATTATTCCTATCTCAAGGCTATGACCGCAGAGTACAAAGGCCAATTTGTTTCAAAATGCCATTTTTGTGATCCAAACCCTTTATGTTTCCAAATCAGCAACTAGGGAACATTAGGCTCATTCAGGTCCAGTTCACAAAAGTCAGCCTCCTAAAAGGCTGCTTTGTCCTCTGCTTTTATGAATTACATGCCTAGTAATACTACTTTCTGCAAACTCATATGCCATATGTGTGTTGTTCAGTTTCCTCCTACTAAATTCTTACAAGTATAAAAAGTGATTTTTTCTTGCCTATTCTGAAGTAATTATTATTATTTTTATTAAGTTAAAAAGGAGTCAATATTCCTTATAGAAACAAACATCACAAGAGCCAGTATGAGCACACTTCTTACATCCACAACGTGTGAAATCTGAACCCCTTCTTGAGTAGGATTCTTAGACACTTACCATTCAACAATGGCAGAACTCAAGTTCATTTTATTGTGCAATATAAAATAAAACAGGATGTTTGTTGCTTCAGTTTCTAAAATAGAAAATTCTCCAGTAGCCACATATGAAGACTAATAATTCGTGACTGATTTTGTAATGTTCTTTACCCAGTGCAATAAGAGCATAAGGTTCCCCAATTAAAGGTTCAAATTTAACAGAAAGATTATGTTTTCTGATTTTGAGAAAATGAACTAAGAAGCATAAGTTAATTTTGAAAAAATATTGATTAATACTAGTATATACAATGTTTAGCTACAAAGGAGTAATATAACAAGGAATAAATATGTTTATTTAAGAGAAAAAATATAGCAATGAAAATGGTGCTTGTGATGACCATAAACTCCTTAATTATTCTTCATATCAAATGTCAAATCAACATCATTTCAATCTATAGAATTATTTTAAAATTTTATAAATGTTTTCACTAGATAGAATAGTCTTAATACAGAATGCTGAACTGGAGCAACATTTCACTTTGATTAGACTATTTAGTCAAGGAAAGGCAATAGACATAAGATATTTGTTTCTTCCCTATTTTTGTGTATTTTTTTACATTATATACATTTCTTTTTCCTGCAGAGTCTAATCTCTTCTACTATAACTTGGGACCAACATTGGGCTATTTTTTAGGAAGTAGGTGCTTGGCTAGAAAGTCAGCCAAATCTTCTCAAATAAACTTGGTGCTCAGTGGTATGACATGCATCATGCTGTACTACCACAGAATCCATCTGTTCAGTGAAAACCATGGACACTATATTACAATCAATATAATGAAAGATGCACTGTAATTATAGTCATATAGACCTAAGTTTGACCCTCAGTTCACCTTCTCACAAGTTATATGCCTGATATTTAAGAAACATGCTTATTCTGACATCTTATAATTAAAGTAAGGATATCACAAACTATACCAAAGCGTTGTTGTAAGGATCCTAAATAATACTGACTAGAAGAGTAACAAAAAATTTCTACTTTCATTTCATGAAAAAGATGGTTTAGAATGTCATTTAATTCTTCATTGATTTAAGATGGTTTTTATTATATAATTATTTTTCATCTATGACAGAATTGATTTTATTTATTCTCTGTATTCATACAATCATTAATTATTTCCAAAGTGACCAAATTAACACCTAGATAATTAAAAAGTTCATTATCAGTATCATTTACAAATTGGCTCACCTAGGTATACATTTATTTTGGTTTTCAAGAAAATCATCATTCCTTTAGTGAGCTAAGAGACTTAATAATACCTGGAAAACCACTGATGGATACAGCTGTGTTTGAATGATATTTAAAATCAAACACTACTACTAAATATATATTAAAGATTATCACAAATTAAAACTTTTATGAGGACTTCCATTTGTACATATGTTACCTGTATGAAGAAAAAAACACAGTTTTCTTGTGTGTATACAATATGGAATGAAATAAATGTTTTGAAAGTTTAAAAATACTAAATCCTTTTAATCTTTGAAACATCTAAATGTCTAAATTTCCCAGTCTTATACTGATAGAGAAGCCTCTATTAATGTTCATAAAATCTGAAAAAACAAGACTTTTTTTCTCTCTGTAAATGTCATTACTCATAAAGTCAAGATAAACTTGCTTTGAGTGTTATGCAATTTAACATGTCAAATATCATTGACATCACAAAATCATAGCATGAATAGCATTTGGAGAGGCCTAACCAACCTTTCTTATATGTAAAACCCTCAGACATAGCAAAGATAAAGCTGTTTACTTTTCTGGCAAGAGAGTATGTTATGAAAAGCGATATAACAGCATTAACAAAATAATACATTGGATTTAAAATGTCACATGCTTTTGTTTCCAGCTTCTTTACTGAATATAGGCATTGGAAAATTACAATCAGCAGAGGACATCATATATTCTTTGTGACTTAAATATATTATTTAAGCATATTTTTATGGAGCAGATATCTTGTAGAAGACACATTGTCTTTAGACAGAAAGTTTATAAAGCATATTTTAAAATACAAAGAGTGTTATATTAGTTCATTTTCATACTGCTATGAAGAAATACCAGAGACCAGGTAATTTATAAAGAAAAAGAGATTTAAGGGACTGACAGTTCCACATGGCTGGGGAGGCCTCACAATCATGACAAAAGGTGAAAGACAAGCAAAGTCACATCTTACATGGTGGCAGTCAAGAGAGTGTGTGCAGGGGAACTGCCCTTTATAAGACCATCAGATCTCACGAGACTTATTCACTATCATGAGAATAACAGGGGAAAAACCCACTCCCATGATTCCATTACCTCTCACTGGGTCTCTCCCATGACACATGGGGATTATGGGAGCTAGAATTCAAGATGAGATTTGGGTGGCGATACAGCCAAACCATACCAAGTGCTATGGACTAAACTTGAGTCTCCGCCAAAATTCATATGTTGAAGCTCTAACTCCCAATGTGATGGTATTTGGGCATCAGCTTTTGGGAGGTAATTAGATTTAGAGGCAATCATGAGGGTGGAACCATAAAGATGGGATTAGTGCCCTTTTAAGAAGAGGAAGAAACCAGAGCTCCCTTTTCTCCAAATGAGGACACAGTCAGAAGGCAATCATCCGCAGGCCAGGAAAAAAGCCCTCACCAAGACCAAAATCTGCTGTTCCTTATCTTGAATCTCCAGCCTCCAGCACTGTGAAATGTATATTTCTATTGTTTAGCCAAACAATCTGTGGTATTTTGTTATGGCAGCCCTAACAAACTAATACACTATTTAACTTTCCTTCATATTTAAGTATTTTAGCTAGGATTAACCCATTCATTTATTTAAAATATTTATTTGAATTATAAATGCTGGTTTATTTCTAAAACAAAGTCAGAATTTTATTTTTAAGTAGGTTCCCATCAGCTTAACTAATGCCACTTGATTGGCAACATTTGCTGAATGCTAATTATTTTAAGGCACTGTCATTGACTCCAGAAATTGCAAGATTAATTAAGCACAACCCCTCTCCTCAAGTCGTCTTTGATCTGTTGAAGAATAATTGACAAATATTCCATTATTTTTGTCTAATACAGCAGCCAGGAAACAGGGTAGAGAACCACAGTTTGAGCCCAAGTCTTTTTTTTTTTTTCTTTGAGGCAGAGTTTCGCTCTGTCGCGCAGGCTGGAGTGCAGTGGCACGATCTCGACTCATTTCAACTTCTGCCTCCTGGGTTCAAGCAATTCTCCTGCCTCAGCCTCCTGAGTAGCTGGGATTACAGGCATGCACCAGCATGCCCAGCTTATTTATTTTATTTTATTTTTTTCAGTAGAGACGAGGTTTCACCATGTTGGCCAGGCTGGTCTTGAACTCCTGACCTCAAGTGATCCACCCACCTTGGCCTCCCAAAGTGCTGGGACTACCAGCGTGAGCCAGCACGCCCAGCGAACCCAAGTCTTATTCATAGATCACCTTGAGAAATATCTGGTAAACTGGTAGGCAGGCTACGTTATCTGCCTCGTCTAAAACCATCAAATCATAACAAAAACTTATCCTAACTAAGAGAGAAAGAGAGAGAGAGATGCTCTCCAAAGAAGGTTTTTGTCAGAAGACTCAGGATACTCCGTAAGGCCAATTTCATGTGCTTAGTATGTATTTATTGCAGAAGCTACATATCTGCTGATGTGGCATAATATTCTCTGCTCTGTTTGGTCGAGTGAGTCTTTATAACAAGGAATATACCCTGACCTTCAAAATTAGAGTTGTTTTTGAGGATGTTATAAAAGTAATCTTCTTTCTTCCACCCACCAAATTGACCATCTATTCCTCACTAACATTACTCCCAGATTCTTCCCTTGCCCACTGGATATTAACACATAGCTTCCAATCCCAAATGATCTCTGCTACTTATGTATGTAAGGTCAAGCCTTTTGTTAATTGTACTATTCACTCTGTTTTCTATCAGTAGTGTGTGTAGGTGTGTGTGTGTGTGCGCGTGCACGTGTGTGTGTGTGTGTGTGTGTAGGGTGGTGGTGACTTCGTAACATTTTCAAGGTTAATGCTTTACAGACATCTTTGAGTAGCAGTTTTCAGGCTCTATAAAATCTAAAACTTCCCTCAACAAAGAAATTAATTGGAGTTACTTACGTCAAAGGTCCCACTACCATATATTATGTCATCATAAGAGTGCTAGCATGGCATTTTCCTTTCTTGCATGAATGCCAAATGTTAGTCATGAGGCTGCACAGAGGATGCATCAGAAGCTAAGTATCCAGCCTAAGAAAACCAGAGGTGAGATTCCTGTTCTCCTGAGTAACTGAGTATTCCAGCTTTTACTAAGACTGCTTTTTAAGTCATAGTCTGCGTGTCTATTTTGTTTGAAAAAGAAATCCTTAAAGAAAAAAAAAGTATGCTTCATCTGATTGTGTTGATGTAAGTCAAGTATTACACTTGGGACATGTTCCCCTTGTCCCTCACAGGAATTAGGATAGGTTATCTGATCTGTGCCTCTTAAAACCAGCATTTATTTTAAGTATACAAAGGAACTGAGTCACCAAAGAAATTGTTAGGATGAAAGAGTCAGGAGTAATAATGCCCAAGTTGCTACATTCGGTTGTGTGAGCTAAAATACATCAAGGATAAAAGGAATATACTTAGAACAAAAAGACTGGAGTGAAGAATATGCCAGCTTGAGGTTTACATTTCAGAAGCCAGAGGAGTCAATTTGAGAACTTTGGCATACTGATGGATACATGGAACTTAGGAGAGGTAAGTGAACTGTCATAGAGAATCAGGAGTCTGTAAAGAAGTCTTAATTGCACTACTATATGCACTAAAGGATGGAATAGGTGATCAACCAAATAATAGTATATGAAGAAAGAAAAAGAAAAAATGTACAAAAGAATAATGAGTTACAAAAGTAATACATAGGCAGGAGGCTGAGTGTGTGGGAGTTAAGAGGAGAGAATGATGTTAAGTCAATTATGGGAAATGAGCATTTCAAAGAGAAGGAAGTGGTCCACGAATTCACCTATTGCAGAATAAAGTCAGTTAATAAGTGAAAAAAGACCAGGGGAAATAGAAATGAAAATACCACAGAACTATGCAACATTGCCAAACAATTCAAAACATGCTGCCTTTGAGGTCAGAAAGGTTTAAACTTAAAGACTGGAGTGATAAACTTTCTAATTCTGAGACCGCAAGTTATTTAACCTACTTAAACCTGAGTTGCTCCCTCCATTAAAATGGAAATACTATTCTAACCTTTTTGAGGCTAAAAGGAAAGAACAATTGTAAACAACTTGATAAGTATGAATAGCTTTCAGCTATCAGCTGGACTGTAATCAAATGCCTCATAAATAAATATATAAGATTCCACAGGAAACTGAACTGAAACCAGTTGCTCCTTTCACGCCAACCTTCAACCTCAGGTGTCAATAACGACAGGAACTTGTATTTAGAATTGCTCCAACTCCTACTCATTTTAATTTCCCTTCTCGAGCATGAAGCATGCACATAGCAGCTTCCACTTCAGAATTATTTAAATCAACTACTTTAAAATTTCTAAATTTAATCTTGACTAGTATCTGAAGGAAAATTTCCTTTCCCCTAGCCCACTCTCTTTTCTTTTCCTTCCTCCTCCTTCTTTCTCTTTCTCTCTTTCCCTTTCTTTCTTTTTCTTTCTCTTTCTTTCTTCTTTTTCTTTCTTTCCTTCCTTCCTTCTCATTTTCTTTCTTTCTCTTTCTTTCTTTCATTCTCTTTTTTCCTTCCTTCCTTTCTGCCTTCCTTCCCTCTCTCCTTCCTTTCTTCTTTTCTCTTTCTCTTTTTCTTTCTTTCTCTCTTTTTCCTTTTTTTCTCTTTCTCTCTCTCTCCCTTCCTTCCTTCCCTCTTTCCTTTATTTTTCTCTTCTTTCCTTCTTCTTATTGAGAGGAAATTTTAGTGACTTCTTCTTTGCTAAAACTCTAAATGACTCTAGAGTGACTTATGAAGCATCCAAGAGGCTTAGGGAAGGGTTTTTCAGTGGGTTCTTTCTCCATCCCATGCTCATCCTTCTCTGACTTATTCCACTTTTTTTCTCTCTCTTTCTCTTCCTACTGTTCCTTATTTTTCCCACTTTCTACTCTCTTTCTTCTCCCCTTCTTTCCTTTAGGAACTCAAGAAATCAACTAGAGAGCATTTTTAAACCTCTCCTTTTAATAAAAGGATGATAATTCATGTGTTGTTTGTGTCAGTGATTCCAATACAGGAGCAGGGCTGTTTGCAGGCAAGTAATGGGATGCCCAAAACGAAACTACAGGAAGAATCTTGGGATAAGTTGGAAACTTAGAAAACTTCTCGTGTTCATATAACAGAATGCAGCCTGGAGCATCCACAGAGGAACACCACAAACACACTTCTATTCTTTGTTCTTCAACCCCACCACAAATGAAAGACTTTAATAAACTCTTCCCACTTAGCCTTTCTCTGTATTCTTCAGTTATTATATCAGTATTTTAAACAAGAATAAATCATAGGTATCAAAAGATAATCTGTGCTCAATTGTTTTTTTCTTTTTTTTTTTTTTTTTGAGATGGAGTCTCGCTCTGTCACCCAGGCTGGAGTGCAGTGGCGAGATCTCGGCTCACTGCAAGCTCTGCCTCCCAGGTTCACGCCATTCTCCGGCCTCAGCCTCCTGAGTAGCTGGGACTACAGGCACCCGCCACCACGCCCAGCTAATTTGTTTGTATTTTTAGTAGAGACCGGGTTTCACCGTGTTAGCCAGGATAGTCTCAATCTCCTGACCTCATGATCTGCCCACCTCAGCCTCCCAAAGTGCTGGGATTACAGGTGTGAGCCACCAAGCCCGGCCAGTTTTTGTTTTAACTTTAATATTTATCTTTGAGACTTTAAACTCTTAAGAGCCTAGTTTCAGAACTTAAAGAAATTAGTGCTATCTGGAATGTCTTGGCATAGATTCAGTATCTCAACATTTTATAAAACTCATAGAATGAGACAGATGGAATATGACTTGTCAGGGTGCAACATTATAATTTCTCAACTAGCACTATTGTTGGACATGTGACTTAGTTAAATTAAACAAAATATTTTGTTATCCATTTCGAGTATTGCATATTTCAAAATAAATAAAAATAGTATGATTCAAATTTTAAAATAAAGCTTGAAAATATTTTAAGGTAACACTAAATTTCTTTAAAGAAATAGCTTTTATAAAGATTTAGAAGAGGGCCAGATGTGGAGGCTCACGCTTGTAATCCCAGCACTTTGGGATGCCTGACGTCAGGTGTTCTAGACTAGATTGGCCAACACGGTGAACCCCCATCTCTACTAAAAATACAAAGCTTAGCTGCGCGTGGTGGCGGGCACTTGTAATCTCAGCTATTTAGGAGGTTGAGGCAGGAAAATCACTTGAACCCGGGAGGTGGATGTTGCAGTGAGCCGAGATCGCACCATTGCACTTCAGCCTGGGCAACAAGCATGAAACTCCGTCTCAAAAATTTTCTCCCATTCTGTAGGTTGCCTGTTCACTCTGATGGTAGTTTCTTTTGCTGTGCAGAAGCTCTTTAGTTTAATTAGATCCCATGTGTCAATGTTGGCTTTTGTCGCCATTGCTTTTGGTGTTTTAGACATGAAGTCCTTGCCAATGCCTATGTCCTGAATGGTATTGCCTAGGTTTTCTTCTAGGGTTTTTATGGTTTTAGGTCTAACATTTAAGTCTTTAATCCATCTTGAATTAATTTGTGTATCAGGTGTAAGGAAGGGATTCAGTTTCAGCTTTCTACATATGGCTAGCCAGTTTTCCCAGCACCATTTATTAAATAAGGAATCCTTTCCCCATTTCTTGTTTTTGTCAGGTTTGTTAAAGATCAGATGGTTGTAGATGTGTGCTGTTACTTCTGAGGGCTCTGTTCTGTTCCATTGGTCTGTCTCTGTTTTGGTAGCAGTACCATGCTGTTTTGGTTATTGTAGCTTGTAGTATAGTTTGAAGTCAGATAGCATGATGCCTCTAGCTTTACTCTTTTGGCTTAGGATTGACTTGGCAATGAGGGCTCTTTTTTGGTTCCATATGAACTTTAAAGTAGTTTTTTCCAATTCCGTGAAGAAAGTCATTGGTAGCTTGATGGGGATGGCATTGAATCTACAAATTACCTTGGGCAGTATGGCCATTTTCATGATACTAATTCTTCCTATCCATGAGCATGGAATGTTCTTCCATTTGTTTGTGTCCTCTTTTATTTCATTGAGCAGTGTTTTGTAGTTCTTCTTGAAGAGGTCCTTCGCATTCCTTGAAAGATGGATTCCTAGGTATTTTATTCTCTTTGAAGCAATTGTGAATGGGAGTTCACTCATGATTTGGCTCTCTGTTTGTCTGTTATTGGTGTATAAGAATGCTTGTGGATTTTGCACACTGATTTTGTATCCTGAGACTTTGCTGAAGTTGCCTATCAGCTTAAGGAGATTTTGGGCTGAGACGATGGGGTTTTCTAAATATACAATCATGTCATCTGCAAACAGGGACAATTTGTCTTCCTCTTTTTCTAATTGAATACCCTTTATTTCTTTCTCCTGCCTGATTGCCCTGGCCAGAACTTCCAACACTATATTGAATAGGAGTGGTGAGAGAGGGCATCCCTGTCTTGTGCCAGTTTTCAAAGGGAATGCTTCCAGTTTTTGCTAATTCAGTATGATATTGGACTCATCTGACAAAGGGCTAATATCCAGAATCTACAAAGAACTCAAACAAATTTACAAGAAAAAAACAAACAACCCCATCAAAAAGTGGACGAAGGATATGAACAGACATTCCACCAAAGAAGACATTTATGCAGTGAACAGACACATGAAAAAATGCTCATCATCACTGGTCATCAGAGAAATCAAATAAAAACCACAGTGAGATACCATCTCACACCAGTTAGAATGGCGATCATTAAAAAGTCAAGAAACAACAGGTGCTGGAGAGGATGTGGAGAAATAGGAACACTTTTACACTGTTGGTGGGACTGTAAACTAGTTCAACCATTGTGGAAGATGGTGTGGTAAGTCCTCAAGGATCTAGAACTAGAAATACCATTTGACCCAGCCATCCTGTTACTGGGTATATACCCAAAGGATTATAAATCATGCTGCTATAAAGATACATGCACACGTATGTTTATTGCGGCACTATTCACAATAGCAAAGACTTGGAACCAACCCAAATGTCCATCAATGATTGACTGGATTAAGAAAATGTGGCACATATACACTATGGAATACTATGCAGCCATAAAAAATGATGAGTTCATGTCCTTTGTAGGGACATGGATGAAGCTGGAAACCATCATTCTGAGCAAACTATTGCAAGGAAAGAAAACCAAACTCTGCATGTTCTCACACATAGATGGGAATTGAACAATGAGAACACTTGCACACAGGAAGGGGAACATCACACACTGGGGCCTGTCGTGGTGTGGGGGGGGAGGGATAGCATTAGGAGGTATACTTAATGTAAATGACAAGTTAATGGGTGCAGCACACCAGCATGGCACATGTATACATATGTAACAAACCTGCACGTTGTGCACATGTACCCTAGAACTTAAAGTATAATTAAAAAAAAGATACATGAGACTTTTAAAAAGGAAATTTCAGATGGATTGCTGTCTCAAAGTGAGAATTAAAATACATGATGTGTGCCTCTGGGTTAAAAGAGGAGGAAAGGTTCATGCTTATCTCTGTTTTGCCACTTCTCATTCCATCATGGTGGCCTCTAGGGCTTCTCTCTGGGTCTTCGTCCAATTGTAACACAAAAAACAACAAGGTAATGAAGACATCCATGAATTTAATTCTTTTTTATATTTTCAGTTATTTAATTATTCATCTATTTTTCAAATTTTAGCACTTTAACTTCAGGTCATTAGGTTTTTGAGCTGTTCCTAAGAATTTCAAATATCTTATTTATTGTTATTATTTCTCTTTCATACATATATACATATTTCACTCCACTCTTTTTATCTCTGGCATCCCTTCTACATTCTAGTTCTTTTCTCATTCTCTGAATGCCTGAAAAACAGCAGTTTTCTAACTTTCATATCCAAATTTTTTACGTCACAGTTTTTATCATACAATCTAGTACTTTTATTGTGGACAGAAATTCTTTCTTGCTTTCATGTCTTTTTTTTTTTCTTCTTCTTTTGAAAGAGAACATAATTAACTTTTATCTACCAAAAGATTTCATGCAACTTAAAGGTAAGCACCACATTTTGTTATCTCTGGTTTCTGAGTTAGCGTTTTTAGTATATCTTATGCAACTCCTTACAATCAAGGAAAACATGATAGCAACAAGAACAACAAATAAGCTGGCTTTGACTCTATCTTTAAATGGAGGTACATTCAGAGAAATAATGGCCTATTACCAAAAAATGTTTGAAACAAATTCCTTGTATTTTATCTAAGTATGGAAAAAACGCTAAGTGGCTGAATACCTTATATACATTAAAAAGAACAAACCAAGTTTGAAATCCTTTCTCCATCTTCACTGCCATGTCAGCACAGAGTCTAAAGTGAGGCAGGTGAGGCAAGAGAGCCATGAGCCTAAGGTGCAAAACTTAAGCAGGCACCAACAATCTCAATTGTAAACAAGAGACATGTTAATTTCAATGCATTATTGAAAAGTCAAAGTTCATTTGATGAAATGCATGATAAACAAAATATTGAAATTTCACATAAAGACCCAAACTTGCACTTGAACAGCTAACTTTCCTCCCATCACCCCAGCCAAGCCCCGTTTGTTGCCACCAATTCTTTTTCACATACACTGATAACAAATGCTCCAAATTCTTGCTCTCGATACACATTAAGCTACAAATACAACAAACACACCCCTTATAAACACACACACACACACACACAACTTTTCCCTCCAATTCTGTTCAAGTAGTAAAGTGAGTTGTCTAACTGCTCTTTCCTTTAGTACACATCAGTCATTAGGTATAATACCGTGTCTTCTTGGGTTTCTTTATTTTTCTAAGTACCCTTATAAACTAGTTTATGCACAACGAAGCCAGGCCCAGTAAATGTCCCAGTGAGCGAGACTGTAATGCTTGGAGAAATTGTGCCCATCATCTATACAAAAGACACGCAATATAGATTAATATAATGACAATGTCAAATGAGCTTACATTCATAAACACGTGTTTGGTTTTTAAGCATTTTCCCATATGGTTCTTGTGTGCTTCTCCCCTGTGAGTGACATAAGGATTGTATTGTTATTATCAATATTACAGATAAGAAAACTGAGGTACAGAAAGGTAAAGTAACTTGTTCAAGTCAACATATCTAAAAAGTATCTGTATCTAGTGGATGTGTTCAATAACCCAATCTTAATGCACCGTTTTTTCCTTTGGAATTTCATATTGGAAGAAAGGGGATTTAACTCATAATTGCAGAATTATTATTCATATAAGTGCTTCTTATATATTGTAAGAAATCCAATATTGGAATAGGATAGAAGTATGCATTGCTGTATAATAGCAATTATTCTGACTGTAGCAAATAGGCCAAAAAAATATATAATTGGTTTGTGTCTATGTTTCCATTCAGTTTTGACAACAATGACGGTATGTGCTGTCAAAAAAAAAAAAAAAAAAAAGAGCTGGCACCATCACAAAATATTTTTTCTTCCTTTTGGGTTGATTTGTGTGTCAAAATGATAAACTAATTGTGCAAGGAGAATCAGCATTTAGGGTGATGTCTATTTTACCTGTCACATCCATCTGTATTGCCAAAGTGTAAGCTGATAAAAATGCCTGAAGACTTTCCTTATCAGCCAGCAATAATCCTGATTTTAAAGAAGGAAAAACTAGGTGCAAGGCAAGATGTTCAGGAAATAATGTAATGATGATCATCCTGAAAACAGTGGAAGCAACTTTTTGAATCCATATCCATTTTACGACAAACTTTTATAATTGAAAGAAAATCAGAATGATGAAAATTATTAAGTATCCATTTTTAAAAATATTCTTCCATACTCCATACCAAAGTACTCACTTAAGGACTTAAGATGCAGCCATTAAGGAAAAGGGTCATACCCCTCTGGAATGCAAAAATAATGTCTCAAATAATTTTCTAAAATAGCCCAAAGCAACTTAAGTAGTTTCAGATTGCTTCAGGCATTCTTAAATTCCTAACTGACAAGCATTACAGAATTTGGCTGTAATCATCTTTCTCATTCAAGAAAAAGTTAATAATTGCAAAAATAGAAACCAGCTTCCCACATTTGCACATTTTAAAATGGAGAACAAAGGATACAATGTCCTCCAGCTCGTACGTATCTTTGAACAAAATTGTTAAATAGTGCTGACTGGAGAAAAATAACCAAATTTATTTCATCAGACAGTTCTGAGACTAGAAGGCATAACCTTCTTTAACGATGGCACCTGGGAAAAAATTGCAGCAGTTATTATAGTTGAGTGAAAATTATCATACTTTTGGGCAGATTTTTGAAAAGTGGTCTGTTTTTTTCTCCCTCAAAACAAAGAAAAGGTAATTTAATGAGTTTAATGAGCTTGAATCATTAAACAAAACTGGAACTCATACCAACGTCTAGTAGATCTCACTGTAACAAGATATTGTTGAAAATAATTTGATTTTTTTTTTTTTTTTTTTGAGACGGAGTCTCGCTCTGTCGCCCAGGCTGGAGTGCAGTGGCGCGATCTCGACTGACTGCAAGCTCCGCCTCCCAGGTTCACGCCATTCTCCTGCCTCAGCCTCTCCGAGTAGTTGGGACTACAGGCGCCCGCCACCACGCCAGGTTAATTTTTTGTATTTTTAGTAGCGACAGGGTTTCACCGTGGTCTTGATGCCCTGACCTCGTGATCCGCCCGCCACGGCCTCCCAAAGTGCTGGGATTACAAGCGTGAGCCACCGCGCCTGGCAATTTGGTGTATTTTTTATATTTACTGGCAGCCAATAACCTGAGTGGGTGCATTTATGACTTGTTCACAAACAGTGAATGACAACAAAGGTATTTTATACTTCATACTCACTTAAGGTGGACAGAATGTTAGAGAGCCTCACATATCTTCCAACACAAGAAATGTTAGTAAATAATCCCCAAAGACAATCATCCACTTTCGGCATGCACTACTGCTAGCAAATGAAAAGCTCACTAGCTGACTTCTCTAGTGGTGCAGAAAATCTATCCTTCAATTTTTTTTTATTTTTTGGTAAAATCTGCCATCTTCTAAGCTCTTCTCATTGTTCTTATGTCTGTCTTACAGGACATCCCTGAATAATTATAGTACCATTTCCAAATAGCAGGCCATCAAATCTAGAAGCCTCTATCCCCACGTTCCTATGGCTTCTAATTCTACCATTTAAATATCTCCAATTTTCTCAACTGTTGCATTTATAACATACAAATTAGACACCTAAACTTCACCTCAAATCCCACATTGCTTTCTTACATGTTTTACAATCTTGTGAAACACAGGGAGTGATCATAGAAATTCAAATTTATGTTGCATACAAAAATAGAGTTTATTTCAAACCTAACACAGTGGAACTAAGCTCCCAACAGTCAGGACGTCCCGATCTCAATTACTGGAAACTCTACCTCTACTTTTGCTGTTATGTTCTTTTCTCTTCTGTCTCTCTGTCTCTTCCTCTCTCCACATTCAATATGGTGGGCAATCTTATTTTTTCATCTTCAAAGTACATTCAGAATTTGACCACCTCTCACCTCCCCTGCTGCTATATCATGAGTCCAAGTGAAAAATCTTATTTTGCCTGAATCATTGTCATAAACTCTGAACCACGCTCCTGAAAATTTCCTTGTCATTCAATGTTCTTATCACAACCCAATATTCTTACTACAGTGATCTTATTAAGCCATATGGAGCTCATGTCGCTGCTTTGCTGGAAATCCTTTTGTGCTTTCCCCTCTCTCACAGAGGAAAGGACAGTCGTGTTGGCAAACTTTAGGGCCCATTATGATCTCCCTTTCCCTGCAGTGTTAGCTCTCTGAGCTCAGATGCTTATACTCTAAGACTGCCCTTCCTCCTCTCACTCTGATCTAGCACCACCTGTCTCCTTGTTATATCTGAAAAGGACAGGTACATTAACATTTTAGGGCAGGCTTTTTCAGGATTGACACTGCTGATCCTTTGAGCTGGGTAAATTTTTGCTGTAGGGGACTGTATTGAGCACTCCTAACCTCTACTCATTAAATACCAGTAGCAAGCCCTGTCTCAATTTGTGAGAACCAAAAATATATCCAGACACTGATAGTGTCCCCTGGGGATCAAAATAGTTAAGAATCACTGTCCTAGGGTCTTTGTATTGGATGTTCATCTTCTTAGAACACAATTTAACATTACATTGTGGAAAACATTATATTGTGGAAAACAGAACAAGCACTTCTATAATTTAGTCAAATATGTTTTCACGGAAGCTTTTTCTGTTCAAAGTAACAAAAATGTAGCACAAAACTTCATTTTATATTACTTTCTGTTTTGTTGTTGTTGTTTATCCATAGCTAATAAACTTTTTATATTACTAACTGTTTGTTTCATCTCACTAGAATTTAAGATCTGTGTTCTGTCTCTTTTGATCCCTAATGCTTCTCCAGTCTTTAAAACATTGGCACATAGCAAAAATCCCAATTTACATTTATTGAATGAATAAATTTGTGAACAAATGAATTAGTGAGTTATAGAGTTACTTTTGCATATTCCAGGAATTTCACTGCTGCAAATGGAAATGAATGAAACACAGAATGCCAATCAAGACAGCATGAGTTTCATTCATAAGAAACTCATTTAATTTTTCCATGGCAAGTCAACCTTTCATAAGGTTGGAAATATGGAGAATAAGTAAATGGGAAGATACTTTCTGGCATCTTCCTTTGCTTATCTCATGATGAATGTAATTATGCATTTCTATTGCTAAAAATTATTCACAGACCAGTAATGTGTACAAGATAATTTTTGGAATAAATACAAATTATTAGAACTATCACTTAATTTATACTGACAGATTCTCACCTATATCAGATGCCTAACAAATCAAGAGTATTTGTATGTTTTCTGTACTATTTCTTTTACATAAATGGAAGGAAATGTAAAAGTTGTGCATGTGTTTTAGCTTCTACCTCAAATAGAAATGCTGGGACTGTGTGCACAATCATTTGGTATTTATTTGAAGAATTTAACATCTGACTCCGAGGGTAAGCATTTATAGATGTATTTTAAGATTACTGCATGAAGAGTTTGAATTGTAATGTGGTACAAAAAGATGTGCCTGAAACCTTTTTCGCATTGCAAACATCAAATGGAGCGGAAGACAGATGGGGAATCACAATTTTAAGGAAACAGTATAAACCCCTAATACTGGAAATTAATTCGTGTGCTGAACAGCTGCTGAAGTTAGGAAATCAGCCACTGGATGGGATGCCTGCAGCGTCAGATCTCTGTGAGAGACAAGAACACAAAGTGTTCACCGGTTGGAGCAAAACCAGTGACTTCTTTCTTGAGCAAGATCCCTGAAGTCTCCTTGACCATTAACTATCAGAAAGAAGGGCTGAAGAATGACTAAGGCACACACAGGCACCCACATAGACAAAATAGAAAATAAATGACAGAGGAAGAGTACACATTGGAAAATACTACACCAAGGCAAAAGAAAGCTCTAGTCAAATCTATTTCTTTAGCATTTGAAGAAAATAATGAAAATATATCCTAGTAAAAGGCCATAACCAGGGATTCCATAAGAATAATGATGCAACAATAAGTAATAGAAATACATAATTTTGGTGCAGAAAGGAAAGAAATTACTGAGTGACAGAAAGATTTTGAAGAAATGAATTGACCCCCCAACCAGTCTGAAATTATAAGAGGCTACAAGTATTTGATTTTTTTGCTCTTCCCTCTCCAAAGGCATTAATCACCAAAGATCAGGCACTGATTTGAGGACCTTGAAAGGCATTGGGAAATGGCACAAATTCACTTTTAACATCATTTTATGTGCATCTTTCACATGTTATATTGTATGGTAGGTCTGCACATTACCAAACCCACTGGAACAACCTGAGTTTGGTATATATGATACTTTGTTTCCTCTAGTTCTGTATGTCAGTGTCTGATTATATTGTGTAATCTTTTTAATAAATGGCATCATGCCATAAATATAGTGCTGTATCTACTTCTTTCACAATGCAATAGGTTACTATTTGTTTTTGAAGTCAATACATTTAGTTCTCTTTCATTTTTATACAGTCTGCTTACTATGCCATTATGCAGAGATATTACAAATTATTTATTAGAGTTAATATCTATTCCATGTTTAGAAAAATCTAAATTGTTCTTTAGTATGAAATCCCTGCAACTGTTTTTTTATATATGTTAGTACATTATCTAATTGTTATTTAGCATACATGTTTAAATAGTTTATCTTTATTATCAGATTCCTCTTCAAAATAAGTTGTATAATTTTCTAGTTAACAACTTATTAGAGTACTTTTTTCCCTGTAAGCTCTTTCAGTATATATAAAAGTTACAAATGTTATCCTGAAACAAAGCTGATTTTTTTTTACATTTATGTCATTAAGGATATAATGCATATTTTACAAATCTATTTTCCTATTTCTTTTTTACTGTTATTTCATTTTCTTTGACTTTTAAAAGTTTTATTAATTTTGAAAAACCCTGTGTATATTATTTTTATGACATACAAAAGTTATAAAATAACCAGCAAGAATGTAAAATAATGATTAATCCTGTATTCATCAGCTGATTTCAATTCCACATTCAACACCTTATTTTACTGTTTGAAAGTGTAATATTCATTTCATAAAACTTATTTTTTATAAAGAAATAAACTCTAAGCTGTGTGTATGCTTACTGTCATTTTAGAATAGATATTCAATTCATTATAAGCCATTAATTAATAAGGCTTTTTTTTTTTTTTTTTTCTGACCTCGTTTTCCTCTGTAGCCCAGGCTGGAGTGCAGTAGCATGATCATATCTAACTGCAGACTTGATTTCTTGGGCTCAAGCGATCCTCCCACTTCAGCCTCCTGAGTAACTTGTGGGAACATAGGCACATGCCACACCACACACCTGGCTAATTTTTTAAACCTTTTTAGAGATGAGGTCTCACTATGTTATACAAGCTGGCCTCAAACTTCTGGACACAAGCTGTTCTCTCACCTTGCCCTTCCAAAGTGCTGGGATTACAAACATGAACCACCACGCCAGGCCCAACTCTGACATTTCTTCACCTTAAAAAAAATTCGCCATAGAGTTATACTGCATGGATCTGTTTCTATCTGTATCCTATTCTGTTCTATAAGTCAGTACAAGATTAATTCTGGCATGGCAAGTCAAACTTCATCATCCATTTTCACAATTCATTTCACAATTACCTACATTTATTCTCACAAACAAATTCGAATATATATACATTTAATTGTTTTGTATTTGGACACATTACTCAATTCTTATTTTTAGTCATCTTTCAGTTTATTGTTTTTGAAAGTATTATTTTTATAATCATATCAAAACCAACTTTAAATTTTCTTTAAAAACACAAGTTTGAGAAAATTAGGTACCTGGGAATCTTAAGAAAAATGTCAGTCATGTCACAGTGTGGGTTGCTAGTATGTCAATTTCTACTTTGCGTTATGTGATCATCATTTCAAAATGCTTACCTGCAAATAAAGCTTAGTAGGTACACCACTAAATTACACTCCAGTTAGAGTTGCCAGATTTAGCAAATAAAAGTAAAGGTTGATGCCCAGATAAATTTGAATTTCAAATTATCATCCACAGTTTTTATTTTTTAGAATAAGTGTGTCCCAAGTATTAAATTGAAATTCAAATTTAACTGGAGTCTCATATTTTAACTGGCAACACTAACACCAATACAAGTGTCATTCAGTTTGAAGAACTGTCTTTAATTTTGAATTTGTAAGTTTATCAGTCCTAATGTTTGCATGTATTTAAAAAACAGTTTAATAATTTGATTGGTCATTAAAAATATCTAACAGAGAATAATTGGATTCTTTGTAACTCAAAGGATAAATCCTCGAGGGAATGGGTACTCCATTTTGTAAGATGTCATTATTACACATTGCATGTGTGTGTCAAAACAGCTCATGTACCCCATAAATATATACACCTTCTATGTACTCACAAAAACTAAAATTAAAAATTAAAGGCCGGGCACGGTGACTCACGCCTGTAATCCCAGCATTTTGGGAGCCCAGGGCAGGAGGATCACGAGGTCAGGAGTTCAAGACCAGCCTGACCAATAAGGTGAAACTCTGTCTCTACTAAAAATACAAAAATTAGCCGGGCATGGTGGCACACGCCTGTAGTCCCAGCTACTCAGGAGGCTGAGCCAGGCAAATCACTTGAACCCAGGAGGTGGAGGTTGCAGTGAGCTGAGATCATGCCATTGCACTCCAACCTGGGCAACAGAGCAAGACTGTCTCAAAATAAATAAATAAATAAATAAATAAATAAATAAATAAATAAATAAATAAATAAATAAATAAAATAAAAATAAAAAATTTTAAAAAGTTTACTTAAGTGATTAAATTTCCAAAAAAGAATTTTTTCTTTAAAACATGAAATTGCTGATTGCTAATATTTTTATCACAATAAAATTTGAAAACCTTATGTGTCACAAGATTCTTAAAGTTAATACAAATCCAACTATAGGGAATCTCTGATCTGTGGCATGCCACTCCACTCCAAATACAGGGTAAAGAAAAGTAACAATGCTCTCCTGCTGTTGAAAGTTTGTTCTGAAAAGCTTGGAGGTTAGGTACCACAGATGAATCCTAGAAGGCCCAGAACAAAATGCTCCGACCTCACTCACTGAAGAGCTGGTATGCTGAACATTTTATTAGGATCCAAAGAGTTGATGTACTCCAACAATGCCACCTTCAGGCCAGACCACACTTAGGACATCCCAAAATGTAACAGTTTATTTTATTTTTGAAAACTTCACCTTATGAAAATGAAAAGAAAATGAGGGGAAAGGAATTTTTGAAGGAGAAGATACTAGATTTCAGAATGTTGACCATTTTGAGAAGCAAGTTTAATCTTGGAACTGTTAATTTTATTTACTTGTATTATCTGTATGATGTTACAGATACAAAGCACAAACAAATAGTGTGCACTCTTCTTCCTTTTCTTATAATCCCTCTTTACCTTGCACATTTTTATACACCACCATTTCACTATTTTTTATTTCCTGTTCCATTTTTTCCTAATATTCAACACATTTTGTTTTCTTCTATTTCTGTGCTATTCTGTGCTCCTTGTTAAACTAGATTCCCAAAAAACTGTAACCAAAAAATGGTTAGGGAAAATGGTAACCATTTTTCCTAACCATTAATGTTTTTTCACGAACTATGACAGCAAAGAAAGAATGTAGGTGTTCCATGAAATAGCTGAGGGAAAATGAAATCAACATGAATATCTCTCATTTAAGCCACATGGAGTTTAGCAGCTGCCAAGGGTAACAGAATGGTTTAAGTCTTTTCCTATAAGCTCTTCACACAAAAAGAACAAGAATAAATTGGATTGAATCTATTTGACTCAGCACTATCTTGTGACTTTATGATCTGTTGTAGTTTTCAACTGAACTATCTGCTTACCAGTGCTCAACTCCATTTGATCTTTGGGAGGTAAGAAACCTGGGGATAACTGTTAGATTGTGAACCTTGGATCAAAGCCACTCTAGACTATAATGAGCATATAGTAGATATGTATTTGGACATGCATGTGTCCAAAGGTTCAGTATGTAATGAAACTATCTGTATTCTATCTTCTATTGCTATATTTATAGGAGATGTCGATGTCTCAATTTTACCACATCATCATCTAATTTTCACACCATAAAAGCATGTTAATAATTTGTCTGTACAATTTAATGAGGAATTTTTTTTTTCTTAACCATGGTAGTTGACTTATCCTTCAGCCTCCTACTTTTGGGGATAGAATTAGAGTCTCATAAAAGAACTCAGTAGTATACTTGCTGCTTAGCTAAAATTGAATATAGAGTACTGGCGTTATTACAAGTGATTAGTTTAATTGTTTGAATGATAAAAATAATATTAAACACCATTCTTAATGCAATGTTTAAATGAAAAACATTTTAGAGATGTGCTCAAATATTATTGCTTGTGATGGAATCATATGTTATTCCTTACATTAAAAAGTTTACCAAACAACTAGTATTTCTTCTGAGCATTACAGGATGCTAAGAATCTCATTTAGCCAAAGACTTCTTTAAGTGCTTTATGGAATCTCTCTACTGCATTTTTTTGAACTTATTTATATTATATACAAGCACTGAATAGGCTAAAATCACTGCTATTGGAAAGAATACACACACAGGGATAAATGGATAGATACAAGAATATACATGTTTTAAAATTCTTCTGAAGTTAAACTCTTTACTATTATTAAAATAATTTAATACAAATCTCTCATACTAATTTTTCCACATATACCTTGCCTACTCTTTCCAAGAAGAACAGAGGTAAAAGAAGAAAATGTTCTGAATTTGCTTTCCAACACATTAATTTAAGGACATACATATTCCTTGGAAAACCATTTTTTTCAAAGCTCACAGGTTTTCATTTGTAGTGCTTGTTCTGTTTTCCACTCTCTCTATATTTTTATTTTAATGTCAGTTTCCTCTTGGATTAAGAGTTACATATTCAGTAGGAATTGTATATTAAAATAGTCACCAGGAGAGAGGTTTCTTTTTATCTTTTTTTCTTTTTTTTTTTGAGGTGGAGTTTCACTCTTGCCCAGGCTGGAGTGCAATGGTGCAATCTCAGCTAACCACAACCTCTACCTCCCAAGTTCAAGCGATTCTCCTAACTCAGCTCCTGATTCTCCCGATTAGCTGGGATTACAGGCATGTGCCACCATGCCCAGCTAATTTTGTATTTTTAGTAGAGACGGGGTTTCTCCATGTTAGTCATGCTGGTCTCGAACCCCTGACCTCAGGTTATCCGCCCGCCTCGGCCTCCCAAAGTGCTGGGATTACAGGCATGAGCCACCACGCCTGGCCTCCTTGTTTTAAAGTGTTGTAGAAATCAATATATACATTATTATTCAACTTTCCATGTTAGTACAATAATATCCCCAGAATTTTTTGAATGTATAGGTATTTTCATTCTGAACAATATTAAAATGTATATTTTTGATTGTTCAATGATTCTTTCAATGGAATATGTAATTTCTGTTGGCCAAAATGATTTAATAATGCCTATTAGCTCCTTCATATGTATATATTGAATATTCCATACTCAATAGTGAGTAACCAAATTTATTTTCTATTTCTCTCTCAAACAATATTGAGACCACGCATAATTTTATGTTCATATGTTTAAGTCCAGGGATTAAAGTATAACAGTCTTGCTCTACAAATTACTTTCCTAGAAGATAAGACTCTGATTGAACTAGAACCCCTTGCTTAATTAAGATTTACTTTAAAGACTTGCCTCAATCTAAAAATAATATGTTATAAACAGTGTCCAATCCCAGTTAATCCCTTGGTTTGCAAGACCTACCTTAAAATCACCCATCATAGGCTCTTAAACTATAAAACAACCTTTTCATAGTTTCTACATTTGGAGATACTAGAAGACTCTATGAAGGTAGTTTTCTTCCATACTGTGGTAAATCTAACAAACTTACCTTTTCTCATTCACATGATTTTTTTTTTAATTTTTACTTTGGTTGTCCTTTGGATATCAACAGCCCACAGCAGAACAATGCCTTGATCTCATATATGGCTGTTTTATTTAATGCTCTTCCTATACATTCTCTTCTCTTCTATTATTCTAATCATATTATGCATGCTGTTTTAGCAATACCTGGTGTATATATGTATGGTTACATAGAGAGACATACATATGATTTATCACCCCTGTATGTACATTCTTTCTGTCATAAAACCATATCTGGTTTTCACTTTTCAATTATAAATATAAAAATTTTGTAATTGAAGTTTTTATTTATATGGGTCAATTCTTGATATTATTTTACCATAATATTTTCATCTTTATGCTTTTTGTTAGAATGTAATTTTTGGTAGAAAATTGGACATTTTAAATACTATATGATTGTGTATCTGGATTCATTTTTTTTCCTTCTTAATTATTGTTATTTTGCTGTGTGTTTGGTTGCTTGTTTACTTAGTAACATGCCTGGACAAAACCTATAAAATGTATGCTCATCTCAGCATATGAGTTTGTGTGCCTCAGTTAAATTTTTTTTTTAAAAAATTCTTATTATTAATTTAAATCATGACCTCTTGAAGACCACCCTTGTGTTTGCATAGCTTTGTGGTCAGAAGCTGTACTCAGACATCTGAGCTGGTAACTCTTCTATCTTTGTGGCTGATGCATTTGAGTTTAGGGTAGCATATTCAAAGACCAAATGGTGTTCAGTTGCCTTAGCTTTTCCTTTCTGCTGTCCCCTCTCACTTTCCCTGCATGTGTGCACAGTCTCACAGTCAGTCTGGGCTGTGTCCCCAGACAACATGTTCTCCAGGCATGTGCATGCAGTTTTCAGCAGGACAGGTGTATGCAATGAGTGCATCACAGCATCTAGTGGCTGACTCATTCCCTATTACCTCCTGATAAATTTTTGTCCAGTCAGCTAAATTATTGCTTACTCAACCAAGGCTACTACAAACTCGAGTTCTTTGAATGACTGTTTATTTCTTTTCTTATTTATTTATTTGCACCACCAAGATTTTTACTCCTATTGTCAATGCCTACTATGGGCAAAGAGTTTTCTATGCTATACTTTAAGTAAAGTAACACCTACCTGTTGGCAAAGCTGATCATTTTTCACGGCCTGCCCTAACCTTGGAGAACTACCATGCTGACCAGGATTTAAGTGGGAAAAGTAGAGTAAAAGAGAGCCCTATGCAGAAACTCGACAGATTCTTCGTTTTTCAAACCCAGCATGGTAGTCAGAATGTTATAATGGCCCATGGTTCCTGATTTCTGGTCTTCACAACACATGTGATTTCCTCAATTGATGGTGGTCAGAACAAATACTTGCTTCTAGATAACAGTATATGGTCAGATTGAAGAGACTGTGTAGATGTAATGAAGGTCCCAAATCAGTCATATTTGAGTTAATCAAAAGGGAGATTATCCTGAATGTGTCTGTCCTAATTAGGTGAACACTATCAAAAGAGGGACTGGGCTACCCCTGAGGTCAAACACCCTTCTTAGTGGCTTAAGGAAGTCAGCAGCCCTGATGAAAAAGCTTAAATGGCAAAGAGCTATGGGTAGCCTCTAGGAATTTTCAACATTATCTAGGACCTGATTGAAGATTCCAGCTTACAGCCAAGAGAAAAAAAAAAAAAAAAAGATGCTGTCACAAACCACAAATAAAATGGTTTTTCTAACAACTTGAATCAACTTGGAATTGGACTATTCTCCAAATAAGCCTTCAGATGAGAATGCAGCCTGGCCAGCACATTGCTGCAGCCTTGGCCAACATCGAGCACTGGAGCCTGCTCAGCTGGGCCTGGATGGCTGAGCCACAGAAATGGCAAGAGAATAAGGGCATTTTGTTTTCGGCTAATAAGCAGAATAATTTGTTACACAGTAATAAAAAAGCAGTTACTCACATTTAAGTGTTTTTCCTGAATAAATGCTTTTAAGTTTTCAAATGCTCTTGGTCAATTTTAAGAACATTGGTACAGTTGTGTTAAGAAAGAAGATTTGCTGAGCGATTTACTCCACTGTATCAGAGTTCCCACCCCTAACTTCTTTTTAGTTCTTCTCACTCACGGTATTAGAGATGGGCCCACACTATATTAATAGGTGAAATACAACCAAGTTTTCTTGCCTTCGTTTCTTGTTTATCTGAAGTTGTTGATTTTCACGTGGAAACAATATGAAGTGTGATTTTTAAACAATGGAATCAAACAGTAAAATTAGGTGTTCATAGCACAGGTAATAGTTGCAAGTAAAATAAATTGAGACAGCATCAAGTTCAAGTATTCTTTCTCAAGTTTCTTGTGGATTACATGCCCATTGAATAAAATCGTAGATGAAAATTGACCCAGTTTTGAATGATGTTATCCCATCTGGCAGTCTCCTGAGTTTAGAAGTCCCCCTTTTCCCAACATAGGAGAGTTAAATGTTTGCCTATACTATATCATTTGCTACTGTACTTCAGAAAGTGTTTTCCCTCAGGCTTCATGCCCCACAGCTGAGTAAT
Organism: Hylobates moloch; assembly: GCF_009828535.3. Lineage (NCBI taxonomy): Eukaryota > Metazoa > Chordata > Mammalia > Primates > Hylobatidae > Hylobates > Hylobates moloch. Next base: position 12,977,698 of record NW_026652280.1, on the reverse strand, counting down.
TCCATTTAATCTCAAGTCACATATGAGTTGCTGAGAAACATGTCAGGGATCTTTCATTCTTGCTAATTTTAGCCAATATTATTCAGTTTGGTAGAAAATTTATATGTCAGAATATTTGAAGTTTTGTACTTGTTACCCATCTCAGAATTTCTACTACTTATACTTAGAATGGCTTCATATTTCCCCAAATCTATAAAACGCATTTCTTTAATGATCACCTCAAAGCCATTAATGGAATTTTAAAAAGCTTTTATTCTTTTAAATATCCAGGTTGATTTTGACATTTAAAAACAATCAATAAACGTACACTTTTAGAAGTAGTTCCTGGATAACTAATATTGCTTGGTTTTCTGATTAAGAATTGTAGATTCCAGAGCCTCGTCCAACAGAGTAAAATAATAAAATGTGTGTGTAGAGGCCACTGGCAATGAAAATACTTACAAACATCTTAAATTCAGTATGTTTTAAAGGCAGTGGGAATAGCTTCTTATTCAGGAAAAATAAATTTTAGTAAATTATACCTCTCTAAATATTTGAAGAACCATCATATAACATTACTCACTTAGAAACTTTGTGGAATGGATATTTTCTTTTTTAAAAATTTAGACAATGAGAACTTCTGGATATATAGATGTCCACCTAAATGACAGAGAGTAAGGCTCTATAAAAAATGATAGTTATTTAGGAATGGGCACTGCAATGGGAATACATGTGCCATAGTAAATGCTGGGCCTATTCAGAGAGATAAGATAAAGGAAGGCAAAGCTTTCTGAGGAAAAATAAGAAGGGTTACATAAGTTTTGTGACAATGAACCTTGGCAGCAAGGATCCATGATAAGGGTGGCATCTGTCGAAGCTGCACAAACAGCTGATGAGCGGATGTACTCACAAAAATGTGTGTGTGTGTGCGTGCGTGTGTGTGTATGTATGCAGGTATATATACTACCCTGCTGCATACCGTCTTGTTCAAAAGAAAACAGTTAGAATACCAATACAACCATTCTGCCTTTTATATTTATTACAGTATTTAATAAATTATATATTCAACATTTTATTATAAAATAGGTTTTGTGTTAGATAATTTTGCTTAAGTGTTGGCTAATGTCAGTGCTCTGAGCACATTTACTAAGCTAGGCTAGGTTAAGCTGTGACATTTATAAGTTTTGTGTATTCAATGCATTTTCAACTTACGAAGTTTTCAACTTATGGTATGTTTATTAGGAGATAACCCTATTGTAACACGAGGAATTTCTGTACTTGGTTCTACTGTGATCTAACAGGTAGTTTGTTTTATACAGAAAATAAAATCATTCTTTTTTTCATGGTTGGAGGTAGGACATGAGTATACAATCTCTGAGGAAATAGGAAGAAAAAATGTATGATTATTTCAAATAATGCAGGGAAGAAATTCTGATAAAACTCAATAGCAACTTTTAAATCAAAGCAGGTGTATATGGGAACCTCTTTATCTTGGTGAACATTAACTTCTAAATAAAGATCACCTAAAACTATACCATCCTAAAAATTTTTAAGTGAGTAATTGTAGAGATTGTGGTTCATTTCTGAATAAACTTATAGATTCTTGGTCAATGTTGATAGAAAAGTATAATTTTAAATCCAACTAACTAAAAATATATTTTGTGTGTGTGTTGGCACAAGTATGTTATTTCCTAAAGGTAATCATGACGGGAGGTGAACATTTTTTCATCCTTTATGTCTGTAATTCTTAGTAATTCATTTGTTATCATTAGGTCCCTTTTTTTATATCTTCAAAAAAAGACAAAATGTATGTCCTATGTTGCAAGTTTTAAATTCCATCTAAGGTGCATATATTATCATACTATCCATGTTTCCATTTAATTTTATAGAAACATTTTTAAAATTATTATTCACTTTTTTCTGTTTCTATTTTCTATTATTCACATATACTTTTATCTGTATTTCTGTTTCTTAGCACAAATCTTAATAAAAAAATACTTACTAAGTGGTCTCATGTGGATTATTACCAAGAAGTTATACCAAAAGCATGTTAAAAAGATATTAAAGAAGTATGAGTTTACCTTCTGAGAATTTAGGTTTCAAATGAAGACGGAGAAAACAATGTGAATGGACAAGTGAAATATGATAGAGAGAAAGGTGACTGAAACAAATACACCAACACAAAATGCTTACTGGAAAGGGCAGGTTAGAGAAATGAATAAAATGGTACCACAGAGATCCAACAGTAGCCTTATTATGATAAAATATTGGGAAATAAAATACAGAGATCATTTACATTTTCTAATTTTTTGGAAAAGAAATGGACTTTAAAATTCTAAAAACATATGTAGTAATTCAAGTGAGAGCCAAATTTAACAAGAGTACTCTGATGATAAACAGTAGGACAGATTATAAAGAATAGGGCTAATGGGATTTACAATGGTGCTACTGTTGAACTGTCCCCAGATTCATAACATGAACGGGATTGGTTATTTTATAAAATGGCAGAAGGAAAGCAGCCAGGCCCTTCCGTTCTTTGATCCCTTGTACCATGAAGGGGCACAGCATTCAAAGTAGCATCTTGGAAGCAGAGACCTGGCCTTCACTAGACGCTGAACCTTCTGGTGCCTCGATCTTAGACTTCTTAGCCTCTAGAACTTTGAGAAATAAATGTCTACTACTTATAAATTACCAATCTCAGGTATTTTGCTATAGCTACACAAACCACCCAAGTAAAAAATGGCAAAACCGCAGTTAGTTTTGCACCAACCTAATAGTTTTAATTTTTCTATGAACAGAAAAAACATTTCTTCAGTTAGAGTTATAAAGTTTTCCAGAGTCGATGCTGAGCCCTCTATTTTTTTGTATTCTTTCCCTTCGGAGGATTTTCTTTTCTTGTGAGATAGAGTCTCGCTCTCTCGCCCAGGCTGGAGAGTAGTGGTGCAATCTTGGCTCAGTGCAACCTCCACCTCCCGGGTTCAAGGGATACTCATGCCTCAGCCTCCCAAGTAGCTGGGATTAAAGGTGTTAGCCACCATGCTCGTCTCTCTTTTATTTTCAGTCACTATCCCCATACCAATGGCTCTAAAACTCACATTCCCAACTCAACATTCCTTCTATGGTCTAGACTTTCATACCTGGCTTCTCTTTAATATGTTTGCTTGGATATGGCAGCACACGTTTCTTAACAGTTAAGTTTGAAGTTGTCATCTGTTTGTCCCAACTCAACGAGGTCTATATTTAACAAGTTGCTGAAATCTGTATATTGGCTGCCAGTGTCATTCCTTTTAAATTCTTTACCCTAGCTTTCATTTCATGACTGTGTTCTGCTCACACTTTCTTCAATATTCCTCTAAAATTAATTTACTTCTCTGACTATTTTCACTATACTGGCTTAAACCATTATAATTATACAAATATCTGTCAAAATGGTTTTTCTCCTTCTACAGTAAAGCTTAAGGTGATTTTTAGCACAGTAGCCATTTATATCTTTTTCAAATGAAAGTAAAATTTTGTCATTATTCTACTTAAAAGGTTGTTAGTGGTTTTCCAACATCTTTGGGTAAAATGCAGACTCAGAAATAGGATAGTTAAGACCCTGTCTTGGTCAGACTCCCACCTCCCATTCTGTGGTCATTCCAGTAAATATACCACTGGCATTTGCTTTCTTAGTTACTTAAACTCTCCAAGCATTATCTCACCTCAGAGCTTTTACATTTGCCATTCTGTCTGCCTTGAAGATTGAACCTATTCTCTGTCTACATCTAATTGTTTTCCGTCAGGTTTCAGATGAAAGGTCACATACTCAAAGATTACACTAATGCCTCAATCCAAATGAAGTCTTCCCTATAATTTATTTCAAGGTGATCTGCATTTTTTTTAATTTATATAATAAACTGTAATGGTAATTTACTTAATGTCTGTTTATTCTTCTTAACAAGATTGTAAACTTCGTAAGGGTAGCCAATATTTTGATTGTTTGTTTCATTCACCAGTGTATTCTTGGAATCTAGAAAAAATGTCTAGCAAATAGCAGGTAGTAAGTAACTTTTTAATTAAGCCATCAAATGCTTCAAAATAAAAAAAAAATCTGACAACTTACAATTATTACTGAACAGGACAGATTATCTATAATCATCAAAAAATGCTTATGGCGACCTAGAAAAAATTTAACCCAAGAGACTTAAAACTCTGTTGAAATTTGGAAAAACAAAAAAACAAAGAAAATCACCCCTAATTTCTTTGCTGTGAGTGCCCTATATAAAAAACGAAGGGGAGAACCATCTAAGTATTTTCATCACCTCCTAATCAGTGTTTCTTGTACTACTCTAGTCATTAATAAAGATATGTGGGACGTATGTGTGTGGAGTGTATGAAGCAGGAGGAAAGTAAGGGAAAATTAGCATTAGAAATAGATAGAGATATAGGAAATATAGCATAGCATTAAGTCACTGAAAGAACTCATGTAAATTAATTAACGCCTACATTTCTTTGAGTAATACAGGGCACCTTCTATTCATTTCCTTTCCAGACCTATGAAGTTCTTACCAATCTTTCCCCACAAGCATTACTATGTAACTGAACATGCACTGGCAATAGGTTCATTTGCTCCAGCAATTGCAGGACCTTCTCCATGGGCCTGATTCTGCCACAACTGACACGCGCATAATTCCACCAGAAGCCAGTGGCAGTTTTGCATGATTAAAGATGGCAGAATCAGGCCTATACATACATTTCCATGCAAATGTGCTTGAGAAAATAGCATACAACACATTATGTAAACATATTTAGAATGAATAAACACACTCAGCTAAATTTTCAAACATCTGTTCAAGCTCATGGCAGTACCCGCAATTTCCATACCTAACTGTTTTAAACAGGCCTTAATTTTGCCCTCCATATTATTAGATTATAGTAACCTTTAAACTCCAAAATACATAACTTTTATGGTACAGATGATACTAATTAGCATTTATAAAATTCAACTTCACTGCCTTTTAGCTTTCGACTTCCTTCACTGTTTTCTGTTAGAGAGAAGAGCACACAGCAGTGTCTATGATTGGGGGGAAGCTTTTATGCATCTTCCAACTGGATTCATGCGTTATCAAGAAAAGAATTGAGACTTGAATTATTTGCATAACTGTGCTTCTAGCCATATACAAATGCAGAAATTCCAACCTCAAGATGCATATTATACCCCCTTACTGGCATAAACCTGCCATCACTTGTAGTTTATATATCCTGGAGTTCAAAAAATAGTGTAATCCCAGGTTTTTGTTTTGTTTTGTTTTCTATTTTTATGTAGCATGACCTTCTACAGTCTCTATCAGTTTCTGCCAAAAGTCACATAAATACAGAGCATATGGTCTAAGTAAAAATACTGTGGTTAATTTGAAAGCAAAGTTTCAGAACTAGAGCCATAGCTTTCCATTCAAACAGATTAATGAAGATGGTCCATCTTATAAAGAAATTGTGGAGGAGACAAGGCAAAGATGTATTTGTTTTCTTTAATAAGACTTGTTTTTAGAAGATATTACTTGTATAAGAGTTACAAAAACTAGTTAAAAAATTAAAAAAAGATTTTTACATACTCTCTTTTCTTGTACCTGTGCTTAAAGAAAACTGCATTTCTGATTTGTGAACCTTGCATATGTGGGTATTTCTTCCAAAATCCAGTTGCATCTTTAGAAAAATAACGAACGAAATAAACCTTATAACCAATTAAAAATAATTACTCAAATTATTTCTGGTAAAGTCAAATGCATTCATTCACTTATCCACTCATTAAATATATAATAACTCAACCTAATACTCCACTTGTCCCTAGAGATGTGGTGCTTAAGTACATAGATACAGCCTTAGTTTCACAAAACTTGCAATCTAAGAGGGGATACAAACAAAAGGCAATTAAAATATGTGTGGTCATTCTACGATAGAGAACTATCAAAAATTAAAATTCGTTACCAACATTGGTAGGTATTCATTGATTAAAGATGACTGAACATTCATTTTTTTCTTTCATTGTGAGGTGGAATCCAATATCTGCCCCTTGAATAACTGGTGAACTCTAGAAACTGCTTGTAATTGATCTGATAACATGGAAGTAATGCTATGCTAATATGGGTTCCCAGGATTTTACATATATATATATATATATATATATATATATGTATAGCATCTAGTCCTGTTTCATGCCACACTGGCTCTAGGGAAGCCACACCCTATATAAGACTTCTCATTGAAATGAGAACACCATGCTGGGGAGGCCACGGGTAGGCATTCTAGTGAGAGATCAAGTTGAGCCCAGCCTGTAGGTGCTCTGCAAATGTGCCAGATGTGTGTGCAAAGTCCTCTGCGTGCCTCCAAACCATCCCATGTACGGAACTAATGCCACACACAGATCTGAGTCATTGGCCAATAGGTTCATAAAATGTAATGAAATGACTTTTTTTTTTTGTCTCTGTTTTGAAATAGTCTGTGTAACTAATCTAAAACAATTTAGCTGCAATTGTGGTGCCATTGTAACTAAAATTAAAATACAAGGCAATGGCTTTGGGACTAGATAGCAAACAGAAGCTAGAATGGCCTACAAGAGCCCGGCCCTAAAAGCTGCAAAGCCTCAGGGAATTCTTGGTGACAGCTGAAAAGACAGAGATGATATTGTTATTAGAAAATGGGCAGAAGGTTTGGTAACACAGTTATCTTTGGTCACACATATAATAGAAAATATACTTAATGTCCTGGTTGAATTTCACTAAGAAGACTTTCACAGAGAATGTTGAAAATGCTAAATACAGTCACGGGTTCCATAACAACATTTCAGCCAACAAGAGACCACATATACCATGACCCCTTATGATGATAATGGAGCTGAAAATTTTCTATCCCCTAGTGACTTTTTAGCCACCTTAAGGTCATAGCACAATGCATGACTCACGTATTTGTGGTGCTGCTGGTGTAAACAAACCTGCTGCATTGCCAGACATGTAAAAGTATAACATATACAATTATGCATAGTACAGAACACTTGATAATGCTAATAAATGGCTATGTTGCTGGTTTATGTGTTTGCTGTACTATACTTGTCATTGTTGGAGTATAGTCTTTCCACTTATTAAAAAAGTTAACTGTAAAACAGCCTCAGGCAGGTCCTTCAGCAGGTATCCAGAAGAAGACATCATTATAGGAGGTGACAGCTCCACGTATGAGATTGGCCCTAAAGGTCTTCTAATGGGACAAGACATGGAGGTGGAAGACAGTGTTATTGATGACCCCGACATTGTGAAAGCCAAGGCTAATCTGTCTGTTTGTGACTTAGTTTTTAACCAAAAAAAAAAAATTTAAAAGTAAAAACAAAAAATTTAAAAATTAAAAATAGCTTATGGGATAAAGATATAAGGAAAGAGGCCTGGCATGGTGGCTCACACCTGTAATCCCAGCAGTTTGGGAGGCCAAGGCAGGTGGATCACGAGGTCAGGAGATAGAGACCATTCTGGCTAACACGGTGAAACCCCGTCTCTACTAAAAATACAAAAAAGAAAGAAAATATTTTTGTACACCTGTACAATGTGTTTGTGTTTTAAGCTAAGTGTTATTACAAGAGGCAAAAGTTAAAAAAAATAAAAATTTATGAAGAAAAAATGTTACAGTAAGATAAAGTGACTTTATTATTGAAGAAATAATTTTTAAAAATAAATTGAGTGTAGCCTAAGGGTACAGTATGTTTACAAAGTCTACAGTAGAGTGGACGGTAATGTCCTGGGCCATCGCATTCGCTCAACACTCACTCGCTGACTCACTCAGAGCAAATTCTGTCCTGCAAGCTCCATTCATGGTAAGTGCACTATACATGTGTCCTATTTTTTTTTCTTTCTACCACATTTTTACTGTACTTTTTCTATGTTTATGTACGTTTAGATACACAACAACTTTAGATACACAAAAACTTACCATTGTGTTACAATTGCCTGCAGTAATCAGTATAGTCATGTGCCATACAGGCTTGTAGACTCTGAGTGACAGACTATATCATATAGCCTACGTGTGCAGTAGGGTGTAACTTCTGAGTTTGTGTCAGTACAATCTCTGATGTTCAGACAACAACGAAATTGCCTAATGATACATTTCTCATAATGTATCTCATCTTTAAATGATAGGTGACTGGAGTTACTTTAGGCATAAGTGAGAAGGTATGGTTAAAAAGTTGTCCAAAATAAAATAATTATTCAGTTTTAAGCAGAATTTGGAAGAAATATAAAGGATCCAGGAATTACTGGGATCAAATTAAAACTTTTCTGATCCCCAGTTTCTCCTTTAACAAATCTTTCAAGTAAGAGACAAGACAGAGATCAAGACCAGAGCATTCACAATAAAACATTGACTAAAGTTTAAGATCTCAACAGTGCGACTTGAAGAAACCATATTGTGACTTCAAAAAACATTTAAGGGCAAATCTAGTTGTGTTTCTAAGAATATTAGGTACATGCTTATTAGATCCATTTTAAATAGACAAAAAGGCTTCTAAGAATCTCAAGTGTGATGTTACCCCAGTAAAATGATTCTCAGCACAATGTATAAAAGAGTCTAGATTTAAACGAAATATGAGTGTGACTTTTATCTAATGAATTAAATGATAATTCTGTTCACAGAAATAAAATTTTAAATTAAACTATTTGAATGAAAAAGACTGAGGTTGTATAATGAAAAAAATGACTTCGTACTCTCAAAACTGTATAAATAGAATGCAGGCAGGGAAAAAAACTACTCAGCTTTAAATCCAAGTCGGACAGTGAAACCAAGAGCCTGGAGAAAAGAGGCCTAAACCACAGAGAGTATTTTCCAGGCAGCAGTACTGGGACCTATTCAAGAACCTGGCACCATGTGCCTGGTAAATTTCAAAATTTCTATGAACCATTAATGACTATATGTCTTTTGTTTTTCCCTTTCTGAATGGAAATATCTATTATGTTTTCCTATAGGTGCCTCATTTTTATTTAGTAGATGTATGGGGGTTGGAGAAGACATTATGTATCTCTACACTTTGCAGGTCTTGGTTCAACAGAAACTGTTATTTAAGAAACTGAACCCAAGAAAACATACAGAGGTAATCTTGGGTCTATCTGAAAATGTTATCCATATTACTATTCTAAAATTTTTGCCAATGCTATATTGAAATGGTGACTTAGAAGAGAGTATATATGTTGTATTTTCAGAGCTTAACAAGTCAAAAGCTTCCAAATTCTTTATTTTTATTTATTATAATAGTTTAAGTTGAAGAACACTTAAAGACCTGAACACGAAGAGGCATATTTGCACCTAGAACCGATTTAGATGACAAGATCCTGAACTTCGAACAAAAGATGTAATGGAATGAGACTTTGTGGAGAGGCCTTGGAGCAACTGAGTTTATTTTGCATTTGGAAGGAATATAAATAATTTGTAGCCAGCGGGCAGACTCCAGCATATTAAAATGGCCAAAATATTTTTGCTACTTCTCCCATTGAGAGGTAGAGTTTAATTTTTATCTCTATGGATCTGGCTGTTTCTGCTACTAATTTACAAAAGAAACACTATAGATGTGACACTGTCAGTTTCCTGGACCAGGCTTTAAAGATCTGGCATCTTCCATTTACTGTCTCTGGGACTGCTAGCTCGAAGTTCAAAAACTTCCACAAAAGAAGGCCAACTATCCTGAGACCACGGTGTTGAAGAGGCCAGGTGTAAGAACTCAGACCAACAGTCCAAGCTGTGCTTTGCCTTCTAGCTAGCCCTGCCAAAGCACATGGGGTGTGAGGGGAGCCAAACTTGCCTCTCCGTGACAGTCCATCAGCCAAATCAATTGCAACAAGTGACCTCAGTTAATGACACATGGAGCCAAAAAATGAACACCTGAGACATGCTCACAATTTCCGATTTTAAAAAGCAAAAAACCATGAGATATAATAACATGTTCATTGCTGTAACACATTACGTTTTGGAATGATTTGTTAAGCAAAATTAGATAACAAGAACATAAGGATGAGAAAGGTCTCCATTTTTGTTTACGTGAAGACAGGCAGCTGAGAAGCATGCAAGATAGTATTTGACAAGTTCTTTCTCAGTCCAGATTATTCTGGTAGTTAAAAAAAATTATATACTGGAAATCCTAAATCACTGGAGATACTGATTGTAGTATGTAGTATATTCAAATTACAGTCTATTTTTAAACAATAGGAAAAATGCAAGAACAATATTATCAATTAAAGTTGATGTCAAGATATAATTGTAAAAAGAAAAGCTTGTAATATAGTACACGGTTCACCCAGAATTATATATATTAATTAATAGTTAAATAGCTTTCGTGGGATAAGTTAAAGCAAATAATGATGGACATCAAAACTCTACTTTTGTACTATTTATTAGATAAATCATATGTCCACTTTTGAAATGCAATTTTCTTTTACTTTTCAGGGATTGCTTAGCTTATAATACTTATTTAAGAGTAGAACAAATAATTCTCTCTATCTGAACTTTTGAAAAAGTAGACAAAAACATACTGTATCCCGGCAGGGCACGGTGGCTCACGCCTGTAATCCCAGCACTTCTGGAGGCCGAGGCAGGAGGATCACGAGGTCAGGAGATCAAGACCATCCTGGCTAACATGGTGAAACCCTATCTCTACTAAAAAATACAAAAAATTAGCCAGGCGTGGTGGCGGGCGCCTCCCAGCTACTTGGGAGGCTGAGGCAGGAGAATGGCGTGAACCTGGGAGGCAGAGCTTGCAGCGAGCTGAGATTGCGCCACTTCACTCCATCCTGGGTGACAAAGCAAGACTCCGTCTCAAAAAAAAAAAAAAAAATAGTGTATCCCTTAGTAAGCTTATTTTATAACCTTAGTAATATTCAATGCCTAAATATCTAAAACTACCTTAATAACTTTTTAACATATATTTGCAATATATGAATGTAAAGTGTAATGAATGAAATACAGTAATCACAATAAAAAATGCATTTCCCATTATCAGAACTCTTGTTCAAAGTGCTCTTCTAAAAGAATAACCTATATTTTTAGAAGATATGGCAGAAAGCTAGAAGTAATCAGTAAAATTGAGAATAAAAAATGTAGTGATGGACATTGGAATACAAGTTTAGAAAGTGTCACTTTGCAAAGTTACTTTCTTGAATAATCCTCTTTTCTACCACTCTGTCACAAAAGACTACCTATGAAATCAACAAAAAATGTGATGCAATATAATCGATTTGATTTTATGTATGGTCTTAATGAAATTTTGATATCGTTTAGGCAGATTTTTATCTTAGGTTTTTTGTTTTTTTTTTTGAGACAGGATCTAGATCTTTTGCCCAGGCTGGAATACACTGTATCATCAAATACCTTCCACCTCAGCCCCCTGAGTAGCTAGGACTATAGGTGCACACTGCCACACAGGCTAATTTTATTTATTTTTATTTTTGGTAGAGCTGAGCTCTTGATATGTTGCCCAGGCTGCTCTTGAACTCCTAGCTGCAAACAGTCCTCCCACCTCGGCCTCCTAAAGTGCTGGGATTACAGGCGTGAGCCACTACACCCTGGCCTAGATAATTTGTTTGAAAAAAAAAAAAGAAAGAAACACAAAAATTCTTCTAAGGAAGCATATTAAAAATAGGTTTTTCTGTCTCTTATTTGAAATAAATCTAAAATAATAGGCTGATGTGTCCTTACCACAAACAGAAGTAACTATTTGTCTGTGTGAAATATTATTTCCATGCATTAAGTACACCACTGAGTTCAGATGTATTTATTAGTCTATAACTGGAGATAAAAATATAACCTGATGTCACAATAATTTCTGCAGGCTTTTGAGGCATGTTCTTACTCTCCTTCCATTGTACCATCCTAAATTAACTCTGGTGAGAAGCTGCGCTTCCACTCTTCATTCTATATTGAGGAGCCATGGGTCTTGACAATGAAATAAATAACATGAAATACATCTGTTTTCCTTTCTGTTAGATAAAAGAAACCCAAGAGAACACTGTAACCTGAAAATAATCAACTGATGAGTAAATGACAGTCTTCAGCATTTCTAATACACTCAGTCTGGCAAAACTGTGGCCTATACCCTTGAGTTATATATTTATAACAGGCAGATAAACGCCATCTTTATTTACAGAACTCTTAGGGAACGATATGAAGCAAGCTAAAAATATTTAAAAGAATATGTAGGATTTTTTAAAGATATATTTTTATATTTTTGATTAGTCTATCATTAATGCCAATACAGTCAAAGCTAAAGAGCATGCTCCCTTAGCCCTCATACCAAGATTTGGGGAAGACATTTTTGTCTTCAGTCTGATGAAAATTTCAGGTAGTTTATTTTGTATAGGAAAAATGTTCACCAGAATATTTTAGGATCAGCCATTTGAAAGAGATTTCCTCATCAGTTTAGGTAGAAGAAGTCCTTTAAGTTTATCATTGTTAAGAAGTTAAGGGTGAAACTGTTGGTGGGAAGGTAAATTAATACAGCCATAATGAAAATTTTTTGAAAACAAAAAATAAAAAATATAACTATTATGTGATTCAGCAATCCCATTGCTGGGTATATATCCAAAGTAGATGAAACCAGTATGTTAAAGAGATATCTGCACTTTCATGTTCAAAGAGCATTATTCGCAACAGCCAAGATATGAAATCAACTTTAATGTTCATCAACAGTTAAATGGATAAAGAAGATGTAGTATATTTGCACAATGGAACACTATTCATTCGTAAGATAGAAGAGAATCATCAAATTTGCAACATTGTGGATAAACTGGAAAAACATTATGTTAAGTCAAACAAAGTAGGCACAGAAAGACAAATACTGCATGATTTCACTTCAATGCAAAGTGTAAAAAATTTGAACTGCGGTGGCTCACGCCTGTAATCCCAGCACTTTGGGAGGTCAAGGCAGGCAGATCACAAGGTCAGGAGTTCGAGACCAGCCTGGCCAATATGGTGAAACCCCATCTCTACTAAAACCACAAAAAAATAGCCAGGTGTGGTGGCACGCACCTGTAGTCGCAGTTACTCGGGTGGCAGAGGCAGAAGAATCACTTGAACCCGGGAGGTGGAGGTTGCAGTGAGCCAAGATCGCATCACTGCACTCCAACCTGGGTGACAAGAGTGAGACTCCATCTCAAAAAAAAAAAAGTTGAACTGATAGAAATAGATAGTAGAATGCTCATTACCAGGGGCTTGTGGAGGAAGGGGACTGGGAAAATGTTGGGACAAATATGTTCAAGAAAGCTATTGTCCAACATGATGACTATAGTTAATAACAATGTATTATAACCTTGAAAACTGCTAAAAAGAATATGTAGGATGTTTTAAAAATATATTTTTTATATTTTTGACTAGTCTACCATTTATGCCAATACAGTCAAAGCTAAGGAGCTTCCTTCCCTTAGCCCTCCCAGATTGACGTATTTTTACCACAAACATAAGTAAGTGAGATTATAAATATGTTAATTAGCTCGATTTAGTCATTTCATAATGTATACATATTTCAAAACAACAGCCTGTACATGGTAAATACATACAATATTTACTGGTCAATTAAAATAATAAATTTCAAAAATAAGTAAAATGTGAGGAATTTGATCATTAATTACAATATTTGTAAATAAACCTAGATGAATAGATGTCTCTCTTTTCTCTCTTACTTTTTCTAAATATTTGTATAGAGTTCTTATCTGTCTCCCATTCCCTTTTATCTCACCAGAGAAAGTGATCCTCTTTACAGGGACCAAAGCTATTAATGGTAATGTAACGCAGAGCAAAGACATACAGAAGGTCAGAGGGGCAAGGGACTTAATTTAAGGCAATATCTATTTCAGCTTTGTCACTCAGCCCATGAATAAACTGAGGTTCATAAGAATTATACTTTTTCAGTCCAAATAGCTGGATTCCTGAGCATCTCCACTACTTTTGTTAAAAAAAAAAAAAGGTTGTGGGGGCAGCAGACAAACAAACCAGATGCAAAACAGAAAAACCATACATAAAACAAAACAGAACCAAACAAAAAAAATGTCTTTTTGTAGTGCTGGTGTTAGCTATTTTCTGACTCTGAATTCTTAAAGCAGTTAATTTCACCTTCCATTATATTATTACACATTATTTCTATAATTCTGGTGTTGTTCATATTTTCCTTAATAGTTTATATAACGTGTTCACTGAATGCATGCTATGTGAAGGCATTGTACTGAAAAGCTAGGGAATTGTTTCTGGCTTAAAAAAAGGGATGAACTCCATTATGAAACATATAAATTTAAGTATATTAATAATAGTAAAAATGATAAGCATGCATACAGAAATATGCAAAATATGCTATGAAAATGGATGATTTCAGTAAAATACAGCAAATATCTGCGTGCCTATTCTTGTGTGGACCCTGTGCTTCTCCCAGAGATGATATAAATAAATAAATCCAACATGCCATATGGAAGAAATAGACATGCCAACAAAACATGTCAGGGCAACGTTATGAATGCATTAACTTTCAGTCTTAGAAGTTGGCCAACAAAAAAATGGAAAAAAAAATTTAAAAAGAGAATTTTCCAGGAGGAAGAATAATGGTGAGCAAAGATACAGAGGTATAAGAGGTATTCAGAAAACGGTAAAGCAGTTTTATATCCTTAGAATATGGAGTACAAAAAGAAAGGATGGGTACGTGGTGGGGACTAAGTCTCAGAGATAATAACAATCCCTGGCATAAAGAGCACGTGTTAATTTTAGACTTTAGGTAATCTTAGGTTTTAATGCAAAGGGACTAGGGTGATGCTGACATTTTAAATGCAGGTAATGACATGAATAAATTCAGATTTTAGATGCATTGCTTTAGAAAGTATAAGAAGGGTGGGTTGACATGAAAGTGCAGTGGAGAGAAAGTCAAGAGGCTGAATCAGTAAGGAGAATATGCCTCAATGAGATGAATGCTTAGGAAAATGCACACATCAATAACATATTTAGGACAGATTGCCAGCAATTCACAGCTGGCTGGATGTAGTGGCTAAGGGAGAGTTAAGAACAGAAAGGCTAAATCGAATCCTTTGAAGGGAAGAATTGAGTAAACCTTGTTTTGGGGATTGCACATTCTAAGGAGAAAAGAGCAAAAATATATAACACCCTGTATTACATAATTCATTTATTGTGCTAGTCTCTGAGATATAAGTATTAATAAGAAATGGGCAAGAAATTGTTCCAGTTTGTTTTGCTGGCCATGTGAAATATTTCATGTGTTTTTTAAACTATAGTATCAAATTTTATATATTTAATAAAACTGTATTTTATGTTTCAAAAGTATTAATACGTATATATTAGAGTATAGATGCAATTATTAGGTATTATTATATAGATTGAATTATTCAGTATTTGAAAAGATATTTTATTTGCTTTCAATTTTCTGTGAGAAAAGCTATCTAAAGTAAGCCAGAAAAGACAGAGCATTTTTCAGTACCAAGATATGGCTCTTTCACTACAAAGCTGCTCAATTTATCCCAGTTGTGGTTGATCTTATCCACAGAGAAGACAGAAAATCCTCCACAGTGTATTTCTGAACAGAAACTGCTCAGATTAAACAAGTTGTCAACCACCCAGGATCATTATACCGATCAAGATTTTGGAGATATCTAGTAGAAAATAGAATATGCATCTCTTTTTTTTCTTTCTATATTAGGTATTATGTCCTGAAAACATACCTGCATAACATTGCAATAAATGTGACAAAGGTAAGAGTTACACCCAAGGAATCAGGAAATTTTCATATTATTTTTAAGTTGTAATTATACAGTCTTACCTATTGGAAGTATCTGGACAATTTGACCTTGTCAAAATAGATTATCGATTGGTTTAAGCAGGCAAGTGTAATACAAATCGCAGAAACATGCGGGTATAGAATGTGATAGCAAAGAGAGTATGGAATTAGAACTCTAGAGCCTATACTGACATTGTCAACTATAGCTGCAGGACCCTGAGTTAATCACTTCTTTTCTAATATCTTCAGTATTTTATTTCAAAAATTAGTTTTGTTTTGTTTTGTTTTGTTTTTGAGACGGAGTCTCGCTCTGTTGCCCAGGCTGGAGTGCAGTGGTGTGATCTCGGCTCACTGCAAGCTCCACCTCCCGGGTTCACACCATTCTCTTGCCTCAGCCTCCCGAGTAGCTGGGACTACAGGCGCCCGCCACCTCATCCAGCTACTTTTTTGTATTTTTAGTAGGGACGGGGTTTCACTGTGTTAGCCAGGATGGTCTCGATCTCCTGACCTGGTGATCTGCCCGCCTCAGCCTCCCAAAGTGCTGGGATTACAGGCATAAGCTACCACGCCGGGACAAAAATTATGTTTTTAATTAAAGAGGTGAAAGTAATCCCTGCTGGACACCAGGCAAAGTGAAAGTAAGCCTTTTGAATATCAAGACTTGATAGTCCCATCAGAATGTACTCAAGAGTCAAAACAGGATAGAGACAGGCTACACCGATTCCAGACACGACTGAATGTGCCCCTCTTCTGAGTAAATACTTAGCTCTACTTCAATTCTCTTGCTTTCTTGATAGATGTTAGGATACACGACCATAAATTGCTCCAACTTCTTGACATTGTCTAATCTAGAATGGCCCCTGCTTCCCTATCTCTGTCTCAGCTAACACAAAGAGAAACTCCTAAGAGAGTCCCCTTGCTTTTTTTGGACAGAGCAAGACTCTGTCTAAAAAAAAAAAAAAAGTGTTACTAATCAAAAAGGCTTGACTAGATCCATAAGGTCCCAAAAATTGCATCAGCAAGTTTATGAGACTTATTTCTTCAATTTTTTATTCATATCTACAACCTTATTTTGAGTACCAACACCAAGTGAACAGAAAAAACCGACCTGCTTCACAGACAGATCTGCACTGTATGTTAGTAAGGGTCTGAAATACGTAGTGCTGAATTTCATTTTATTGGGGAATAACCTGGAAAGACAAGGATGTGACAATATCCTCCCAATAAACATAATTTTGACCAGTATATCTGTGGACCTCATCTAAGTCAAAGATCAAACTAGTAGAGAATGACTAATGACTGACAGGGAACACAGGGATCCAGAAAATAGGTGATTGGGAGATCTGGAGATAGTATGCGAATTGACTATTTAGAACAACATAGAATAAGAAAAAAAATAGATTTTATATAAATACGTAACTAGAAGGCATTAACAGCAATGGAAGTTCACAATGATCAGGGGAAACAATGGTCTTGTCTGTGAGTTAAGTCAGCTGCTTAGACAAATTACCCTAACTTGCATAATGGGCCTACTTACAAAATGCCCATGGCAGCGGAGATACAGACTATGAATGGCTATGAACATGCTCAAAAATGGTCTTCTTGCCGATGCTGGTCTATTGCCACTGCGAACAGCTGAACTATCAATATTTCACCATTCTCTAAGTATATGAGCTGGTCTTCTGGATGGTTACAGAAAGGTATTTTGGATAAGAATTGCTTGCAATGTTAAACCAGTGATACCACTTGTAGATTTATTGAGAGATTGACCTATATGGTTTACATCAACAATCTTCCATGTTCTCTACATTATGGTTAGAACTGGCTCACAGGGGCCGGGCACAGTGGCTCACGACTGTAATCCCAGCACCTTGGGAGGCCGAGGCAGGCGGATCATGAGGTCGGGAGATTGAGACTATCCTGGCTAGCACGGTGAAACCCAGTCTCTACTAAAAATACAAAAAAATTAGCTGGGTGTGGTGGTGGGCGCCTGTAATCCCAGCTACTCGGGAGGCTGAGACAGGAGAATGGTGTGAACCTGGGAGGGGGAGCTTGCAGTGAGCCAAGATCGCATAATTGCACTCCAGCCTGGGTGACAGAGCGAGACTCCATCTCAAAAACAAAAACAAAAACAAAAAAAAAACTGGCTTACAGGGATCCAAAGCTGGACATAGGAAGGGGGAGTAAATAATGAGGATTGGGTATTTATTTTATTTTCACCTGCTGCAGTAATTTCCTCAAGCCAGCTATGATCACTTTACTAAAGGTCACTGCTCTTCTTAAGGCAGTCTTCTGGATCTGCTTGTCTCTCTGTCCAGAATAAATCCTCACATCATTTTTTTTATGGCGATAACAGCAAGGGGGCTGGCAGCATGGGGCTTCTGCATTATAACTTGTTCTTTCCTTGATCCCTGCCACATTTTTGTAATCAAATAAAACATAATGTAAGTGTGTCATCTGTTTCCAATTTTAAACTAAATTTAATAGAATTTTTTTTTCGTTTTGTTAAAGAAAATAGAAAAGTATAACAGGCACTTAAGGTGGGAGAATACAAAACACTAGCTACTATGCTTGTCAGGCCAACAATACACCCCTTTATTGGTCAACACATTTAATCCCTGTCTTACCAAACCTATCTGATAATATGAAACTAGAGTTCAGTGAGGGGTTACAATGGAGTGGAAGATGTGTATTAGGAGACAATTATAACTGGGTCCTTCGCATTTCTGTATGCCTTATGATTGTGTATATTTTTGACTGTCTCTTTGAGGATTTGTATAGCAGACAGCCTGGGAAGATGGACATATTGTCTGCCTCTGGGGAACAGAGGATGGATTTGTTTTCTGGCTGCAATATTGAAGACTCTGTCTTACTCTGAGGGAAAGGTTGGATACATTTACTAAGAACACTTTAAAACTTTAAGGTTTCCTAAGATCACACTTTTTCAACTATGACACAAGTCTCTTGTGTGTGTAACATCCAACTGGGCTTCTCCACACTGCCCCTGGACTTTGGGGGCAAGGGAAATTTATGGGAGCGTGAAGCTTATGATGCCTGCTGTCTTGAATCATAATGGTTTTTCCTCTTTTTTCTTTCTTTTTTTGTGGGGGGATGGGCGGGGGGTAAAACCAGTAGTCATCTATGTTTTCCCCAGCATCCATGAAACTGGAAGGCTATCTTGCTACGTGAAATCAGGGTAAAATTTCAGTCCCTTCACTGTTCTTAAGAATGTAGTTTCCAAAAAAAAGAGCGATTATGTTATGGATGGTCTTAAATGCTATAATGAAAACCATTTATTTCAGCAGATAATGGAGCACAATTTATGGTTTTATTTTTGCAAACATATTTTAGAACTATATAGAAGTGACATGACTAAAGCTGGGCTTTAAAAGTGAAGAGTTAAGATGACTGGATTGAAGTGGAAAGATAAAATGTGTATAATGAAGTACTAATATTTTATTGTTATATATTGAAGCAAAGATATTTAAGTCCTTCTGAGAATAGAGTCCCTGAGCACAGAAATTAGATAGTATTTACCATACATAGTCATTACTTGTAAGCAAGTAATAAAGGACTAAAAAAAAAAACCTCAATATTTTACTTTAAAGTTTTAAAAGTAAATGAAAAATGTTACTGGTGTCAATTATAGAACTAGAAAATAATAAAAATCAGTGTTTTGTGGGCAAAATCCTATTTTTTTAAATGCATGAAGACATACAACTGAGTAAAATATAGAGAGTAAATTTGAACCCAGGACATACATTAGAATCTATTCTTCTATCTATGACTGTTGAGAACTATTCTGAGGCAAAAGGAAATTTTTCACTACTAAAGTAAAATAAAAGTAAGTTTTATTAGAAAGAAAACCAAGATACTATAGTTACCTTGAAAACAAAGGAGAGAAGGTGCATCAGAACAAGAGGTGCCAAAATTATCAATGGTTGTTCAGAGATTAAGTCACAGGATTATGACAAACTGTTCCAGACAAATAATCTTGCTCTCCATTGTATCCTCAGAGCCTAACACAGTGCCTGGCTTAAGTTAGTATTAAAAATGTTGATATTGAATAAATAAATATAAATTAAGGTACTACTATACTCATTACATCATCAAAATATCAATTATAATATTGCTGTTTGTGGATATTTCATAGTAAAACTGAAATTTTGTTTATTTATTTCTCCTTGAGGTAAATATCATTTGTTTCTTTGGGAATATTTTTCTCATTAGGTTTTTTTCTTTGGAGACCCTTCCTGAAAAAAATTACTCTATTTTAATATGCAAGTTTTATTGCTTTATTTCACTCAAGGTTTATTCTCCTGTGGTATTTGTGATGCAGAGTTTAGAATAAATTTTCGGGGAATAGGAAATAACTTTAAATGCTGCTTGGTTAACAGAGAGTGTTTTGCTTGCCATTTCATAAATTCAGAGTCAGCAGACTTTCCTTTGCCTGTCTCCTTTGACTCATCAATGTAGAATGAAATCTAATCAATCTGCAATCATGCTAATCAATGTACTGTGCTACTTTCATTGCAGGAAAAAATATTGTTATAAACTCAGTTACATATTAGAATAATGCAAAAATTGAAAGTGCTATTCTGTGATATGTAAATGAAGCATTTTATAACCTGAGGCTTTACCATCAAAATTCCATTTAGATCCATCAATTTTCATAAACAAATTAAAAGAAGTTGTAACTCAAGAATGAGAAACAATGAATTTAAAGTTACAACTTATTATTTATGTGAAATGTTACAAAATAGATTACTTGTAACAGCAATATATAAAAATACACCAGCATAGTGAAATCAAAAGCCTGCGTTCCTTCTGTACCACACTGAGATAAATATTATGGAAGACTGTTGTCATCTAATTGACTGAACTTTTTAATAACTAAACCAATGACTTTCCTCCTTTTGAACGGGGGAAACAATGCAACTTGTACTCTCAGGTCTCACAAGTTTCACTTCATTGATTATTCCTATTCTCTGACCTAGATTATCATCATTATTTCTCCATCTTTTAGGGTTAATAATTTGTATCTTGTTATTACAAACTGAAGTACATTCTTTACCTTTTCCATGTATTATCTTGGTAACAAAGGAAATAAAAAAGTAAGGACAACTGATCTCAGTTTTATTTACATTTTCCATGTATTATCTTAGTAACAAACGAAATAAAAGATTAAGGGCAACTGATCTTTCTCACTCAAGTACCTCCCACAATAAAGACCTATTATTCGTATCAGAATGAGTTTCGCTCTATGTGTACATTGTGTCAGAGTTCTCCCAAAAAACAGAACAAATAGAATATATATAGAGAGAAATATGAGAGGAAATTGATCATGGGGATTGGCTGTATGATTTTGGAGGCTCAGGGTGTCTCACAATATGCCATCTGCAAGCTGGAGAAACAGGGAAGCTTACAGGTTGGAACAGTGCAAGTCTGAAGGCCTCAGAAGCAGGAGGGCCAGTGGTATAACTCTCTGTCCAAGGCCAAAGGCTGATGACCTGGAGTTCTAATGTTCAAGGGCAGGAAAAAATGGGAGAGAGAGAAGAATTTGCCTTCTGCTTTTTTGTTCTACCTAGACCCTCAGCTGATTGGATAGTGCCTGCCCACACTGGATGAGGTCATATCTTTCTACTCACTTCTCTGATTCAAATGCCAATATCCTCCATAAACTCCTCACAGACATACACTGAAATTATGCAATAATACAGCTTTCTGGGTATTCCTAATTCCGTAAAGTTCACACTTAATTTAAGCATCACATACATGTACACACACGTCTCTCTCTCTCTCTGTGTGTGTGTATATATATACACACACACACACACATATATAATACACACATGTGTATTTTTGTGTGTACATATATACACAATATACATATATATGTATGTGTATGTATGCATAGATAGACAGATATGCAATTTCTACATTACCTTGCCTTATCTAAATAGTAATTTTTCTCTTTCATATTGAATCACTGTCCCAGAAAACCAGCTATTCCTATATCCATGTATTTAGTCCATTTTCAAGCTGCTAATAAAGTCATACCTGAGACTGGGCAGAAAAAGAGGTTTAATTGGACTTACAGTTTCACATGGCTGAGGAGGCCTCAGAATCATGACAGGAGGTGAAAGGCACTGCTTACATGGCAGCGGCAAGAGAAAATGAGGAAGAAGCCAAAGCGGAAGCCCCCGATGATAAACCCATCAGATCTTGTGAGACTTATTCACTATCAAGAGAATAGCACGGGAAAGACCAGCCCCCATGATTCAATTACTTCCCCTTTGGGTCCCTCCCAACAACACGTGGGAATTCTGGGAGATACAATTCAAGTTGAGATTTGGGTGGGGACACAGCCAAACCATGCCATTCCACTGTTGTCTTCAAATATCCTTAAAAAAAAAAAGCTTATATTTCCAATTCACAGTTTCTACTAGGCATTCCCAATTGTGTGCATAGTTTTGTGTCAAGACTTAAGGAATGCTCTGCAGTTGCAGTGTGTGCAGATTAAATCATGGAAGTTTTATATGTCAATGAACATCCACTCCCTACTCTTTTCCAGAGCAGTGGAAGTGAGGAAGCAGCTCCATAGAAGTATATTCAATGTATAGCTCCATTAGACACACAGAAAATAGACTCAGAATGGGTATTTGGTCTCATTGTTTAGTTATTTCTCCCATTTCAATTTTATTTCATCAGAAAATGTACTAGAAAGTATTATAGTTCATAGCTCTACGTTAATAAACACACTTTGGTGAAGGGTAAAATATTTATATATTTTTTCAAATATCACACAATAAAGTGGGAAATCAACATTTTATTCGTGACCATTGTGTCATATAAAAATATTCATATTAATAATGCAATATTATATTTGCGATTACAGTTAGTGGTAGGTTAGTACAAGAAGAGGGGATGATAGATAAGATAGGAAACTCTTTTTTTTCACCTTTTTCTAGCTGCCCAAATTGGCTACAAATGCATACAAAGACACTGTCAATGGATACAGAGACAAGCAATAATTGGGGCTAATGAATACTTGATGAACAGTGCTAACCCATACTGATGAACACAACTATGAGCTATAAATTTCCTTGCAAAAAGGTTGACAGAGATAGTGTCTTCAAAAAAGTAACATTTAATATAAGACTATAATGACGTAATAATGTGTAGGAGTCAGCTTGGGAAAAAGTGTGCTATGGAAAGAGCACAGCTGTGTGAATGTTCTAAAGGAAGGATTAATTTGCAGAATTCCCCAAACAAAGAGAAGGTTAATATTGTAATGTATAGAGCAAGTTATTCATGCAATACAGAGCCTGAGAGGAAGCTAGAGACCAACTAGTTCATGCAGAGCACTGCAGGTAATTTTAGTCCTATGAAACTTTATTCTAAGGCAAATGGAAAATCTTCCCCAGCCATTTTAATTGACAAACTGAGTATATGTTTTAAGGAAATCTATGTGCCTGATTTTTAGGAAATGCATTGCAGCAACAAGAGTCACACAGGAAAACTAGGTCAGATGCACACACACATGGTCCAGTTAATGGGTGATGGCAAATTGAATCAAGGTGTTAATAGCAGAAATAAAATCAGAGGGAATTAGGCAAGAATTAAAATGGTATGGGCAGATCTGGGTGATGACATTGATATAGTTCCCAGGGAGAGATTTAAAAAGATCAAATGTCTTTGAAATTCACAACTAGAAATACTAAAGCATATACTTGTAAGTTTGATTCAGTTTTGTTTATTTTATGTATTTTCTCTATCCCTGAACTGCCTTGTCTACCATTCTCAGTACAGAATGTCACATTCCTCTGACCTTTTACCCTTTCTGTGATGGTTAATTTTATGTGTCAACTCATCTTGGCAATGGCCTCAATATTTCAATGGGCCTGTATCAGGTGTCCAGATGTTTGGTTTAACATTATTCTGGGTATATCTGTGAGGGTGTTTCTGGATGAGATTCACATCTGACTTGGTAGAGTGAGTAAAGCAGACTGCTCATCAGGATGCGGGTGGGCCTCTTCCAATCTCTTGAAGTCCTGAATAGATAAACAGGCCGAGTAAGAGAATTTGCTCCCTCTGCCTGACTGGGTGAAAAAAATCACCCAATTGCTTATGACTAATTTTCTAACGGGAGTGATTTACGGATTATGTAAAGCTTAACTGCTTATTTTTAAGTAAAACCCGAGCCATTACTCTTCTCCTGCCTTCTAGATTCAGACTTGGACTGGAATGACATCATCAGCTCTCCTGAGTCTCCAGCTTGCCAACTAGAGATCTTGGGACATCTCAGCCTCTATAACTGTGCTAGACAATTACTTATTATCTATGTCTATCTATCTATAATCTACCTATTATTTTACACTTGATCTCAGCCAAAAGACAGAGAAGCAATCTATTATTTTATATCATTATTATTGATATCTTATTGGTTCTGCTCCTCTGGAGAAGCTAGAATAAAATATTTACAGGTAACATCCTTTTTTTTGTTTTAAAATTTGCTCCTTGGTGATCACTAAGACTTTTATTAGTAAGGGGCTTAGTAGAACTCTAGAACTAGAACTCTCAGGTATGTTCTTATGGAGAACAAGATCTTTACTTATCCAGGTAAATTACTTATTTCAATTAGTATGCAACAAATGTTCAAGGAACTCCAACTGAGGTAACCATTTTAGCCCATGAATTATTGCTTTCTTAAATAAACTTTTTATTGGAGTAAAACATACCTAAAGCAATGTGCACAAATTATAATGTATCATTCAATAAGTTATCAGAAACATAACTCATCTAACTGCAGCCCAGCTTAGGACATGGAGTATTTTCATCACTCCACTATCCATTTGTTCTTAACCAGTCACTACTCTTCCCTAACAATATCAATTATCCTGACTTCTAAGTCTATATAATTTTTGCCTGTTTCTAAGCTATACATGAATCAATGTATATTGCATATTATTTTGATACTCGTTTATTTCGTCCAATACCATATTTGTGAAATGCATCTACTTTTTTTTCACACTGATAGTAGTTCTAGTATTTTAAAACAGGTTTATTGGGATGTAATAAATTTTGGCATAAGTATACACCCCTCAAAACCATAACCACAGTCAAAATAATAATGAAAGTGTACATTATCCTCCCAAATTCCTTTCTATCCTTTATTCTTCCTTCTCATTTCTCACAACTCCTGACCCACATTTTCAGGGAACTAATGAACACCTTTATGTTACTCTTTATATTGTAACTATTAATTACCATGTGTTTCATTTTATAACTTTATCATAGTTTATAAAGATTCTCCCATATATGTAATTCTGGACACAACCTTGTCACATGGGCATGATTAAGAATAATGGGAGTTAAAACTGAGGTTTAAAGGGGTTAAGCTGTTTACTTAGGGTAGATCTCATATTAAATGGCAGTTAGCCATTAAGTATTAAACTTCACTCTAATTTGGATGCTATGATTCCAAATTCTTAGCTTTTACCACATAATACAGTTTTCATACTTAACAGTAAATTTTCTCTAGTCAAACTTCTAGAATTTCTTCATCATAGCAAAGCACTTATTTCTGCCATTACCAATATTTGCATACCTTAAAATGTTAGCATTCTTAAAACAAAATTGTCCCACTGCCAATGATCTTCACACGTTCTAATGAATATAGCTGACATTTAGGAAGGCATAATTAGTCAAAACCATAGCTTACCACTTACTATATTATTGAGAAAAATCACCCAGTCATTTATGACTCTAATTTTCTAACAGGAATGACTTATGGATGATGTAAAACTTGACTATTTTTAAATAATAGAAAATGAAGGGAAAAATAGGGTAAGACATTATACAGTTATTCATATGCTAACTATAATGAAGTTAGCTTTGACATATTCTCTCTGCCATTTAAATGATGATTGTCTATAAATACTTGTTATGCACTTGAACCTATAGCACAGTGTGACATCTTTCAATAAAATATTCAGTGTGATGCTTTGAGGTCTTCAGAGGAACATGAAATAGTTCCCAAATTGCACATTACATGTAGTTTTCCATTACACACTGCACAAAATGTCCTTGACATTCAAGAGTGTACTATCATATTTTAGTCTACCTCACTCCAGGGTGTATTTGAAAATACCCTCCATTTGCCTTTAATAATAATGACTTGTCATATGGAATTCAGCTCTCAGATAATCTAACATAATATGTACTTGGTGGTTTTATTAACTGTCAAATGAAAGCCAATAGTCGTCAGAAACATTTCCCCCTTCTGTCATGCAATTGTTCTCAGCATGTTTCATTTCTGACCATTAACGTAAAAGGTTAATAAACTCAACTACTGGATGTTATTAATATTCAATATGCATGGCAAGTGAATCATTTTGCAAGCTTTTGATTTTTAAAGATGCTGGACCATTAATGTTACTATTTTGTGGGCTTGTAAAATTATACCATGCAGCATGCATGCCATAATTTGAATACTAAAAGGTTTGTGAAGAATTCTTTGCTACATTACACTTTACTCACCTTTAACGAAATTCCGACTCTTTGGAATGTAAAATGTCTCTCTCTCTCTCCTTAATATTTTTTCACTTGTTCTTATTTCTTATTAATAAATAGCTATATTTAATCAAATTTTTAAAATTTCTGGCTTTATTGGATCTCTGATTAATATAAAATCAGATCCAGATTTTATCTAAGAATAATTTAATGGTCAATGTCCATTGTTATATAGATTATTGGTTAAATATGCTTAACTGAGTCTTCTAGTTGTAAAATATGTTACAAATGTAAAAGGAATTTGAACCAAGTTTCAGGCATAATTCACAGATTGTTACTCAGAATCATTAAAGGGGTGTAGGGTTATGAAAATAACGAATTACAAATAGGAGTTTGAAGACTTGAGCTTTGTCTTCAATGTGTACTTTTAAGTCAGTTTTCTTTTTCTTAGTTTGCCTGTCTCTCAGTTACCTTTTTCCCTTGAAATTGAAATCAATTTCCTACAGTGCATTTTATTTTCAAATAAATAGCTAACAATAAAAAGCAATAACAAAAGATACATTAACTAAATCAATCTTATTGAAACAATCAGAACTGAACAAATCATTGAAAGTTGTTAAAGTAGTCATTGAAATTTATGTTGGCATATTGAAACTGTTATTATGTAAGAAAAATGTCTTTGACACAACTGACAGAAGAAAGGAAGAAAAACATTTAAAAGTGTAGCATTCTCCTTTTGTCTAGGTATCTGTAATCAACCACCAAAGGAAACTAAATATAAGTGTTAAGGATTTAGAGGATAACAATAATTAGATATTCTTCTTCCTAAAATAATCTGGAAATAAAGTAATCCTAGGAGTAAGCTGTATCATTGAGAGGTTACTTATCAAGTACATAAAAACATAACTATGTATGTGCACCTACATATACTCACATATACACAATAGAAATATACACAGGGCCGGACGTGGTGGCTCACACCTATAATCCCAGCACTTTGGGAGGCCAAGGCAGGCACATCACTTGAGGCCAGGAGTTCACAACAAGCCTGGTTAACTATGGAGAAACACTGTCTTTACTACAAATACAAAAATTAGACAGGTGTGGTGGCGCAAACCTGTAATCCCAGCTACTTGGTAGGCTGAGGCATGAGAATCGCTTGAACTTGGGAGACTGAGGTTGCAGTGAGCCAAGACTGCACCACTACACTCTAGCTTGGGTGACAGAGTGAGGCTCTATGTCCAAAAAATAAAAAATAAAAATGAATACATAAATAAAATTAAAAAGAAAGAAATACAAACGGAAAGTGCTTATTTTTCTGTAACTTACAAGTATAGAGAATTTTAAGCGTATTGTGAATATACTATTAAAATATACTGACCAATATTATCAATAGGACATCGGCCTAGCTCCAGAGTGCTGAGCTGCTGCCTTAGAAGAATTTGACTCTGATTTTCACGTTGTATCTGAAAGTAAAAATCAAAGATATTACCAGAGTCTTTTCCTCAGGAGGATGGGATAAAATTAATGGTGGGGCATAATTTTTGGTGCTAAAAATACTTGTGTAGGTAATTTGAGGTTGCCTTGATCTGAGGCTTTCAATAAACACTTTAGTGAGCAAGAGATCTGTTGGAATCTTTTAAAGTACAGCTTCAGCTTTACAGAGAGGTACTTGATAAAGAGAAATATATATAAAGATTTTTGAGAAATTGAAGACATCTCAAATAGCCCTTGATTTAGAGAATAATCTTTTATTTCTGTCCAAAGAAAGAAATTCTCTAACTCTAGTAATTTAGGAAGTAGGATTTAAGGAGAATTTTGCACTTTGAAATACCAACATTTGAATGGATTTGTATTATAACAAATAAAAATAGAAGAGAAAAAGCAAATCAGACTTACATTTTAATAAAGATTTTGTACTCTGAGAACTAGATGGCAGAAAATGAGAATAATTTAAAATTTTTAATTAAGCTTTGTTATAAAAAAGGGAACAAGTTGATTTAGATTTCTTGGGTCCACATGGGACAAAGATTAACAGATACTACCAAGACTGAGCTGGCGATAAATGAAAATCTGGACCTAAATCAGTATAGAGTCATTTTATAGCCAACTGACTATAAGGTTCCTTGATAAGATAGACAGCAGAATTTGACTGGAAGCAAATGCAAATAGTTAAAATTCCAGGATGAAACGATCAGGAAGCATGCGTAACCCAAAGCCTCAGCTCATTAATGTAATTAGGGCTACAAAATATTTTCTCTGGCTTCCAAAATAGGTAGACAATTTTTTTTTTTCTAACTCGGATAAAATATTATCCATCATTCAAGACTCTTACGAAAACATGTATTAATTGTTGATTTGGACTCTATAAGGCTTAATTACACAAGAGGAAACCTGCTTATAAAATAATCTTTAACAAATTGTTCTTAAGAATCTATGAATTATCTGTGTAATTTAAAATTAGTGAACAATTTCTTTCAGCTTTGGTGTTTAACTTGCATAGAGTTGATCACGTTAACATTGAATTCAAGTAAAGATAGTTCTAACATTGCATGCAATGATTGTATGTAATTTAAATATCTACATAGGACATTTTAACTTTGCCTTGTTTCAACCCTGCATAAAAATTTAAACTCCAAGTGTATGTCGACATTTTTTTCCTTCAGCTATGCAAAGTGTTAGAAGACTAAGCACAGATATCTTTAAAAAGGTAATGCCAGCTAGCATTTGTACAACAAATATGCATTTCAGTGACTGCCAATAAAGTAATGGAAAAATGCCTCTATCGTCAGCTATGTGTAACCTCCTTAGAAATAGCGTAACATATTTGATAAAATAAAATTTATAAACAATTTAAATAATTCTAAACCAGAGAGTAAATAATAACCAATCATAAACTTAAACTTTGTCAGAGATTTTGACTGCAATTGGGTTTGAACTGACAAAGATTGTCAGTTCATGGAAAACATACCATTCCTTTATATCTTTCTGTCTGCCTCAGCTACTCAATAAATGCTGGATTTAAAATAAATATTTCAGGCCTGGCTCGGTGACTCATGACTGTAATCCCAGCACTTTGGGAGCCCATGGTGGGCCTAAGGTCAGGAGTTTGAGACCAGGCTGGCCAATGTGGTGAAATCCCATCTCTACTAAAAATAAAAAAGTTAGCCAAGCATGGTGGCATGCACCTATAATCCCAGCTACTTGGGAGGTTGAGGCAGGAGAATTGCTTGAACCTGGGAGGCAGAGGTAGCAGTGAGCAGAGATCGTACCACTGCACTCAACCTTGGCAACACAGCGAGATTCTGTCTCAAAATAATAATAATAAATATTTCATATTGATAAATATTTATAGCATAGATGCTTTGGTAAATAGGCTAATAAAAGGAGATTGAAGTGCAAATATATTTGTGCTGCATTTGTGTACACACTAACATGTGAGAGAGCAGGGGCTCAAGCAGAGATATTTTGGAATTCCATTTCTAAAATTATAATATTCATACTATACTCTACTCATCAATACATTTGTAATAACAGTATTTCTAATAATAAATAATTATTTACAGATCTCAAAAAAGGTCCTATTCTTTTTTACAAAATGTGAGACACAAATATTGAAATTAAGGCTACTATTTGTCTACCATGCCTGATTTCTCTTTCAGGTTGACTGTCTGGAGAGCAGATCATTGCTTTATGGTAATGGTGTGAGATGACCCTTATAAGAGAAGCCAAATTGGAGAAATGTGGGAAGAGGTATTGAAAAGTTGTAACTTTTATAGGTTGAGTGAGATCTGGAAATTGGTGCAACCACTAAAAATACATTAATTTAAACGGTTAGTCTGTTTTAGGATTTTTTGATTCAGGCTTTCTGTTACAGAGGTATTCCTGCTGTAGATACTGACATGAGTCAGAATGGTGACATTTACAGAGGCAGTTTTCTATTGGAGCTGTCGTTTTCAGCTCAAATTTTTCCTAAATTGGTTTTCGATTGTTTCATCTGTAATGACTAGAGGCTCTGTCTCCATGGGAGGCAGGTGCATGCACCTGCCTGGATTTCTCCTGTGGCTGATTCACATTTGGCCAGTAGCGAAAATATTACAGAAGTTGTATGCAGAGAAGCTGTTGCTGTAATCAGATATAAGAGATGCAAGAATCTGACAGGTAAGCCCCAGCACACAAACCATTCTTTTGCTGGACTCTAGAAAAGAATCAGGTAATTATGATTATGACTCAACATCCCAGGCTTAGGTATTTAGTATTAAATTTTAATTTCTTTCTCTTGTTCTTTGGTGAAGGTTTTTAATTTCCAAGCAATTATTTGTTAATTCATAGAAAGCTTTTATTGTATTAGAGCCCAAAAATAAATAAAACCAAAACATCACATATTGCATCTGCTGTTAAACACTTACAGATTAGTGAAAAAGAAAACACAAGTAAACAAAGAATTGCAATACACTGACGTAAGTCCAATAACAAATATTTCCCTAAGTGGAGCAATATGAGAGTCCAATAAATCAAATTCTATCCCCAAAATGTGAGTATCTGTCTAAGGCAGGTGATGGACCCATTCTGTGGATAACAGTTCTGCTACCAAAATGGAAACTTGACTTCCTTAAATCAAATGATTCTATAAAGTATTGAAAATAATAAAGGCGTCTCTATAGCTAGATTTTTAAATTTGTTAGAAAAATAATAAATTATATATTTCTATACCTGAGTCACAGAGTTCATATTTTGCATTGTATAATGCTCTGTCAAGGAAGCATTGGATGATACTTTATCATAGAATTGTCACTGACTTATTATTTAGAGTTTATTAATGGCAAATGTTTGTGTTCTGTGTTATTGTAACATCATTATTTCACAAAACACAGAAATTAATATTCATAGATATAAATTAGTCATGAATATTAAAAAGACTCTAATACATACAGACATTCAATCAACTAATTATCCATAAAAAAGACATTTACTACTTGAATTGCCATATACCAAGAGTAATTTTGGCAGATATTGTAAATATTTTCTGCCTAAAGCAACATTCATCTTTTGTTTAGCAAAAGTTTAGCAAAAAGACAGACAAAACGCATACGAGAGATAGAAGTATGCTTTAATCAAGACATGGAAGCTGCTTCTTATCCCATGCTGTTAGGTGGGTGATTACATTGGCTAATACTTTCATGACTTATTTTTATGAATATACACATAATATGAATTTGAATAGATTTTATACTACAAAATATGTGGAAAACTTCAATCCAAATTCCATCTTGGGAGCGTATGTCATACATTTTTTCATCATGATAGCATGATCTTTTATTAATAGGGTCTTCATTACCATTGTCCCTAACTTTTTTTCTATATCATTTTGCCATTATCTCTTCTCTCCTCTTCCCCCTACTATCTATGTATTATAAATTTGTCATGTTTTTCTATCTCTTTTTTTGAGTTGTCATTTGTTGGGGTCTAATGATAATGTAAACAGTTTTGGCTATGATTTTCATATTCTCTCTTACACTTATTCTCCCACCAACCATCTTATTTGTTTTGTCTTAATGATACTTTCTTTTTACTTTTATAGAATAATGAAAAAACTCTAAAATGAAGAAGTATTGTGATTTATATTTTATCTTCAGATTTAGCATATAGATATGGGTAATGATAACCAGACAATAGGACAGTTTGAATGTTTGTGTGTGTGTGTGTGCGCATGTGTATGTGTGTATGTGTGTGTGTATGTGTGTGTGTGAGACAGGGTCTCACTATCTTGCCCACGTTGGAGTGCAGTGGTATGATCACAGCTCACTGCAACCTCTGCCTCCTGGGTTCAAGTGACTCTCCTGCCTCAGCCTCCTGAGTTGCTGGAACTACAGGTGCATGCCCCGCTAATTTGTATTTTTATTAGAGACAGGGTTTCAATATGTTGGCCTGGCTGGTCTTGAACTCCTGATCTCAAGTGATCTGCCCGTCTCTGCCTCCCAAACTGTTGGGATTATAGGTGTGAGCCACCGCGCCTGGCCAAATGTATTTTTTACATATGCTCTGGTGCTATTGTTAAGTTACAGTATTTTTTTTTTTTTTCTTCTTCTTCTTTTTTTTGTTTAGAGATGGGTTCTCTGTCACCCAAGCTGGAGTGCAATAGCTCCTAGATTCAAGCCTTCAAGCCCTTCTCCCACCTCAGCCTTCTTAGTAGCTGGGACTACAGGTGTACATCTCCGTGCCAGCTAGTTTTTAATTTTTTTGCAGAGGAAGTGTCTCACATTGTTGCCCAGGCTGATCTTGAACTCCTGGCTTCAAGTGATCCTCCTGCCTTGGTCTCCCAAAGTGCTGGGATTACAGACACGAGCCAAAGTGCCCAGCCTAATTTTTTTTTAATTACATTTCTTGCAGTGACATTTTCCTGGTTCTTAGTAACTACCAGTCGACGATTAACTATTTCCCTGGCATTGTGATAACCACTCTGAATATGTTATGTTAGAGCTTCTTCACAATAAATCCATGGAGTGAATTTCTTTATGAATCCACTTTCAGATGATAAATATTAGCTTATTTCAAAATAAGATTACAATTTAAAGATAATAATTATTTCAAGGTCAGACTGGATATAAATGTAGCAGAGATTGTTTTCTTACTAGGTTGCCTGTTCAAGATCTTAACAAAACATGACCTTTGTATACATCTTGTCTTCTCACATTAATTTTGGGAGTTATCATGAATTTCATTTGTTTTAGTTTTGATAATGCAACTGTATTATAATAACTATGTGATTATAATAAACATACATATAAATCACAGTTTAACTATAACTTATATTTCAGGACTTCAATAGTTTTCCAATGAAAGTAGATACACCTCTAATAAAGTTTTCACTGATGTATTCATAATGAGAGCTGCAGAACTCCCAGCTCATAACCCCATCCAAACCCCTCCCCTAAGAGACTTGATCAAGCTCTAGCATGGCTTCTAGCAGCATAGGGCCATGTCCCTAGGATGATTCCAGGACCCCATTAAAATGCCTGCCTGAAGAAGCTCAAGGCTGACCAAATTGACTGTTCCAGCCACACCTGAGAAAGGGCCAACTGCCCTTTCTCAGCGCATTTACAAAAAGGGCCTACAGTTGCGAATATGTGTCTCTTACAACTCAGACGTGTCTCTCAAGGACCTGACAGCCATTTCTTTGAAATGTAATCCTTAGGGAGGATAGATCCTGTCTCCTGATGTCTGTGGAAGATAGAATTCTAACTTAGATAGCTGCCAGCTAACACACTCAGCTGGCCTGATCACACTGACACTAACCAACACTTCATTTTTTTTTTTTCACTTCTCTCACTCTACTGAGCCCCTCACTCCCTACTTCCTCATTCCCCTTTTAAAATACCCAATTTTCCTTTGTACAAATTGAAGTGGATCTCAGCTCTTTATTCTACTGTCAGTAATAATTGAATAAAATCTGTGTTTACCACTCTAAGATCTGGCTGTTTTATCTTTCACAGTACAAATCTAAATTTGTCTTCATTCAGTCAAGCAGTTAACTGAAGGACTATTTGCATTATTCCAGCTAAAGGAGAGGTAAACCAAGTGCATATGCAGGATGATAAAAGTTTATTTTTGGGCCCGGCATGGTGGCTCACACTCGTAATCCCAGCACTTTGGGAGGACGAGGTGGGCGGATCAGGAATTCGAGACCAGCCTGGTTAACATGGCGAAACCCTGTCTCTACTAAACATACAAAAAAATTAGCTGGGCATGGTGTTGCATGCCTGTAATCCTAGATACTCAGGAGCCTCAGTGGGAGAATCACTTGAACCCAGGTGGTGGAGGTTGCAGTGAGCTGAGATGGCATCACTGCACTCCAGCCCGGGTGACAGAGAGAGACTCTGTCAACAACAACAACAACAAAAAACTCTAAGACAGAACAAACTCAGCTACACCTACAAACACACACATATACACACACACAAATATACAACAACCCTACAGTAAATAAATTTTCTGTGGTGTAGCACTGAGCTTTGATACGGTAATTAAAGAAATGTTTTCCTAAGTCATTAAAACATGTCAAAAGGTCAGAATTGTTCCAGTGGTTACAATCTTAAGATTTCATTTTAGGAATAAAGTAGCATGTAATTTAGATTTTACAATATATTTGAATGCTTCCTTTGATGTTAATCTGAATTAGTTATAATTTATTGTGTATCTTTAGCTACATATGTGGAAAGTATTTTTTGGTATACTTCACAGTTACATTTGATTGAAGGCATTACCTTTCATTTGTGATATTAAAATATAATAGTTTCATTTCATAATGAATGTATGTAACAAAGGATTTTCTAATTGATATAAAGACTATAATTTTAAGTTTCATAAAGACATCTTATTTGTGTAAAACTTTAATGGAGTTGAATCATGAATGTGTTTTTATGCCCATTTACTTATAAAATATGGGAAAAATGGAAAAGATTAGATTGACTGAAAAGATTTTAAAGATAAAACTTTCATAATTCAGATAATTGTGTGTTCTTTGGAACACTGGGAATATATTTAGATGGTTTCTCTTAAAAGTAACGCGACTGTCATACATTATAATTAATTATACAACTTTCTTAGCATCTCAAAAAATTAGTGAGATCTGCATTATGTTCAAACATGCATAGATATAGAAGCATAAATGTCTATTACATTCCAGTAAAACTTCCAAACTATAGATATTTTTAAGAAATTTAAAATTATTTTTAAGCAGTTTAGAACTTTAAAATACTCTTTAAAACAAAAGCTTTACCAACCAATTCTGAATATACTCAGTTTTTGTCTTATTGTTGTTTTTTTCTCTAATAGCCCTTAAAATAAATGAATTAGTTTATATTTCATCCAGGTAAATTTTAAATATCAAAAAGCTTATTTTATCTATTAAGAATCCAATATTTTCTAAAAGTCTGATGACTTCTAATCTATTGATTTGTTCTAAATTTGTGTATATTTTACACTTCATACTAATGAAACATATATCTCTGTTTTCCATTTTGATTCTTATAAAACCTATTAATGGAAGAAAAATGATGACTCCAAATTGTCAATGGCTGAGGAAAAAATATGGTTGTCTGGTCACATATTCTTTGGTGATGCAATTTGACTTTGCTAGAGAATAAAGCTGCATCTAAAAACAAAGAGGTTTGATTTCCATTTTATTTATAATAGCTGATTTTTAAATACTTTTAAATTTTTTAATGTTTTGGGTACATAGTACATGTATATGTTTATGGGGTACCTACAATACTTGATATAGATATATAATGTGCAATAATTACATCAGGGTAAATAGTGTATTCATCACCTCACCTTTTTTTTTTTTTTTTTTTTTGGAAAAATGTTGTTTGTATCTTCCATGGCGACGATACCTTTTTTGACCATGTATTTTATAAAATTTCCAACCATTTTCTTGAAATTAGAAAGGTTCCCAGGCAAATAGCAGATTATTATTAGAAACATTATGCTTTTGTTTCCATTCTGTAGTTTCTGCTCTGAAGCTGAAACTTTGAGCAAATCACTACCTCCCTTTGTCTTAATATCTTTACTTACAAATGATTTCACTGAAAACAACATTTCCCTGACCAGGAATCGAACCCGGACCGCGGCGGGGAGAGCGCCAAATCCTAACCACTAGACCATAACCAAAAAAGAGAATTTCAGACCAATATCCTTGATGAACATTGATACAAAAATCCTCAATAAAATACTGGCAAACCGAATCCAGCAGCACATCAAAAAGCTTATCCACCATAATCAAGTGGGCTTCATCCCTGGGATGCAAGGCTGGTTCAACATATGCAAATCAATAAATGTAATCCAGCATATAAACAGCACCAAAGACAAAAACCACATGATTATCTCAATAGATGCAGAAAAGGCCTTTGACAAAATTCAACAACACTTCATGCTAAAAACTCTCAATAAATTAGGTATTGATGGGACGTATCTCAAAATAATAAGAGCTATCTATGACAAGCCCACAGCCAATATCATACTGAATGGGCAAAAACTGGAAGCATTCCCTTTGAAAACTGGCACAACACAGGGATGCCCTCTCTCACCGCTCCTATTCAACATAGTGCTGGAAGTTCTGGCCAGAGCAATCAGGCAGGAAAAGGAAATAAAGGGTATTCAATTAGGAAAAGAGGAAGTCAAATTGTCCCTGTTTGCAGATGACATGATTGTATATCTAGAAAACCCCATTGTCTCAGCCCAAAATATCCTTAAGCTGATTAGCAACTTCAGCAAAGTCTCAGGATACAAAATCAATGTACAAAAATCACAAGCATTCTTGTACACCAATCACAGACAAACAGAGAGCCAAATCATGAGTGAACTCCCATTCACAATTGCTTCAAAGAGAATAAAATACCTAGGAATCCAACTTACAAGGGATGTGAAGGACCTCTTCAAGGAGAACTACAAACCACTGCTCAATGAAATAAAAGAGGATACAAACAAATGGAGGAACATTCCATGCTCATGGGTTGGAAGAATCAATATTGTGAAAATGGCCATACTGCCCAAGGTAATTTATAGATTCAATGCCATCCCCGTCAAGCTACCAATGACTTTCTTCACAGAATTGGAAAAAATTACTTTAAAGTTCATTTGGAACCAAAAAAGAGCTTGTGTCACAAAGTCAATCCTAAGCCAAAAGAACAAAGCTGGAGGCATCATGCTACCTGACTTCAAACTATACTACAAGGCTACAGTAACCAAAACAGCATAGTACTGGTACCACAAGAGAGACATAGATCAATGGAACAGAACCGACCCCTCAGAAGTAATGCCACATATCTACAACTATCTGATCTTTGACAAACCTGACAAAAACAAGAAATGGGGAAAGGATTCCCTATTTAATAAATGGTGCTGGGAAAACTGGCTAGCCATATGTAGAAAGCTGAAACTGGACCCCTTCCTTACACCTTATACAAAAATTAATTCAAGCTGGATTAAAGACTTAAATGTTAGACCTAAAACCATTAAAATCCTACAAGAAAACCTAGGCAATACCATTCAGGACATAGGCGTGGGCAAGGACTTCATGTCTAAAACACCAAATGCAATGGCAACAAAAGCCAAAATTGACAAATGGGATCTAATTAAACTAAAGAGCTTCTGCACAGCAAAAGAAACTACCATCAGAGTGAACAGGCAACCTACAGAATGGGAGAAAATTTTTGCAACCTACTCATCTGACAAAGGGCTAATATCCAGAATCTACAATGAACTCAAACAAATTTACAAGAAAAAAACAAACAACCCCATCAAAAAGTGGGCAAAGGACATGAACAGACACTTCTCAAAAGAAGACATTTATGCAGCCAAAAAACACATGAAGAAATGCTCATCATCACTGGCCATCAGAGAAATGCAAATCGAAACCACAGTGAGATACCATCTCACACCAGTTAGAATGGCCATCATTAAAAAATCAGGAAACAACAGGTGCTAGAGAGGATGTGGAGAAATAGGAACACTTTTACACTGTTGGTGGGACTGTAAACTAGTTCAACCATTGTGGAAGTCAGTGTGGCGATTCCTCAGGGATCTAGAACTAGAAATACAATTTGACCCAGCCATCCCATTACTGGGTATATACCCAGAGGACTATAAATCATGCTGCTATAAAGACACATGCACAGGTATGTTTATTGCGGCACTATTCACAATAGCAAAGAGTTGGAACCAACCCAAATGTCCAACAACGATAGACTGGATTAAGAAAATGTGGCACATATACACCATGGAATACTATGCAGCCATAAAAAATGATGAGTTCATGTCCTT
Organism: Hylobates moloch; assembly: GCF_009828535.3. Classification (NCBI taxonomy): domain Eukaryota; kingdom Metazoa; phylum Chordata; class Mammalia; order Primates; family Hylobatidae; genus Hylobates; species Hylobates moloch. Next base: position 12,939,615 of record NW_026652280.1, on the reverse strand, counting down.
TGTAGGGACATGGATGAAACTGGAAAACATCATTCTCAGTAAACTATCACAAGGACAAAAAACCAAACACCGCATGTTCTCACTCATAGGTGGGAATTGGACAATGAGAACTCATGGACACAGGAAGGGGAACATCACACTCCGGGGACTGTTGTGGGGTGGGGGGAGGGGGGAGGGACAGCATTAGGAGATATACCTAATGCTAAATGACGAGTTATTGGGTGCAGGAAATCAACATGGCACATGGATACATATGTAACAAACCTGCACATTGTGCAAATATACCCTAAAACCTAAAATATAATAATAAAAATAAAATTAAAAAAAAAAACAAAAAAACTTTTCATTCCTCAACCCAAAAAAAAAAAAAAAATGATTTCACCGATCCAGATGAACTCACAGATCCCTGACAGTTTGAGCATTCTTTGAAAACACAGATTTATGTTTCTTTTCCCATAAAATTGATAATCTATTTTAGTTGTATCCATGGAGACCAAAGGTTCCTACCTGGTTTCAGAAAGTTTCTATTCTCGCTATTTTTTAAATTCTTAAAAGCTTGATAAAAATCATAAAGATTAAAAAGTAACAATGAAAGGTGACAGATTGGTTAATTTGCTGAATTGTAGTGATCTTTTTTATGTATATGTATACTAAAATAGCATGTTTTATAATGTAAAGATATACGATAAAAGTCATCAAGACATTTACAATATATATCATGGGAAATAAATTATATTACTGTGCAAGGCAATTATATATATATACCAAAGCTGATTATAATGTTTCAAAACTTAAGGGAGACATGATTCCCAGCCACATCTTGCCCAATTATTCCTCTAGATCTCTAAGTATCTGCCATATTGGGCTTATTTTCTTGTTGTTGTTGTTGTTATTTTACTTATTTATTTATTTATTTATTTATTTATTTATTTATTTATTTACTTATTTAAGACAGAGAGTCTCGCTCTTTCACCCAGGCTGGAATGCAGTGGTGCTATCTCAGCTCACTGCAACCTCCACTTCCCGGGTTCAAGTGATTCTTCTGCCTCAGCCTCCCGAGTAGCTGGGATTACAGGAGCCTGCCAACATGCCCAGCTAATTTTCGTATTTTTAGTAGATAACAGGGTTTCGCCATGTTGTCCAGGCTGGTCTCAAACTCCTGACCTCAGGGGATCAGCCCTCCTCAGCCTCCCAAAGTGTTGGGATGACAGGCATGAGCCACTGCACATGACCGATACTGGGCTTCCTTTAGTATCCAGTTATTTGTTCCACACCCTTGTGCAAATTCTGTAGCCTCATCTTAGAATAATTATTTTTGCTTTCATCCACTGGCTATAAAGCTTCTATAAAGTCTTTAGGTCCTAGCTTAAATACCACTTGCTTTGAGCCACATTTTTTTCTTTGCTTTCCTATATTTTCATGATAATATATATTATGCTCAGTTTCGGAATCATTGCTAATACAGTAAGTGTATTTAGGAAATTATTTTCCTTCCTAGATTCCTGAGAATGTGTATTATAAATGAATGTTTAATTTTGTCAAGTGCTTTTTCTGAGTTTTGAAATAGTGATATATATTTTTATTTTTGTGTTAACATGATAAATTACCTCGACATATTTTTGAATGTTACACCAAACTTGCAATCTTGGGTATATTCATTTGCAAGGGCTGCTGTCATAACGTACCACAGACTGGATGGCTTAAACAACAGAAAACATATTGTTTTCCATCCTGAAGGCCAGACGTCTCAGACCCAGGTGTCAACAGGTTTAACTCATTCTAGGGCTTTGAGGAAGAATCTGTTCCATGCCTTTCCTAGCTTCTGGTGATTAGTCAGCAGTCTTTGGAATTTCATGACTAGGTAAGACATATTATCCTGATATTCGCCTTCATTTTCACATGACATTTTCCCTAAGCATGTGTTTCTGTGTCCAAATTGCCTCCTCCCATAAGGACACAAGACATATTGGATCAAGGCTGATCCTAACAACTTTGTATTAACTTGATTACCTATGTAAAGATTGTTTCCAAATAAGGTCACATTCTAAATGAAGTACTGGGGATTAGAATTTCAATTTATCTGTTGTTGGTAGTACAATTTAACTCATAATACTGAAATATGTTTGGTTATAATATATTTTATATAGTCCTCGATTTTATTATGTAGAAGTTTGTCAGTACTTTTTCTTTTTACTCCTGTGTTAACAGGGTATATTTATCTGTAATCTTATTTTCTGGCTTTGCTGTTAGGATATTGCTGGCCTTATTAAATTAGGTGTGATGTCTTCCCTTCTTTCTTTATCTAATTTTTTTCTGTTGATTCAAATAGTTTGAAAATAATAGGTGTTATTTCTTCACGATTCTCAGAAATTCACCAGAAAGCACGTTGAGACTGGAATTTTCTTTGTGAGGAGACATTTGTCTATTAATTTAGATGTCTTAATAAATATAGGGCTATTCTAATTGAGTGTACTTTATCAATTTGTATCTTTTCAAAATTTTACCAATTCTATCTTTATTAAATCGTTGACTAAAAGTTATATATCATGGTATTTTTTTTTTAATATTACAGGATCTCTAGTTGTTACCCTTATTTATTATTGGCATTGCTCTCTCTCATCTTATTCTTCCTTTTCTTTTTTTAAATTGTCTTTGCCATTCTTTTTAAGTATTTCAAATATCTAGTTTTTAGCTTTGTTAATATTCTTTCTTTTTCAACGTGTTCTATTTCATTTTCTTCTGGTCTTCTATTTTTTTTTTTTAATTCTACCCTTCCTTTTGCTTAATTTGGATTTACTTTGTTCTTTCTTTTTCTACCTTCTTAAAGTGAACTACTCTTCACTGATTTTAGAGCTTTTTAAAAATATTGTATCTAAAACTACAAATTATCTGTAAGTACTACTTTATATGTATCCAGTAAGTTTAGATATGTTGCGTTTTTATTACTTTTCAGTTCAAATATGTTCTGATTTCTTTAGCAATATCTTCTTTTTCTGTAAATTATTCAGAAGTATGTATCATTTCTGAGTAATTTTAAATTATCTGAATACTTATTTTTTATTTTTAATATCATGTTATGAACAAAAAATAAAATATTTTAATTATTTGATATATATTAAGACATTTTATGACACAGTACATGGCCTATCTTGGTGAAAGATGCACATATATCGTGAAGAATGTGTTTCTGCTCTTATCAGACAGTGTTCTAGAACTGAACATTAATTTAAAATAGTTCAGTGTGTTCTTTGGATCATCTAATTTCTTACTATTTTTATGTAACTTTCTTAATTACTGACAGTATTAAAATATTCTAGTGTTATGGTAGAATTGTTTGTTTCTTTAATTTCATCAATTTTTGTCTCAAGTATATTGAGGATTATAATAGCCATATGCACATTTATGATCTTTATGTCCTATGTGTTGTAATATCTGGCCATTTGAGTTTTTTTTTTTTTTTTGAGACGGAGTCTCGCTCTGTCGCCCAGGCTGGAGTGCAGTGGCGCCATCTCGGCTCACTGCAAGCTCCGCCTCCCGGGTTCACGCCATTCTCCTGCCTCAGCCTCTCTGAGTAGCTGGGACTACAGGCGCCCGCCACTACGCCCGGCTAATTTTTTTGTATTTTTAGTAGAGACGGGGTTTCACCATGGTCTCGATCTCCTGACCTCGTGATCCGCCCGCCTCGGCCTCCCAAAGTGCTGGGATTACAAGCGTGAGCCACCGCGCCCGGCCCATTTGAGTTTTTAAAAAGATGTAGTACTCATTCCAATCCTTATTTTGTCCATATTGGAAGCAGCAAAATAAGAAGGTTATAATTATAATAAGTTATGTTCCCAAATATAATTAACTGCAAGAACAAAAGTGTACAGACCAACAACGCGTTTAAGAAAGTAAATTTCTGATAATCAGGTTAGCTGATCTTAGATGGTATCTGAAAGATATTCCAGGAATATTGCTTATTAGCAATATTCAGTTTAATGTATCAAATAAATATTTAAATAAAGAAATTTGGTTTTTTTTTTTAGAAACTTGAATGATTAATTAATTCCATATGGTACATCTTCCTATACTTTGGTCCATATGTCTTCCATTTTTCAGCTAATTGACTGAAGGACTGAGGGAGGAGCTTATGTCTATTACTGCCCTAGGGCTGTAGATGTAATGATACAGCCAGGTTATACAGAAGAGCCGTGAAGAACAAAATAGAACCTAAGGGCATACCTGAAAGGGTTAGTAGACAAGAAGAGTGTTTATTTTAATTCCTGAAGCTCCACAATTTTATCGAGTTTTTAAAGTCTTTGTAGGATTTTCATAAAGATATCTTTATTATTATATATATACCTATAATTCCAATTTCATAAATTATGATGTTTGACTTTTGTCTGAAAGGAAATTGTTATTGCATTGGTCCAATTACGAGCTCTGTTTGTTCCTTTATTTATATTCCTCTAATTACCCACTGATAGAAGTCTGTCAGTGGATAATGCCTGAGAACATTATCAAACGGTTTGGTAATGACTCATGCAAAGCAGTGATATCTTTCCTTATTTGCCTAATCAGTATCATACTTTTCAATCTGCCTAGATCATTACCCCTGGCATGTCTCACAATACTTCTGGGGCTCAAGAATTTAGCTAACAATTCTAAAATATAAATCATCAGTCGCTGTCAAATCGTTTTTTCTATCTAAACTACTATAGAGATTGTATGAAGTATAAGCAATACATTCTAGATATGTAACCACCAAGAAATTTAATGATGTAATCCACTGATATTATTCACATTTCGCTTGTTTTACATGCATTCATTCGTTTGTGTGTGTCTATTAAGTTCTGTGCATTTTCAGCACATCGATAGATTCATTTGAACGCTGTTATAGTTCAGATACAGAAAAGTTTCATCACAAAGTTTTCTACAACTACCATTCAGTGGCAAGTCACAATCTTGCCTTACCCTGTTTCTAATGCCTGGCAACTACTAATCTTGTTTCTACCTCTATAATATTGTCTTTTCAAGAATATTATCCTGATTTTATCATCACACAAGATATATATGTATCGAAACATCAAATTGCACCTCATAAATATGTAAAATTCCAATGTGTCGATTAAAAATAAACATTAAAAATAAATAAATGTGATATAAATTGAATCAAACAGTATGTAGCTGTCTGAAACTTGCTTTTTTAATGCAGCATAATTCTCTTGAGACCTATCAAAATTGCATGTGTATTAATATTTTGCACCTTTTAATGGCTGAATAGAATTCCATGGTACGGATGTGCCACAATTTGTTTAACCATTCATCAACTTTTTGACACTTAAATTCTTATTTCCAATTTTTTTTTGTTTTGCCAGTAAAGCTGCTGTGAACATTCATGTGGAAGTTTCTGCATATAGATTAATAGAAAAATATTTATGTCATAGGTAAAACACACACAATGAAATTTTACTTTAGCTTCTCTGTGAAACCTAAACACGGGCTTAAAATTAATCTCTTGATAAGAATAATTACATATTGTTTATTCCTGCCTTGATACTTTTATCTCTAATATTATATGTCAGGTGGTAAATATTTAGGGATCTAAAGAATGTGGTCTGCAGAGTTAAGCTTCCCGAATTATCCACTTAGTTGTGTGCTCCTGAGAAACTACCTTGTTCTATCCTTGGTACCTATGGGCAAATGTGAGTGATTTCAGTACATATTTAATTGAGAGAATGAAGTTAGAGAAATTACAGAAAACATTTTCACAGAGTCTTCTCAGAGAATGAGCGTTCAAACATTGTAAGGTATAATACTTATTTTAATAGAAACAACGTAGCCTTAATTTCTATAAAATTAAAACATCTTCTATTTAAAAAACTCCCTAAAATTTATAAAATGAAAGTATCATTCACTCATTGTCTCAGGAAATTAATACCTTACTTTCATAAGAGTGATTAGCAGGTAAGATTTTGCCTGTTTTACAGATAAGAATTTAACTTTCTCAGATGCTAAAGATTTATTTGCAGTTATAGGAATAGAGACGGAAGATACTAAATAGAATGCAAGTATTTTTATTTCTAATTAAATGTACTAAAATGCAAACTAGGCATTATCTTTCCTTTAATGCTTTAAAGGCATTGAATAAACAAAATTTTTATGTGAAGAAGGATGAGAGAGAAGCCTAATTCTAAAGGAATATAAATGAAGAGTTATGCATAATCTATTTGTTATTAATGATTTCTAGTGCTAGGAGACATCTTACATCAGCAGACATATTTTCTTAACATGTTTTCTGAAGTTTTATGAAAAATATGATCAGTAATAAGAAAGTTGAATTTATGCCCTAGAGAGCTGTGGAACTTTGAACTTGAGAGAGATAATTTATAGGATACATTTTAAATAATCACTCTGATTAATCCTTCAATTTGTTCCTATATTCCATGGTTTCTGATCCCATGTAAACTTGACAGAATTACTACTGATTTTGAAGGAAATAAAATACCTATTTGCCTTCAATAAATGAAAGGCAGACAAAAGAATATATGGCAAATCATAATATAATAAACACTGATATAAGATATTTTATTCATTACATTTTAGAGTGCAGAAGATGCAATAAAGTTAAACACAGTCAACGCATATTGCTATTTTTACGGAATTTTCTTAAGTTTCCCCAACAACTACATGTTTGATTTTTAGTCCTATTTATATTTCCTATTGCATTAGTATAAGTTGAACTTCACTACTGGATAGGGATTGATGAGACCTGTCATCAAGCAGGGTCTCATCATTGGACCATTGATTTTGGTCCAGAATTTTCCTTTTGTATCTGATAGATGATTTTAACAATTTCAGAAAATAATATTGATAGATGATATAGATATAGACATATAGATACACATCTATGACTATTCTCTGGATTCATGTTGCTAAAAATTAACATTCTGTGTCTCTAATTGATTTTGGAATTTACATTAAAAATTGAAAAACTTAGCTATGCTTTTATAATAAAGTCTCAAGTGTCCTCAGCTTTTCTTTAAGTCAAATGTGATCCCCAGGGAAAACTGTTGCAGAGTTTTGCTTAAGCATCTCAAGCCAATAATAATTAATTCTTTGCAATTTGATCTTTGTATGGTCCGGAGACCACATTTCAAAGTTCAGGAAGATTGCAAGTGTATTGGTCCATTCTCACACTGCTATGAAGGAATACCAGAGACGGGACAATTTATAAAAAAAGAGGTTTCATTGACTCACAGTTGTTCCACATGGCTGAGGAAGCCTCAGGAAACTTAGAATCAGAGCAGAAGACACCTCTTCACAGGGTGGCAGGAGACAGAATGAGCGCCCGGCAAAGGGGGAAGCACCTTATAAAACCATCAGATCTCGTGAGAACTCACTCACTATTACAAGAACAACATGGGGAAAACTGCCCCCATTATTCAATTATCTCCACCTGGTCCTGTCCTTGACATGTGGGGATTATTATAATTCAAGGTGAGATTTGGGTGGGAACACAGAGCCAAACTGTATCAACAAGCATGCTGTAACTTTTACTTTCTGCCAAATTGAGGCCTCATGTTTCTGGGGGAGGGGTTAGTAGATAGCTGTGATCCCCTGTGCTTTCTCCTGAGCTTGCTCAGAATTTGCGCAAGCAAGCTGCCTTCCAGAACACCAGAGATATATGAAATCTCATAAAGGTCCTCTATGACTATTCTAACTAAGTGTTTCTTTTAAATTTCTACATTTCCTTCCAGTATTTGCTTGCCCCAACCCATATCACCATCTCAGGCTAGTTCCATATTGACTTTGTCAAATATTTAGCAGTCTTTCTGGATACTCCATTTGTTATGCAAGCGGTACCTCTGGGTTTGCTGTTTCTGTGCTTTGACTCCACGTCAAATCAGTCTGCCCTGCCCGGTAAGAATTACTGCAATCGAACTAAGAAGGGAATTGAAATAGGGGCATCTCCCAACCAAAATGCCATAGGCTCCTATGTCTCACAGACTTTTCGAATAGATTTCTCTATATAAAGTATAAGACATCTAATTCATGTCCAGAGTTCCGAAGTGATTGCTTTGACAATTTATTCTATCACTTTTTGAGGAAAGAATTTGTGCTGTTTTTTTAACCTTTCTTGAAGTCCCACACAACACTCAAAAAGTTTTTGCAGTACAGGAAACCTAGAAATCTCTAAGCATTCTTTCCATGTTATTCTCTATTCTATAAAAATAATTTGCTTCCAGACAATAAAGCAGATGTAGCAGAAATTTTTTGTAAAGGGTGAAAGAAAGTTCAACTGATAGAATATTGGTAAGAATATACAAATATTACTTGTTACCAATTATTTAAATAGTTTAATCTGTTATATTGAGGATTGAGGTTAGTCAATTAACACACACATTGTACTATTATAATATTCAGCAAGAGCTCATTTTAAAATTATGTAATGCAGTATGCTATACATGATTCTTATTCCAAGAATATAACTGGTTCATTTAGTTATCAACATTTATATTACAAATAAGCTATGATTAAAGAAAATTAAGATAAAAAGGAATGAAGGGATAATTAATTCCTGGAGATATCCATGCCTTTTTATATTGTACTTACGTGAAAAGATAATTGGCATGGTGTTACATATCTAAAGCAAACTAAAATAATAATAATTCTCAATCACAACCTAATACTTTAGAAAATTTATATTAACTATATTGTAGTGTATCTTCTTTTCATTAACAAATTGAAAAAAAAACTTCCCATAATTTTTTTAATCCAAGAAGATTATATTTACATTATAAACCTACAGCCCATTGGTTTACTTGATAACAAAGTCCTCTCATATTCTACATGCTATGTTTCAGTGGTAAAGAAAGACTCAATATTAACAGCATTCTGGAGGACAATATGTGTCAGGAGAAAAAGATGCACAATTCATTGCTATCATCCTTCTGAACATTATCTTTATCAGAATGAAACTTCTGAGGTTTTCTCATTCTCTATGAATAAATCATTGCTTCATCAAATACTAATGAATAAATGTCAAATTAAGTTCAACTATTTATATAAATTGTGGCTTAGGTTTTTTATATTTTTCTTAGAACTATCCTATTGACTTTGACTTTTTATAAATAGCTCCCATTGTAGTTTTTTAAAGAAAATAAATAATTTTGTATTTATACATTAATTAACAGTTCTATTTTCCACTTTAATAAAATTGCCAAAACTCCTAATTGGAAAGTTATGTCTATCTAAATGTTATACTTTCTGGAAATCTTGATATTAAATTAAATGAATTAAATAAACTAAATTTAAATTATTTATATATTGACTAAAGATTCTTATATTTTGGTCAAAATATGAGTTATTCAATTAATTAATTAATGTTATAATACATTATTATATTTATATACATTACTATATTTATATATTATATATGTATACAAATATATATTATAATTATATATAATTATAAATTATATATAATTATTATAAAATAATAAATATAATAAATATCTTAAATGTCTCACACATTATGACTGAAAATATTTTCCTAGTTGTGAAATAAAATTTGAAATAACATGATAATCACCTAGTCGATAAATTTATAAAATATTAAAATTTAAAATTTGAAATATGTGATGTGCTTTTAAGGTTTCCTTTGATATAACTTGTATCAATTATGGATACATTTTTCCTGCTATTTGTTTTACTTGGGAATCTCCATTTCTAGAAAAATGTTTGACATAAGGATTATAGCTCAAAAATGTTAAAAAGAACTGAAACCCCCAAATGAGTATTTTCTTCTATGTCTCAATTTTGAAGACTATGTTCATTTTCTATATTTATAAATCTCTTATTTTATAAATTTTCTTTATAGAAAATTGTCTCACAAAAGCCATCTGTAATTGTTTGCAGCACTGGTCAGCAAACTTTTTCTGCAAAGAGGCAGTGTTAGGCACTGAATTATGCACCCACATAATTTATATGTTGAAGCCCTAATTCCCACTGCTTCAGAATGTGGTGGGAATTGGGGCTAGAATCTTAAAGTGATAATTAAATTACAGTAAGTTCATTAGAGTGGACCGTAATCTACTATGACTGGTGTCTTTATGAAAAGAAGTAATAAAACATGGACAGGTATAGGAAAAAAACATGTGAAGCAGCAGGGAGAAGATCACCATCTACAAGTTTTCTCCTGAAGCCTCAGAAGAAACCAATCCTGTGGACCCCAGAAGTCTTGGATTTCTCAACTTCAGAACTGTAAGACATAAGTTTCTGTTGTTTAAGTCACCTGGTCTGTGGTACTTTGTTATAAAAGCCCTAGTAAACTAATACAGCCAAGACAGTGAATATTTCAAGCTATGTGGCCTTACAGTTTCCAATGGAGCTACTCAAGTCTACTACTGTAATGCAAAACCAACCGTAGACAATATGGATATGTATGATTGTGGCTGTATTCATATATATATATATATATAACTATGCTGAATATGGTTCATGGTCCATGCTTTCCTTACTTATGATTTAGGTGGAAAAAAGGCAAAGAAAGAAAACTAAATATTTCAAAGAAGAATGTAGGCACAGAATGGAAAGAAAGACTAATACCATAACAGACTGGGCATAGGCAGAAATTCCTGAAATTTTTCACTTTACACTTTATAGAAAACTAATAATCTCAGGGACCCTTCCACTGCAATTCAACTCTATTCGTGATACAATACAATCAATACCTTGCAAAATATTTTAAAAATCTCAATAACCTAAACAAACAGATAGGTGAAAAGAAAAATGATCTGAGCTGGAGTGTAAACAACAAACAATGAGGAAAGTGGATAAAGTTCAGTAGATGAATGCCAGTGTAAGTATGCAACGGTAAGATGTTGCTGTTGCTTTGGCATTGTCAGGGAGCTGAATCTAAGACTTCGAAGGATAAAACATCCAAAGGAGATTGAAAGAGCCCCAGATTAGTAGCAAGCTCTCTCCCTTCCCTCCTCTCTTGTCAAACAGTAGAAAAACGAAACTTTCCCTGGAGGAAAGAATCTCCAGATTAGACTCAAGACATTCTCGTACGTTAGGCACAATCATATATAAATTCCCCCAGATTTACTTACTGACCATGTGAGAGTTCGCCAAATATCTAATAAAAGGTATATTCATGAAAGTATTCATAAAATTGGAAAATATACGATAATAGAAAAAATATAGACTTAAAGAAATGAAATAAATTACAAATTAAAAAATGAATACTACTAAGGCTATCATAAATATCTGTATTGGGCCGGGCGTGGTGGCTCACGCTTGTAATCCCAGCACTTTGGGAGGCCGAGGCGGGCGGATCACGAGGTCAGGAGATCGAGACCACGGTGAAACCCCGTCTCTACTAAAAAAAATGCAAAAAAAAATTAGCCCGGCGTAGTGGCGGGCGCCTGTAGTCCCAGCTACTCGGAGAGGCTGAGGCAGGAGAATGGCGTGAACCCGGGAGGCGGAGCTTGCAGTGAGCCGAGAGCGCGCCACTGCACTCCAGCCTGGGCGACAGAGCGAGACTCCGTCTCAAAAAAAAAAAAAAAAAAAATATCTGTATTGATGGATCTTGAAATATAAAAAAAATTGCAGATGTAATAAACATTTTATGCTGATTGCCAGGAACTGGAGTAAGGAGAAGTGTAGTTTATACCTGTTTATACTAAACAGATATAAAGTTCCAGTTAATCAAGCTAATTCTAGAGATCTGCTACTACGCAACTTCACGCCTAGAGTTAACAATAGTGTATTATGCACTCAAACATTTGTTAAAAGAGTGGCTCTTGTATTAAACACTCACACTAAAACAAACAAACCAAAATAAAAAGATATAAAATCCATCAAAAGTGACTCTTTTAAAATTTATATTGAAAATAAATGCCATAGAAAAAAATTAATGGATAGATTAACCAACAGATTAGACACAGCCAGAAAGAGAATTAATGAATAGAACTTAAGCAGTCATACACTGTAGCAAAGATAAACAAATGGTTAGATAATATGAAAGCATTTAAGTTATGTAAGATAGAAAGGTTGATTCAAATATATTTCTAATAATAGTGCCAGAATATAAGAATCGTATATATAGAAGAGAGGTTATAGATAATCATAAGCTGTACATTTCCCTACATTGATTGATATCAGATTCCATCAACTATTAAGCACAATGTATACAGAGTAGGATAAATAAAATGAAGTCCATACTTTGCACATTCAATCTGTTAGACTGAATAACAGATATACATTCAGAAGCAAATACTGTTTATAATCAAAGGACTCACAGTCGTACAAACTGCTGATTTCTCCAATGTGTAAACCAAAGTGTCTGAGACAGATCTCAGGCGATTGAGAGGTTTATTTTGCCAGGGTTGAGGATGCACCTGGGGAAAACTAAACAAAACAAAACACAAGTTGCAGTAGAATCTGTGACCTGTGCTTTCTCCAAAGAGGGTTTTGAGGACTTCCAATATTTAAAGGAGGAAAAAACGCCCAGGAGGGTGATAGAAAAATAAAAAGAAAAGAAGGTTCTTGTGAGGTTTTGATTAGTGCTTACTGAATGCACATTTTAAAAGTGCAAAAGGAGTGAGGGGAAAAGTTGATTATGTATTCCTCTGGAGCTCCGGGGATCTACATTTTCCATAAGACAAAGTAAGCATGTGAAATTACAGCTATCTGTTTGGGAACAAAAGAAAAGCAGATTTTGTGTGACTCAGTTCCCAAGCTTAACTTTCCCTTTGGCATAGTGAGTATGGGGTCCCAAAATTCTATTTTCATTTCACAAAGGCAAGAATGGGTACCACAATACAGAGGAATCAAACTCTCAGAATCCCCAAGAGAATAGTACTGTCAACTTAAATTTTATATTCTGCAAAGCTATCTTTCTGGCATAATACTAAGTTAATGATATTTTCAGATGAAAAACTTGAATTTTCTACCAGTGCCTCATTGCTAAAAGACATTTTCAAAGAAAAAATTCGAGAAAAAATGAAAAGGTTTTCAAGGCGAAAAGACCAAAATGCAAGTAAGGTATGTGAGAAAATTAATTTGAAAACCATGTTAATACATGTAACAAACAGTGCACAAGGTTAAACAAAACCAGACATACACAAGGCTATACTTTGAACATAATTTATTACATTTGCACAGTCCTGAAAGCCTGTATTTTTAAGGCATATGAAACATGCCAAAGAAACAAGAACTAGAGGGTATAAAATCCCAAAATGCCAGCAACTCCTTCGAGTGAATTGAAGACCTTTAGCAATGCCTGGGGACTTGGCCAAGCAAAGCCAATCTAGGACGAGTGGATGAAAATCTCTATACAAGAAAGCAGCCAAGCTTCTTATGGTTACATAGAACTGCAATGACAAAATAAGATGCAGAAGAATCTTCAAACCCTCAAGACTTTTGTGCAATTCTGACTGAGTAGAACAGGAGTCTGAAGAGTCAATTGATAATGAACAAAGAAAACTGTAAGTGTCATCTCCCCTATTTCAAAATGTAAAGCAGATATTGATATTTTCCTTAATCATATTATAAAGGTTAGTAATCATGTTCACTATAATTTATTGAGTTTACATTTTTTGGAGGATCTCATGATCAAATTGTGGAGATAGGACCATCCATATGGCATTAAACAAGGTTTATGGAGGTTAATATTCTTGCTCAAAACAGCCACAGAGCATAATTTCTAACCTTTTAGTAGACTGACTGAAGAACGCGGTATATACAAACTTCTTAATAAGTGTTCATTAAGTGAATCAGTGAGTGGACAAGAAAGAAGCAAAAAAATGGTTTGGGAAATATTATTCAGTCAAGAATTTGGGGATCTATTATAAGGAAAGATTGGTTACACTTTCTGGCCTGCAGGTATTTATTGACCAAAGAAACCATGTTAATTATATGATATTAACCCAGAGATAAATTACTCAGCAAAGTTGAAATACTATCAGTGCAATTTCCCAGGAATTATAAGATACACACACACACACACACACACACACACACACACACACACAGATATATATATATATATATATATTCAAGTACATCCAGCCCTAAAGTTGACAAATTGCAAAGATTTATAGACATGGGTAAGTGCCAGTTCTACCACTTTGTATGGTCATGTATCATCCTGGCAGAATGTGGGGAAATGAGAGCCATCTCATCACCCTAATGTCTGAGAAAGAACTTGGATCTCAAGTGTAGTTCAATTTTCTTAACTCAATCCTTTTAAATGTTTGAAACACTCTTAGCATTTTGTATATCAATCATTAGCAGATCAGAAAGTAGTGTATTTAATCAATGTATATGAGCAGGACAAGATACTTAAAGTAAAAAATGGCATAAAAATAAATAATATTACTTCTGAGATATTTGTATTTGAAGGTTATTGAATGAACATTTTAGTAAAGAGAGGCCACATAGTAAATATCTTTTTTTCAGAAGTGGGATGTTACATGAAATAAAATATCAATATTGACTTTTTAAATTAATTTGAGATTAACGACTTTTTTACTTAAAAGAAGAAAAATGTAGTTTGTTTTGATTTTGGAGGTAGGCATTTTATTTTTTAATCTAAGACAATGCTACTCAAGGTCTAATTCAGTTTAGATTAATGTAGATTTCTAGATTTTATTGCATCTAATAATAGTATATTAAAATAAAATGAAAACCATCTTGTCTAGCTGTTTTCAATCTTTTATTTTAGGAGTTCTTCTAGGAGGCCTTCCTTAACTCTATCCTACTTTACGTGCTTTTCTGGCCTGTTCTATCCAACCGTACGCTTATTTCGACTTCAATATTTAAACATATTTTCCACATGTAATTCTCTCTTTTATTAGCCCCTTGAAGAAAGATTGTCTTTCATCTGTATCCACATGTAAGAATATAGTGTTTGGGATAGAAATATGTGCCACAACTGTATGTGATAAATGAATACAATTTGATATAATTTTAGAAATTTCAAAAAATGACATGAAAAAAGATTATAAAGATCATTTACTGCAATCCCCATTTTACAGTTGAGGAAGCAGAGGCACAAAGACTTAAATATTTTTCTTTTAGTGTTTTAATAGCGATAAATTCAAAAAGACATGACAATTTCCATTACATTTTGCTAATTACCTTCCATAAAATTACACACATACATGCACATGTGCACAAACACACACACTTAGAACTAATTAATAATTGACAAACAAATATTTCTATTAGATTAAATGATGTTAATTGTAAGATTCTTTGGAGCTTTTTTGTAAGTCTCCTTTCAGTTACTATGTTAGGTTAGTAGATCATTTTGTTTAATTCCTTAAGGTTCCGGATAGCCTAAATTGTATGCCATGAAAAAAATGTGTATTTCTTTACTCTTCTTGTCACTAGCTAATTTATTAAGAGATGAGTAAATAGTGATAAATTTCTTTTAAATCTCAAGTTATGCTAATGATGCTTTTAAATAAGAATTGCCAGCTTTGTTAGACATGTATTTTTTTAGACATGACTAAGGAGAGCTTTTTAATGCATTTTCCCAGCCTGGAAAAAAACATACCAATGGTTTTAAATGTAATTGTTCCTGTGGCTTAAAATAATATCACATGAACAAATAATGTAAATTGCCTTGTACAGTGTTTTCTAACATTTCTATCATTTTACACAACAGATATGTGTCATGTCAAAGACACATTATCTCATAGTTATTATTGTGCTGTATAAAGATAAATATTTTTTAACAGATAATTTAAAAATTTTGCAATTTTGTATTTTTCTTCTTAAAATAAATATGTACAGGATAAAGCTTTAGCCCATGATATTATTGTTACACCCTAAAAACAAGTTTTCATGATTGATATGGTTTGGCTCTGTGTACCTACCCAAATCTTATCTCAAATTGTAATCCTTATAATACCCACATGTCAAGGGTAGGACCTGGTGGGAGCTGGTTGGATTATGGGGGCAGTTTCCCCCATGCTGCTCTCATGACATTGAGTGAGGTCTCAGGAGAGCTGATGGTTTTGTTTATGTTTGACAGTTCCTCCTACGCAGGCTTTCTTCCCTCTTTTGCCTGGCACCATTTAAGCCACACCTGTTTCCCCTTCTGCCACGATTGTAAGTTTCCAGAGGCCTCTCCAGCTATGTGGAAGTGCAAGCCAATTAAACCTCTTTTCTTTTTAAATTACACAGTCTTGGGCAGTTCTTTATAGCAGTGTGAGAATGGACTAATACAATGAGGAGATGAAATGGAAGATCTATGATCTTCTAAAAAACATGAACTATTCCTAGTGAACAAAGAATGGTCACTAGGAATAGTACATGTTTTTTGAGGTAGAAAAAAGGAAAACTAGGCATTTTTAGTCTGATACTTATATTTATTTTTTATCCCAAAGAATCTTAAATATTATTTTAAGAAAGTATGACAACTAAGAAAAATACTTACAAGTCTATATAATCCCCGAAATGTAACCTTATATTATGTGGTATGAAAGAAATCATGTAAATACCCTCAATCTATTCATTGTTTTTCCTTGAAATAGTTTATAAATGTACTATTCCAGTGATCAAACTTTCTCATGCAGTAACAACAGAACGTTGTCAACCAAAAGACATTGTGTTTAAATTTCAGCAATGTTTGGTTAGAAACATTTGCTTACTCTTTAACTCAGGAATATTTACTGTGGTCATTTATTTAATGAGATAAATAAATTCAAGCTTATAAAATTGTTAATTTCTGAGTATAATCTGTCTCATGTTTTAGAAGCTAGGTTTTGGTAGAAACAGGATTATCCAAAAATGTTTAACATACTCATAGTTTATTATATCAATAATTAATAGTATAATAATTAATTAATGATTACTATTAATAGTAATAATAATTAACAATATTAACTGTAACTATGAGAATTTTCTTCTTTGCTATAATTCTCATTGTTGACATTCTTGACCTTCTCATTGTTTTCCAAATATGTGGTAAATTTTCAAATAGTTTCAGCTTCCAATTTGATGATTTTCATTTTTAATCTATTAATGTATTCTTACTTTGTATTCCACAAAGTAAATGACTTGTACTGTTAAAAATACTCAGGTAATGAAAGAACAAAAAGATTATTCCAGACTATAGGTCTGATGATTACACTGTGGTTATATGAGAAAATTTGTTTTAGGTAAATATAACTTAAAAAGCTCAAGTCAAGGGACATTATGCATTATAATTGGTAACTTACTCTTAAAAGTTTCCAAAAATATTTATAGGTGTGTAAACTGTTATATAAATAAATATATATGCATATGCAAATATATATGTATATATGTAAATAAATGATAGATTAATGTATAGTCATATGTAACAATAGATCATGAAAAGGCAAATGTGAGTAAATAGCAAACGTTCGTAGAATCTAGATGAGTAATGTATGTAAATTGTTTATGCTATTTTTGCAGTTTTAAATCTGAAATCAGCTCATAGTAAAAAGTTTAAAAAAACTAAATTTAATGGTTTTATTATATTCATATATCGAATAATTTAAAACTTCACTAAATGTTTTAAAATTTGACTGAAATACTTTACATTTCAAAAACACCTATTAAAATCTTATTCTGGCCGAGTGCATTGGCTCAAACCTACAATCTCAGCACACTTTTGGAGGCGGAGGCATTGCTTGAGGCGATCAGCCTGAGCAATAAAGCAAGACCCACCTCTACAAAAAAACTAGTATTTTTTAAAAAGTAGCTGAATGAGTGTGGTGGCTTGTGCCAGTAGTTCCAGACACTTGGGAGGCTGAGGTGGGAAGACTGCTTGAGCCCAGGTGTTTGAGGGTACAGTGAGCTGTGATCATACCACTGCACTCCAGCCTCAGTAACAGAGCAAGAACCCATCTCAAAATAAATAAATAAATAAAAATGTCAACTGCAACAACTTACTCTGAGTCAAAGACTAAATTAAAATCCTACAGACAATTCAAAAAATATAAAATCAGGATGTTTGATAACATATTGAAATAGAATAATTTGCTGAGTGTCTCTCTTTCACTCAAAAAATCCTGTTTAAAGAGTTGATATATCCAGAAAGATAATTATAGCAGAGTAATGTAGAAGTAAAATGTGTCAGCTTTGATTATACATAACAACAAAGCAAAGTTGTTTTCCACATTCTTACACAATCATTATGGAAAGTACTATATACTATGGAAACATTACGCTATTGTCACTGCCAGAAAGCAAATGGTTCTCTTAAACCACTCTTCGACTGCTTTTAAAATTATGTTTCCAAATCTTGCAATAAGAAAAGTTTTAATTATTATCAATTTAAAGCTCTGAAGTTTGCATGAAAAACATTACAGTGAGTAGAAGATGTAATGCACAATATTGCATATAGCTGTACCAAAATAAAAACGAGCTCTTTCTGGTAATTTTCTTTGTTGTTTGAATTGTTTTGGTAAATACACAGGAATAGCAATAGTGAAACTTTAGTGTAAATTTATGTTCTCATTTTTTATATCACTTTGAAAGTGAAAAACATGTCTTTTACTGTACTTCTGTAGATAACATGCTTTTACAATATGTCTGACAAATTTTTCTTTATTGGGCAAAGACACAAAGATTTGCTATAACGAATTGCATAAGGATTTGTACAACTGACTCTCAGGAATTTAATATACTGGTAAAAATTGACAACCCGAAATTGATGATCCAAAAATAAAAAAAAAATAGAAATTATGTTATCAATCTGGGTCTATCCTTGTGAAATCAGGTAGATCATAATAATATCTTGCAGAAAAAGCATCTAGATATATGTCACATATAGTTTATGTTTCAGGAGAGTTAAATATTTGGGAAACTAGATTCAATTTTAAAAATAATTTTCCTTCCACGGATTTATGTACATAGGACTTGGTAGGATGGTGACTTGGATACATATCCAACAAGGCCAGGGCAATTCGTGTCTCTCCTACTTTTGAAAATTCCCAGAGTACTTTGATGGGTGCATATGGTCTTTGGTCCTGCTTTGGGATAGGGAGACTTCAATCTCACAACTAATACACTTTGTTGCTGTTGTGGTGTTGGTGGTTGTTGTTAAAGTAGATAAGGTAGGGATAGAGGGATGGACAAGGTAAGAGGCAGATGCAGAAGGAGAGGGCAGTTACACACCATTGGTCGGCTTTGACTCTAACTTTTGTTTTCAAAAGTCACAATGGCCACCTTTGAATCCTATAAGCAAAGCTTGAATGTTTTCAGCCCACAAAAGGCTGTCCATCAAGTACTAGGTCCTCATTAGCGATGTCATCTATCCTGGCTTTAGGAACTCTTGGCTCCGCAGCCACACTGCCCTTGGCTGATGCTGAGAGAAGTCAAGGAAGTGCTTTTGTGCTCACCTGGGAGAAATAAACTAGCATACTGTGAAATGCCTCTTGGAGCTGACAGCAGTCCCCAAGAAATAGTACCCATTTATTGTCTCACAAACTCTTAGTCTTCTTGAAATCAAAAAGTTAATTGTCATAGATACAACTTTTTGTTTCCTTGAAAACAAAGTTTATGAGACAATAAATGGGTGTTATTTTAAGCTACTAAATTTATTGTAATCTCTTACACACAATAGTAAATTATAATAATATGCTGGCTGTACAAATTAACCAAGGATGTCAAATTTCTCTTCGTCTTCCTTCCTCCGTCCTTTATTTCCTCCTCTCTTCCTTTCTTAAAACACACAAGATTGTAGCACACACTAATGCTTGATTTTCTCCTCATATATCATATTATAAACATATTGCTGATAAGACATAACAGGTGAGGTTTAATGTTATAATTTGATATTAATTAGACTTTTTTAATCTTGTCATTTTTCACTGTAATTTTGGACCTTTGGAATTCTATAAATATTGTTGATTAATTGTTGGTGAATAAGTTATCTAATCACTTAAATATCAATAAAGCACACCTCTTGTTTTAAGAGCAATCTCTAAAATTTAAGAAATTTGGGCCCTTAGTTTCACTACTCACAACACAAGTGCTCAAAATAGTGTATGGCTAGCGGCTACCATATTGGATGTCACAGATACAGAAACACACACTTTAACACAGAACATCCTATCGAATTTCTCTTATTTATTTCATGAACCTAGCATAAACAGTTTTAATAGTCTAAAGATAAATCACATATTTCTGCACTCAGATATTTTATTCCAACTTTACAGGGTCACGTTGGTGACATAATCTATCTCATAGGAATGTTTACACTCAAAATATACTCAACATATTAAAGATATACTGAAGGTAAACAAATGGTCATCAATTAGCAGTAACTAATTACTATCCTAATTCTCAGATCTGATATGTGTTTTCTCCTTCAAAAAATATTGTATTAAAATAATAAATTTGATAAACTTTATGAAATTGGATGATGAATTCAAACATAATCTTCTCCATAAATCTGAAAAATATTATCAACGTTACCACAAAAATAAAGGAAGGTGAAAAAAGTCTCCTATTTGTTCTGAAAATCAGACTATTTGCCTCCAGTGCTTAAATATAGAACAAGGCTTCTTGCTACTTTGATGTCATTGGAGACAGGGCACCATGGTGGTTAGGGCATACTCTGGGACTCAATAGCCAAGTTGGACTTGTAACTCTGGCATTTCTTAGTTGTGTAATATTTCTGTGCTTCAGTTCCTTCATCTAGGTATTGGGAATAATAAATTAGTCCATAATTACTAGGATTTTTATTGGAATTGAATAAATTGTCATACCTACCAAATTCAGAACTCAGAAAATATAAAGTACTTGGTGTATGTTAATCATTACTATAAAGAATTTTTTTTCTGTAATTTGTTGAAGGATTAGGTCAGCTAGTGTCATATATGTTTTATGAGACTCAAGATAAAAAAGAAGAAATTACTCAGAAATTTAAGCAATGTGGAAAATTGCTATCCTTAACCAACCTATGCTAGTATACTCAGGTTTATGAGACGAAATGTTATAAGACTTCAAATATTCGAAGTCACATAAGTGCACCTGTTGTATACCATTGCTTGGTATACAGCTGTCTTAAGAATCCGATGTCCTAAATATCTAGAAACATTGTTGGAGCAAATGATTTTCCTCTGAACTTTCCTGAAAAGAAAATGTATAAACTACTAACTAGAAAAGAATCATGACTGAACACTGAACACTGTCATATACAGTAATATATAAAACTCAGTATGACAACTGTAACTAGGCAGATGCATTTAGAAAACATGACTATTTTCTCCACTTATATCTTATTATACTATCTACGTCTTGTAAAGTTGTAGTTAATTTTTGATAGGTTCATATTTTACTCTTTCTACTCAAGATATGAGTACTTCACACACCACAATTACAGTTAGATTGTTTTGCATTTGTCTGTGTACTTATTGTTGCCAGTAAATTTTTATACCTTCATATGATTTCCTACTGCTCATTAACATTCTTTTATTTCAAAATGAAGAACTCCCTTTAGCATTTATTGTGGACAAATCTCATGGTATTGAAATCCCCTTTTGTTTGTCTGGGAAAGTCTTTATTTCTCTTTCATGTCTGAAGGATATTTTCACTGCATACAATATTCTAGGATGAATGAGTTTTCCTTCAGCACATTAATTACATCATGCCACTCTCTCCTGGCCTGTAAGGTTTCTACTGAAAAATCTGCTGCCAGACATATAGAATCTCATTTATGTGTTACCTTTTTCTTTTAAGTTGCTGCTTTTAGGATCCTTTCTTTATCCTTGACTTTTGGGAGTTTGATTATTAGTGTCTTAAAGCTTGAGGTAGTCTTATTTGGGTTAAATATGCCTGGTTAAATATAACCTTCTTGTACTTGAGTATTGATATTTTTTCTGTAGGTTTGGGAAGTTCTCTGTTATTAGTCCTTTGAATAAACTTTCTACCCCACCCTCTCTCTCTAGCCTTTCCTTAAGGCCAATATTTTTTAGATTTGCTCTTTTGATATTATTTTCTAGATTATATAGGTTAGCTTCATTATTTTTATTCTTTTTTCTTTTGACTTTCCTGAATATATTTCCAAATAACCTGTCTTGAAACTCATAAATTCTTTCTTCTGCTTGATCAATTCTGTTGTCGAGACTCCGATGCATTCTTCTGCATGTCAGTTGAATTTTCTTGTTCCAGAACTTCTGCTGTATTCCTTTAAATTATATCAATCTCTTTGTTAAACTTATCTGATATAATTCTGAATTCTTTCTCTGTGTTACCTTGGTTTTTATTGAGCTTCCTCAAAACAGCTATTCTGAATTCTCTGTCGGAAAAGCCACATATCTCTATCTCTCCAGCATTGGTCACTGATACCTATTTACTATTCTGCTAAGGTCATGTTGTCCTGGATGGACTTGATGCTTATGGATATTTGACAATGTCTAGGCAATTTCTGTTGAGTTAGATATTTATTAAGGAGTCATGTATTTATTGTCATTTTCATACTCTAGGCTTGTTCATACCCATTCTTCTTGAGAAAGCTTTTCAATATTCCAAGAGAATTGAGTGTTATGATCTAAATTTTTGGCCACTGCACCCATATTTTCATTAGGAGGCACCCCAAAACCAGTAACACTGTGAAAAAAATCAAACCATTTGGATGAGCTATAATTTCAATCACAAGTCTTTGTGAACTTAGAAATGTTTTCTTAGATGTTACAAACAGATTTCTATCATTTACCAAAAAACAAAAGAAAGCAAGAAAAGAAAGCTCCTACTACCTGAGACTAAGAAACATAATATGATATTGTAAAGCAGTCTATTATAATTAACCCAATTGTACAAGTAAATTATTGAAATTTCTTCAGTTCTAGCTCGGGGTTATTTGTTTATGATTGTTTATGGTTACTGTGTCCACCATGAGGTCTTAACATTTTTGCCTTTAATTCTTTCCATGGGTTTGAGCACAAATCTATATGGTGAATGATGTTGTGAGTATCTTACCCTTGCAATAATGCAGTCTTGTTTTTTCCCATATCATAAGAAGTCTGGTATTATTATTGGTATTTTGACTGTAATTATCATTTTCTCCCTTAATCATTTAACAGATATGTATGAGTTGTAGATAGCAGATTAATTGCCTTTTATTCTGCTATTTTCTGAAGCCTCATATTTTTGCAATGAATTCTCCCTTAAATGTTTTACCTTTTATAAGGAGATTTTAAAGAATCTTTTGCTGGTTGTTCTCTACACTTAGATGCAAATACAAACTGTTTATTTACTGCGGCTTACAAGACCTTACAGTTCTCACTCTTCCTACACTAATGTCTTCCTGAACCCTTTATCATCATGTTCCAACCCCCCTTTCATTTCTATCTTTCAACCTTCCAAGCTTATTCCCAAATCAAGGCCTTTACACAAACAAGATGTTCATTTTATATTGGAATGTAATTTTTGAAATATTCACATGGATTCTCAAAAAACATTAACTGCTCAGTTGACATATCACCTAGTTCTAGGGAGACAATTATTCCCCAAATCTGTTGTTAGGGTTGTTTCTTCAATTACAATGTAACAAGGGCAGATTCATTGTCTTCATCATTTACAACTGCATTTCTAGTACCTAGAATAAATTCTGATACATAGCAGGTTCTCCCTAAATATTCTTAAATATAAAAATGTTGTACATCTTCGTAATTCGTTGAAATTGTCAGAATTTCAAAACGGTAGTAATGGAAATTCCATTTTTAAATTTTCATTTTAGAAGAAAGGCTTTGGCAGGTCACAGTGGCTCACACCTGTAATCTCAGCACTTTGGAAGCCCAAGGCAGGTGGATAACTTGAGATCAGGAGTTTGAGATCAGCCTGGCCAACATGGTGAAACACTGTCTCTACTAAAAACACAAAAATTAGCCAGACCTGGTGGTGCACACCTGTAGTCCCAGCTATTCAGGAGGCTGAGGCAGGAGAATTGCTTGAACCCTGGAGGCAGAGGTTGTAGTGAGTCAAGATCACACCACTACACTCCAGCCTGGCAACAGAGTGAGACTCCGTCTCAAAAAATAAAATAAATAAAATAAAGACAGACTTCATCGGGGAGTATCATATTGGCTTTAGATTTGAAAATAAGTATTAAAAGTACTTATATAGAAACATTTTTCTATTTCTAGTGAGTTAACTTAATCTGTTCGGGCCCACTATCTGTGGCTTAAGGACATGCTGTTATTCAGCGCTTATAAATCATTTCTGTGATAGCAACACTGAGTGCTATCCATAAAACACTAACAACATAGAGACATTCAAAAATACATAGATAATACTATTTCTGAAAGAAAATGAGTTCTAAATTTCTAACATCTGATTATTAGAACAGAACATTCACATATTGATCAGGAGTTATCAAGAAGAAGAAGGAATTCACCAAAACACATATGCATCTTGTATATTAAAGTTTCTTTTTTAAGAGACAAATTTATTTTAAGATACAAGCCAATTGGCAATTGATACCAAAATGCCATTTTTAAATTAACAAATAGTTATATTAGTATCGAGAATAATATATCCTAATGGAGATAAAGAAAATATAAGGATTAGTTATAAGTCCAGCAAAGATATATATATATAGGGGCAACTAATATAATTTTTTTAAAAATGCTGTCTCTATGGTTAGCTGTTATCTCTGGAAAAACTCCGGAAACACTGCCATGACTTGCCAAATCTTCCAAAATTATAGAAGAATTTCGACGTCCTTACCAACTGAGGCAGAGTCTTTTTAAAAAATACAGAAAGAGGATATAATATAGAATATAAAGACTATGGAAGTAGTTTATTTTCACAAAATATTATTCAGGAAATTTGATATACTTAGGTTTTGAAATCTATTTCCTTTATCTCTCATGAAGATCCCCTTTGCCATTCATGTGACAACTGAAGTTTAAATATTTTGTATAATTGCCAGTATCCTGGTGAGAAGCATTTATAACAAATGTGTTCACTCTCTCCATTAAGGTTTATACCATTATGAGCCTGATGTACTATTGATCGGTTTTTACTGTGGTTGCCAAAATCCTTCTGCTAGAGCAATTTCCTGTAATTGTACTTGTACAACAAAGCTAGTGACATTTGAGGGTAAGGGCAAGAATTAAAAAGATAAAACATTTCTGAGGCTCTAAATATTCCCAGTAATTTGAGAATTAGGTTATCATTAAGTAAAATATAGTTTTTTTCAAGTTAAAAATGCAAACCTTTCTATTTTAAATTTATCTGTACAGGCAGGCTCTGTTATTATAGCTTGTTATTATTTTAATCATTAATAAAACTATTCTGAGTTGAAAAAATTAGGTTGATCTGCTTTGACCTCACTTATACTCATGTCACTACTCTCACTATAAATTTAGCGGCCAAGATTTTCTATGCACTCTATCTAGAGAAAAATGATATGTTTGAAGACAAAGAATCTATATCTTCATGCTGAGTTATAAAGGCAGCCCTTTCAAAGAAAAAAAAAATTACTCTTAAAACTGGGTTTCAATTCAAGATCTAAGTTTATGAAAAATAATTTCTATTAATCCTCTGAGCTAGGGATTTTGAAAAAGCATACAAATGAATTCAAAAAGTAGAAAGAGGGATAAATGCATAATGATGTAAGGAAAGAAACTCCATTCTAAAAGAGGATTACATTTTACACAGTCGATGAGAATGGGAGGGAGCATACCTGAATTAAAATATGAATGTGAGGTTTTTAATCCCTGAGCCTGGGAGGAGACGATAAAATTACAACGAACTGTCCATTTATGTTTGGGAATCCTAGAAAAGAGGAATTGTTGTCCAGCTCCTTAAGATGTCCTCTAGAAAGACTGCCAGGGGTATAAAGAAATCCATATGCCTTGCGTCAGCAGTGACTGAGCTGAGAATCTAAACAGATAGGCCTGAGGAGCTTTCAGAGTTTCCTGGATTCTAAATAGGAATATGAAGATATCTGTAATGGGCCATTGTATCTGGATAATTTTGATAATTTTCATAGTCAAGATTAGGAAAAAATTAAGTGGATGCTTGGGACATGTGACTCTGTCATGTAGGAATACATGCATATTTCAATATGAATGTGGCATGCTAAGTAACTTCTGATTATATAATGTGTTTGGCAAAATTGTGGCTTATAACGGCATTAATCCATTTATTCTCCTCACAATCCCAAAATGTGGAAAGGGCTCAGATGGCAACTTTTATTCTATATGACAACACTGGAGGTAGCTCTACTTGGCTGGTAGGATCTGCTGTCAATATGGCTCAGACATAGAGCTAGTACATTGATGTTGGCTGCTGAATGATACCTCAGCTGAGGCTATCAGCTGGAAAGATTAATTTCCCTTTTTTCTGGAAATTTCCACCTAGCTGTTTGGGCTGTTTTTTTTCCTCATTGGAATGATAGCTCTGTTTTAGTGATGAGTGTTCCAAGAGGCTTGGTGAAAGCTAAAAGTCTTTTTGTAACTTAGCCTTATAAATTCCATCTATTACCTCCACCATATTCTATTGCTCAAGCAAGTTACTAAAGTCAGCCATTTGCAAGGGGAGTAGAATTTGATTCTAATATTCTAAGTGAAGATGGCAAAAAGTTTGTGGTCATCTTTCTTCACAACTAGTCACAGTTTACTCTCTGACCACAAGTTAATTATATTCTTTCACATGCAAAATGCATGTAATCTCTCAAAAGCCATGCAAAAGACTCATCTTATTACTGTATTGATGTGGAGGCCAGTATCTTGTCAGGTTTAAGTTAAGATGATGCTTCACTATTATGATTCTTTAAATATTATTCCCAGAGACCTACTTTTCATATTAAATCAATAATGTTTTACTTTAGAATATTCTACATTGTAAAGCTCCTAATGTGTATAACATACATTTTACTTTTACAAAATCATGAGTTTAAATACTTCAGTATGGTGAAGTTTAGAAAAAAATACATATCCCTATTTATTAAAGAGACTGTCCTTTCTCCATGGTATGCTTTTAATGCCTTTGTCAAAACTGAGTTGATTGTAAATGTGAGAATTTATTTCTGGATTTTCTATTCTGTTCCACCAGTCTGTGTATCTGTTTTTATGTCAGCCCCATGCTGTTTTGGTTACTATAGCTTTGTAGTATATTTTGAAGTCAGAGAGTGTGATATCTCCAACTATCTTCTTTTTGCTCAGGATTGTTTTGATTACTCTGGGTTTTGGTGATTCCATACAAATGGTAGAATATTTTTCTCTGTTTCTGTGAAGAAAGTCATTGCTATTTTGATAAGGATTGCATTGAATCTGTGCATTGCTTTGGGTAATAGGGATTTTAACATTTTCCAGTTCATAAAAATGAGATATGTTTCCACTTTTTTGGTGTTTTCTTCAACTTATTTTATGAGTATTTTATAGTTTTTCTCATAGAGATCTTTCTCTTCTTTGATTAGATTTATTCTTGGGTATTTTCTTAATTTATAGCTATTAAAATGAATTCGCTTTCTTGATTTATATGTTCATATCATTCACTCTTTAGATATAGAAACGCTACTGATTTTTGTATGTTGACTTTTTACCTGAAATATTACTAAGTCCATTTACCTATTCTACCGGTTTTTTGGTGTAGTCATTAGAATTTTCCAAATATAAGATTATGTCATCTGCAAACAGGAAAAATTTAAATTCTTCATTTCCAATTTGGATGTTTTTTAGTTCTTTATCTTGTTTAATTGCTCTGGCTAGGACTTTCAGTGGTATGTTGGATAAAAGGGGTGAAAGTAGGCATCTTTGTCTTGTTCCAGATCTTAGAAGAAAGGGTTTCAATTGTCCTCATTCAACATGATGATAGTTGTTGGTTTGTCATACATAAGATTTATTGTTTTGACGTATTTTCTTTCTATACTCATTTTGTTCAGGGTTTTATCATGCAAGGATGTTAAAATTTATTGAATGCTTTTCAGCATCTGTCTTACTCAGTTATAATACTGCTATAAATAAAGACAAGAGACTGAGTAATTTACAAAGAAAAAACTGAATTCATCAAAACATTACAATTTTTTTTGCTAAGGATTTTTTAATCTATGTTCATCAGAGATATTGACCTTTTTTTTGTTTGTTTGTATTTGTGTCTTTATCTGATTTTGGTATCAGGGTAACACTGATCTCTGCAATAAAATGGTGCTGGGAAAACTGGATAACCATATGAAAAGAATGAAGCTAGACCCCTATCTCTTATCATATATAAAAATCAAATTAAAATAGATAAAAAACTTAAATGTAAGACCTGAAACTAATAGAAGAATACACAGAGTCAACACTCAAGAAGATTCGTCTGGGCAAAGATTTTTTTTATGTAAGATATTCAAAGCACAGGCAACCACAACAAAAGTAAAAAATGGGATTGTATGAAGCTAAAAAGCTTCTGCACAGCAAAGGAAATAATCAACAAAAGGACAACCTAAAAAATGGGAAAAATATTTGCAACTACCCATCTGACAATAGATTAATAGACAGAATATGTATAAATAACTCAAAAACAAAAAACAAATAATCTGATTAAAAATCAACAATAAAAATCTGAATGGACGTTATTCAAAAGAAGACATACAAATGACCAACAGGTATATTAAAAAAAAAGTACAGCATCACTAATCATCAGGAAAATACAAATCAAAACCATAATTAGATATCATTTCATACCTGGTAAAACAGCTATTATAAAAAAGAGAAAATAACAGATGTTGGCAAAAATGCTGAGAAAGGAAAATGCTTGTACGCTGTTGGTGGGATTGTAAATTAGTACTGCACCTATGAAAACAAGTATGGCAGTTTCTCAAAAAACTAAAAATAACATTACCATATATATCCAAAAGAAAAAAATCAATATATTAAAATATATCTGTATTTCCCTGTTTATTTCAGCATTATTTATAATACCGAAGATAGGAAATAAACCTAAGCATCTATCAAAGGATGACTGGATAAAGTGTGGTATTTAGACACACTGGAATATTATTAGCCATAAAAATAATTAAATCCTGTAATTTACAACAATATAGGTAGAACTGCAGGATATTATGTTCGGTGAAATATATCAGGCACAGAAAGACAAATATTGCATGTTCTTACTCATATGTGGCAGTTAAGAAGATTGAACTCACGGAGGTAGTAAGCAGAAAGGTGGTAACCAGAGACTGGCAAAGGAAAAGGGTTGAGGAAGACGAAGAGAGTTTGGTGAATGAGTACAAAAATACAGTTAGAGAGAAGGAATAGATTCTAGTGTTCAACAGCACAGTAGGGCAACTTCAGTTAACAAGAATTTATTGTATATTTAAAATAGGTAGAAAATACTTGAAATGTTCCAAATATTAAAAAACAGTAAATCTTTGAGGTGATTCTTATACTAATTATGTTGAATTTAGTATTGCATATTGCATGCGTCAAAATGTCACATGTACTCCATAAATATGTACAACTACCATGTATCTATAAAAATAAATATCTTAGAGTCAGAATCTACAAAAATGAAACATTTCATCCGGCTGTGATAATGCAACATGCATTTAATTTGTCTTATTCTATTATCTCTATATAGAAGTGAAGGACTCTTCTTTAAATGCCATGTAGGTTATATGCAATGTGAGTGTGTTCTGTGTACGTGTAGTATATGAGGTGTGTGCTTGTTGCATGTGGTGTGTGTGTGTGCATGTTTATTTAAACCATATCTAGTACAAAGTATTTTCTTAACAATTTTTCTAATCATAGATATCTAGATCTCATTAATGAGGGCAGATGTTGACATCAACGCAACTGATCTTGTCTTCCTGACATTTTACTGCCACTCTTGTAAAGCATACCATTTGCATTCTTGCACTGCATGGAAATCAGTTGCTTGGACATACTGAGCGCATTTCTCTATCTCTATCGCATGCTTTCAGACACTGCCTTCTCTTCCACACATCTGTCTCTTGGCCTTTAATCTGCTTGCACTTCACATTTATTAATATCATGGATATTATCACCCCACTGACACAATGACGTTTATGTTTGCGCTGTCTGAACTAAGCCTTCTTAAGTAAGAGATTTCTAACAATTAGTTACACTCATATTTAGCTTATCACTGTGTAATGACCATAGATTTTGGAGGGCCTGGATGATTAAATGCAAATTAAACCTGAGGTTTACCTGGCTTTGTTCAAATAGTTATAACCAATTAATTTCCTTCAAGGACACCATTCACAGTTGGCACAAAAAGATAACATTTAATATTTTGGAAATATTACAAAAAATCTGAACATCTTACAATTTAAAATTGAATTAAATTTAAAATTAAATTGTAAAATGTTTAGCCAAATTGTGATGCAACGCTGAGTGAAATACTACAATTTTAAAATGTTTCAGTTCTAACTCAGTATTTTAAAAATTTTAGATATATTGTAAAAAATGTATAGATCTCTGAACACAAATAACATTTATGTGGCAACTTGCAATTTTATGCTATTTTAACTTATTTTCTACTTTTGATGCAATTTTGGAAGTTAATGTCATCTTTACCTATTACATGATGGAGATAGGAATTTTAGCCTCAAATCTCATATTTTTCCATCTGTCTCAGTAAGGAAAGTATTATTTATTTACTTGTAATAATCTTTATGAAGAGCTTATTTTTTTCTCTACAAATTTCATCTTATAAATTCTGAGTTGCTTTTGCTCAGTTGTTTGTGGATATTCCCATGATTCTCTTATAAATAATTTTGGAATACATAGAGGCATTGAAAATCCTTAGAAAATAAGGATATATTTCTTAGGTGTCTGTGTATTAGTGTGCAGTCATGAAATGAAAATCTATACCATGATTAATTAAAGGAATAAATTACAATACACATGTGAGGCAGCAAGTTTCATGAAAAGAGCAGGAGCGTGCAGATCAGGAAACTAGCTGTTTTATCAGCTCCACCACAATAAGGTTATTATCCTCCCAGAAACTGTTTTGGTCTGCCATATGGGTATGACAATATCGAGTTCACAGGATTCTTTTTTTGGTATGA
The DNA here is from genome assembly GCF_009828535.3 of Hylobates moloch. Classification (NCBI taxonomy): domain Eukaryota; kingdom Metazoa; phylum Chordata; class Mammalia; order Primates; family Hylobatidae; genus Hylobates; species Hylobates moloch. Next base: position 12,908,621 of record NW_026652280.1, on the reverse strand, counting down.
CAGATACCCAGCATAGAATCTTGCACATGGTAAGTTCTCAAAATTGGCTTTTTCTTCTCTATAATACTAATACAACCTGGAATATTTTTCTAAAGTGAACTTGAATAAAGAATAATTTGATTAGGTGCTAACATCATTGTTTCAAAAATACTGCCAGGTGAATTTGAGATCCAACAGTACTAACTTCAATTTTGAGAATATAAAGAAAATACAGTCTACAAGATGGTTAATCAAGGAAGATATAGTCTTTTAAATTAATCCCTAATTAATGTTATTTCAATGACTTACAAGTAAATAGAAAAAAATACATTTTCATTAAAACAATTTTCTTATGCTATTTGTACATTTCACAATGACTCCATAATTAATTTAAATTGGGTGCAACCCCAATATTTATGGGCACAACTATGTTGTTTTTTGTTTTTTCTCCCTTTTGATTAGTGACAGCTATGAGCTGCAGACTAAGTGCCTTCTTAATAGCCAGGTGACTATGTTTAATATAAATTAATGATAAAATGAAAGTAATAAAATGCAGACATTTTGTATGTTCATAAACAAAGTGACAATAAAATGTCCAATAGATTCAGTCAATAATGTTAGTGAAAGAAATTAAATGTTTATATATAAAACGCCAATTGATTCAGTTTAAGAGTGCTTTATGAAAATTCTTAATGTAATATTTGGATAAACTCAATAATAAAATATTTGTCTTTAAAGAAATGAAGTGATAGCCAGGTACTATGTTATCGTATGTTACTTTAAGTTAATATGCTTAAATACTGAAAAAAAAAAAAAAATACACCAGAATCCCTGTTTTAAGGGAGCTGGAGGTTTATAGCATCATTTTCATATTTGAACCATTAAAATGATTTGTTTTTTCAAAAATCTCTATAGATATTTAGAATTTAAATTGTTCCTTTTCTAATTCTTTACAAACCTTGAAAGTATGTATATAGCAGTCAAAATGGAGGAAAGTGATAATGATACAATTTTAATAGGCATCATATCTTAGTAAGTTTACTTAATAAGACATATAAAAAATGTAAAATTTTTATGGCAAACATTATACTGAGGTGATAAAAAACTACTGCTGAAGGTGCAGTTATTGCAGCTATACCTGTTAGAAAAAAAAGAAGTTAATTGTCTTCTAACACTGAATTGTACTATGTTCTATTTTATCCAGACTATATCAACTTCTCAACTCACCCATTCACGGCCTGTTCTCTGCCTTCTTATCCTGATCCTGTACTTTCAAACATGTTCTTTGGGATAACAATGATTTATTGGCAGGTCCTGTGTAATTAATTTAAACACGGTCAATGCTTCTATTTAGAAAAAAAAAATCAAAATAATCAATAATAATACACGTTGTTTAAAATGGTGTAAATGTCTTGTATGTTTTGTTTTAATAAAACATAAATGCAACAAAATAGAATAAAAACAAAACACTATGCACTAATCCTCACCTAAACACAATTTAGTATTTTTCTTCAATTAAAATCTGCTACTTTTAGCAAAAACAAATATTTTCTAATTTATTTTATTAAACTTCTGGTAATTTTGTTATTTATTTTTCACCTGTAATGCCATACATTTTTGTTAATTTTTAAAACTTGTCATGTTTGAACATTAGTGTCTCGCTTTTCCTTATTAGCTGTAATTTTTCTATTTTTAGAAACTTAAAAATAACATCTTTCATATTATAGAAACAAGATAAACCCATTGTTATACTACCTTTTTCTTCCTTTCTTATACTATACATTTTTCTTCCATAAGTATCAGGATATGTATCAATGTCACTAGATATTTACCAGTATCATACATATGGCATGCACTAGTATGATATTGTGGTGACATACTAGAACAAGGACTAACAAACGATGTATTTTTCTTTTCTTTTTTTATGTTTATTTCAATAGCTTTCGGGGTACAGGTGGTTTTTGGTTACATGCATAAGTTCTTTAATGATGATCTCTGAACACTCAGCTTTTTTTTTTAATTAGACCTTAATGCTTTTTTCACTGCATGATATTATTTTTCAATAAACAGAGTTTCCTCCCTAAAGGCACAGTCACTGCCAGAGTCATAAAAATGTAGCAAAAACTAAATTGGTCAGGAGTGGGTATTACATGGGCATCTGTAACATTAAATTTACTAAATCTATCCATGTGAGTAAATTATGAATTATTTAATGAGACCAAAAATGTATTTTTCATTTCTAATATGTAAGAAATGCTTACCTAAGAAATAATTTATCAAGGGTTGTCCTAAGAAGTCTACTTCTTCCCCCAAAATGTGCGTTGGCTAATTAGCAGAGAAAATGCAAAAGCATCCTCTCGAGAATTTCTAGGTATCAATGTGAACTGTCGTAAGTGATAGCCAAAATAGATTTTATTAAAAACCCTTGATGAAATTTAGTGATATAATCAGAAATCAGCAGAATAAATTTTAAAAAACAAAACCTGCATATAGAAGGATGAAATGTAAAGTCCTGATTTTTGACAACATCATATTTCAAAATGCTAATTTATGTGTTATTTTTGGCTCCACCATCGGAAAAATAGCCTTCCATCAACTGCTACAAGAAAGGGTAAAGCCAGGGAGAGTCCGAGAAAAAAAATAAAGATGAAAAAAAAGTGCTTCGTTTTAATTTTGTGTTCAACAGTGACCATCTGGTTGTTAGGATAAATTTGAAATGGGGAAAAAATGAAGAGCCTAACATCCTCTCAAAATCTCTTTTTAATTTATGCTAGATAAATTATTTTTTAGCTGGGCAAAATGAAGAAAATTTTAAAAAGAGGAAGCAGAGGAGAGCTAGAATGCACACACACACAAACGCACACACACACATATGCACACAAACACGTACACCCTGGTAGTAGGGGAAACTCTTTCGTGAACTCTGGTAGTCAACAGGCTTGTATAGATGAAAGGCTGGAGCTTGGGATGCCACTAATTATCTCAAGCCTCCTAGGAGTCATGAAACCCATGATTCCATTAGAAACGCAAATAAAATATAATACAGGAAACTTCAGAAAATTTGTGGGAAAATTGAATTAAAAGAAAAATTTTAAAATGTGGTTGTTTTTCAAGATGGACGATTCAAAGCTTTTGGCAAGCCTTAGCCACTTGAAAATAGTAATATATCACATAAGATCAACTCTGTAAGCCTTAATTCAAGAAGAAAAATGAGAATCCACTCTAATTGTGAAGGACACCCCAGATCCTGGGGAGGGGAACATGGACAAACAACCCCTGTGACAATGTCCAACTGACAAAAATGAGTGATGCCCCAGTATGTGTAGTACATGAGAGGCAGAGAACCACTCTCTGTGACTCACCTTTCTATTGGGGATGCAAGCCACCTGAAGGAGAACACTTGTTTCTTTCAAGCCTGAAGCTAACATGGAGAAAGGCTTCACCGTTCGGGGAAGGAGAGACACTGGAAAAAGCTGCAGGCAGTTTCCCAGACCCAAGACTGACAACAGGATACCATTTTTAATCTGGGTACATACAAGCTCAGTCACTCTGCGGTGACCCAGCAGCATGGCCACATAGGCATTTTAGTCTCGAGCCAAAGATTGCAGCACTTGCTCTGGAGTGAAATAGGGGCCTCCACAGCCAGAATTGTTGAAAGTGCCTGAGCAGTAGGTGCTAGAATTTTGCTTTCCCTTCCCACAGGGCTTGGGAATGAGGAGAGGTTCTATAGCTACAGTTTCTCCTGAGTGACAAGACTTGCAGCTCTAGCTTATCAAGCTAGAACCAGTCTGCATGTGTCATCAAAGTGTGCCTCATCCTGCTTCCCCAAGATTGTGGTGAGGCAGAGTCCTCTCTGCTCCATGCCCAAGCATGTCTCCAGGCATTTGGAGCACCTGCTCACCTGAAGCAGCAGCCGGAGCTAGCCTACCCACCCTCTGTAGAGACTGTGGAAAAGTAGGGCCGTCTCTATTATACGCCAAGACAGACCTCCAGAGAGTCAGAGTGCCCCTTCACTAGCACCCTGAGCCACCTCACATTTTCTGTGCAGAGATTGTGGCACAGCAGGGCCCTCTACGCCGTATGCTCAGACAGAGCTCCAGGCATCTGGACCACCCATTCTCTTGGATTAGGAGTTTGGGCCACTCCCAATCTTCAAGCAGAGAACTTGGGGCACAGGAGGTCTCCCAGCTCCATGCCTAAGCACATCTCTTGGAGCTTGGTGGTTACTCACTGGATTCTCCATTGATGCTGGTGCTTGTGCCTGCCCTTGGGGGACTCATAGGTGAGCCTGCTCAGTCTGGCCCTACTCATGGTGCCCCCTACCCTGCTGGGGCTGAGCAGGAACTCAGACCACTGTGCACTCAATGGATCAGCTTATTGCCTGAGGCAACAGAGATTTTCTTCTGGTGAATAAGAATCAAGTATGTGATCAGCCATATTGGCCTCAGCTGGCTCTTACCTATATGCACCATCTATGGGGTTTTAGGTCAAACCTCACAGCTCAATATAAAACCTGCTGAAAAAAGTACACAGTGCTACAGAAGCAAAACCAAAAGACCCTACCCAGCATTCTCTTCAGTTACACTCCCTGAGTGGGAGGGAACAGAAAGGAGAAAAAAAAGTTAAAATTATAGGGAAAGAAATAAAAAGAAAAAAAAAATAACACCTGCATGAAGATAATTACAAAAATTAGAAATGCCCGTGTCTCCAGATGAGAAGGAACCAGCACAGGAATTCTGGCACTATGAAAATCTGAATGTAGTGACACCACCAAAGATTACCCTAGCTTTCCAGTAATGGTTGCTAACAAAAATGCAAACTCAGAATTGACAGATAAAAATTTAAAGCATGATCTTCAAGGAAATTCAACCAGATCCAAGACAAGGTTGAAAATCAACACAAACTTCTAAATCGATCCAGTAAATGAAGGAAGTAATAAACATCTTTAAAAAAATCAGTCAAAGTTTCTGGAAAGAAAAACACTCAAGGAATTTCAGAATACAATTGAAAGCTTTATCAAAAGACTAGGTCAAACAACGAACAAATTTTAGGGCAGGAAGACTGGTCTTTCAAACTAACCCAGTCAGAAGAAAAACGAAGAAAAAGGGAATTTGAAAAAATGAACAGTCTTCAAGAAATATGAGATTATGTCAAGCCACCAAACCTATGAATTATTGGCATTCCTAAGATAGGAGGAATAGTAAACATCCTAAAAAGCTTTATATTTGAAGGAATAAAGAAAATTTTCCTAATCTTGCTACAGACATAGACACTAGGTACAAGAAATTCGGAGACCACCTGCTATCAACTGTACAAAAAGAGCATCACCAAGGCATACAGTCACCAGACTGTTCAGTGTCAATGCTAAATATAAAATCTTAACACCTAAAGTAAAAGGTCAGATCACGTACAAGGGGAAGCATTCCAAGCTAACAACAGACTTCTCAGCAGAAACCTTAATAGCCAGGAGAGACTGGGGGGCTTTTTTCAGCATTATTAAAGAAAATAAATTTCAACCAATAATTTCATATCCCATGAAACTAATCCTCATGAACAAAGAGGAAATAAAATCTTTTCCAGGCAAGCAAGTACTAAGGAAATTTGTTACCACTAGATCAGTCTTACAAGAGATATTTAAGGAAGTTCTAAACATGGAAACAAATTCCTGCTACCACAAAAACACACTTAAATGCATAGCCCAAAGACCCTATAAAGAGCTACACAGTAGAAACTACAAAGCAACCAGCTAACTAGCTAATAGGGTCAAAACCACACATATCAATATTATCTATGAATGTAAACAACTAAATGCTCCACTTAAAAGGCACGGAATTGTAAGTCATATAAAAAACTAAAACCCACCTATCTTTTATCTTCAAGACACCCATTTCATATGCAATAGCATCCATCGGCTCAATGTAAAGAATTGGAGAAAGATCTATCAAGCAACTGTAAAACAAAAAGGAGAAGAGATCACTATTTTTCTATCAGATAAAGCAAACTTTAAACCAAGGACGGTAAAAAAGGACAAAGAAGGGCATAATATGATGATAAAGAGTTCAATACAAGAAGACTTAACTCTCCTATATATATACCCAACATTAAAGCATCCAGATTCATAAAAGTTACTTACAGACCTATGTAAAGACTTATACATAATAGTGGAGGACTTCATTACCCCACTGACAGTGTTAGACAGATGATTAAGGCAGAAAACTAACAAAAATATTCTGGACTTAAATTCAACACTAGATCAGTTGGACTTAATAGACATCTACAGAATACTCCACCCATCAACCACAGAATACACATTCTTCTTATCTGTACACAGAACATACTCCAAGACTGCCCACATGCTTAATCGTAAATCAAGTCTCAATAAATTTTTAAAAGTCAAAATTATGTCAACCTTACTTTAGGATGATAGTGGAATAAAAATAGAAATCAATAACAAGATTTCCCCAAACCACGCAGTTACATAGAAATTAAACAACTTGCTCCTGAATGACTTTTCAGTAAACAATAGAATTAAGGCATAAAGTAAAAACAAACAAACAAACACACACACACACAAAAGTTGACATTAATAAAGACAGAGGCACAACAAACCAACATCACTGGGCTACAGCAAAAGCAACAGTAAGAGTAATTTATAGCACCAAATTTCTACCTCAAGAAGTTGGGAAAAACTCAAATGAACCATTTAACATCACACCTGGAGGAACTACAAAAACAAGAACAAACTAACCTCAAAGCTAACAGAAGAAAATGGGTAACTAAAATCAAAGCAGAACTGAACAGAACTGAGATCCAAAAAGCCATACAAAGAATTAATGAGACCAGAAGTTGTTTCTTTTAACGAGTAAGCAAGATCAATAGACTGCTAGCTAGATTAACAAAGAAAAAAAATCCAAATAAGCATAATCAGAAATGACTAATGTGACATTATAATTGATCCTACAGAAACACAAATGATGCTCAGAGTCTATTATAAACACTTCTATGCCTGCAAACTAGAAAAATCTAGAGGAAATGGGTGAATTCCTAGACACACACAACCTCCCAAAATTGAAACAGGAAGAAATTGAAACCCTGAATAGACCCATAAAATGTTGCAAAAATTAATCAGTAATAAAAATCCCATTAACCCCACATAAAAGCTTTGGACCAGATGGATTTACAGCCAAATTCTACTGGACATATAAAGGAGAGCTGGAACCAATTCTACTAAAACTATCCCCAAAAAAAAAGAAAGGACTCCTCTATAACTCATTCTGTGAAGCCAGCATCACTCCATACCAAAACCTATCAAAGACACAATGAATTAAAACAAACAAACAAACAAACAAACTAGAGGCCAATATCCCTGATGAACATAGACACAAAAATCCTCAGTAAAATACTCGCAAACCAAGTCCAGCAGCATATCAAAAAGTTAATTTACCACAATCTAGTCAGCTTTATTCCAGGGATGCAAGCTTGTTCAACATATGCAAATCAACTGACAGTGTTAGACAAATCATCAAGGCAGAAAACTAACAAAGAAATTCTGGACTTAAATTCAACACTAGACTAATTGGACTTGATAGACATCTACAGAATACTCTGCCCATCAACCACAGAATGTACATTCTTTTTATCTGTACACAGAACATACTCCAAACCTACAGAGTAAGAGAAAATATGTAAATCAACAAATGTTATTCACCACATAAACATAATTAAAAGCAAAAATCATATGATCATCTCAATAGACAGAGAAAACTCCATTAATAACATAAAACATGCCTTCATGATAAAATCCCTCAACAAACTAGGCATCGAAGGAACTAACTTTATATGAGAGCTATCAGTGACACATCCACAGCCAACATCATACAGAATGGGCAAACACTGGAATCATTTCCCTTGTGAACTGAACAAGATAAGGATGCTCACCCTCATCGCACCTATTCAACATAGTACTGGAAGTCCTTGCCAGAGCAAACAGGAAAGAGAAAGAAGTCCATTCAAATAGGAAAAGAAAAAGTCAAGCTACCTGTCTTCACTGATAATATGAATCTATATCTAGAAAACCCTGAAGATTCAACCAAGAGGCTCCTGGAAGTGATAAATGATTTCAATAAAATTTCAGAATACACAATCAATGTATAAAAATTAGTAACATTTCTATACCCCAGTAACATTCTAGCCAAGAGCCAAATTCAGAACATGATTCCATTTACACTAGCCACAAAAGAAATACCTGGGAAAACATCTCGCCAAGGAGGTGAAATATTTCTGCAAGAAAAACTACAAAACATTGCTGAAAGAAATTAAAGTTCATACAAATTGAAAAATATTCAAGCTTGTAAATGAAATAATAAGTATCATTAAAGTGGCCATAGTGCCCAAAGTAATTTACAGATTCAATGCTATTCCTATCAATGTACCAATGTACTTATTAACAGAATTAGAAAAAAAGTTATTCTAAATTCATATGGAACACAAAAGATTTAGAATATCCAAAGCAATCCTAAGTAAAAAAGAACAAAGCTAGAGGCATCAAATTGCTCCACTATGATATAAGGCTACAGTAACCGACACCATGGTACTGGTAGGAAACAAACATATAGATCAATGGAACACAGTAGAAAACGAAGGAATAAAGCCACGCACTTACAACCATCTGATCTTTGACAAAGCTAACAAAAACAACCAATGGGGAAAAGACTCTCTGTTCAAAAAATGGTGCTGGGATAGCTGTAGAGGAATGAAACTGGACCTTTACCCTTCACCATATACAAAAATTAACTCAAGGTTGATTAAAGCTTTAAATATAAGAACTCAAATCTATCAGAATCCTGGAAAGAACTAGGAAACACCATTCTGAATATTAGCTTTGGAAAAGAATTTATTACTGAGTCCACAAAAGCAATTGCAACAAAAACAAACAATGACAAGTGAGACCTAATTAAACTAAAAAGCTTCAGCAAAACAAAACAAACCATTATTAGAGTAAACAAATATCCTACTAAATGAGAGAAAATGTTCACAAACTATGCATCTGAGAAAGGTCTAGTAACCAAAATCTATAAGGAACTTAAGCAGTTCAACAAGCAAACATAAATAAATAAATAACCTCATTAAAAAGTAGGCAAAAGACACGAACAGACAATTCTGAAAAGAAGACACACAAATAGCCAAAAATATGAAAAAATGCTCAACATCACTAATCATTAAAGAAATGCATATTAAAACCACAATGAAATACTATTTCACGCAGTCAGAGTAGCTATAATTAAAAAGCCAAAAACTTAGATACTGCTGGGGGTGTGGAGAAAAGAGAATGCTTATACACTGTTGGTTGGCACGTAAATTAGTTCAGCCACTTTGGAAAGCAGTTTGGTTATTTCTCAAAGAACTTAAAGCAGAACTACTATTCAACCCAACAATCCCATTACTGGTTGTGTATAAAAATAAAATTAATTGTTCTACTAAAAAGACACTTATGTGTTCATTGTAGAACTATTCCCAAGAGCAAAGACATGAAATTAACCTAAGTGCCCACAAATGGTGGATTGCATAAAGAAAATTTGTGGACCACATACACCATGGAATACTATGCAGCCCTAAAAAAAATAACAAAATCATGTCCTTTACAGCAACATGAATGCTGCTGGAAGCCATTATCTCAAGTGAATTAACGCAGGAACAAAAACTCAAATACTGCACATTTTCACTTATAAGTGGGAGGGTACTCATGGATATAAGGATGGGAACAACAGACACCTGGGGACTATTACAGGGAAGAAGGAAGAAGGGAGCACTGCTGAATAACTATTAAGTATATACTCACTACCTGGGTATACCTGGAATACAACAGCATTCAAAATCCAAACCTTAGCATCACACAATTTAACAAACTTCCCCATGTACATCCTGAATCTAAAATAAAGTTGAATTTTTTAAAACAATAAATAAATATGAACTTTACAATATAAGCTCCATCAAGTCCAGGACAATATTGCAAATGATGATACCAGCAATTTAGTCCACCCCTAAGGAACTGAGGTTCCTGGAAATTTACCATATCAGTGCCGCCATTTTTACATTATTAATGGATGAAAGATATGTGTTTTACAGAGTTTTTAAGATTAGTAAACACAAACTAGTCGAAAGAAGCCAAATAGGACACTAAGATGGAGGCCTAATAATTTATTATTGAAATTCTTGTAAACTTGCCCTTATTTGATGAGAGGAATGAGCAGGAGTATTGTTGTGGTTTAGAATAACTCTTTGGTGAAACTTTTCCAGGCAATTTTCTGCTAAAGCTTTGACAAAATTTCTAAAAATACTGTCATAATAAGCAGTTGTCATTATTTGGCACTCCAGAATGTCACCAAGCAAAATGCCTTGAGCATCCTGAAACTTGCCATGACTTATGCTTTAGACTGGTCTGCTTTTGCTTTGCCTGGACCACGTGTGGCTCTTGATGGCTCTTGATATCCACTGCTGCAGCTGTGCTTTGTTTTCTGGATTGTACTGGTAAAATCATGTTGTACCTGCTGTTACAATTCTTTAAAGAAATGCTTCAGGGGTCTTGACCCCTCTTGTTTAAAATTTTCCTTGAAACTTCTGCTGTTATCTGAAGCTGATATGAGCACAATGGTTTTGGCACACATTGAGTGCAAATTGCTCAACTTTAATTTTTCAATTAGTTTTTTTTTTTTTTGACAGAGTTTCACTCTGTTGCCAGGCTGGAGGTGCAGTGGCATGATCTTGGCTCACTGAAACCTCCATCTCCCTGCCTCCTGGGTTCAAATAATTCTCCTGCCTCAGCCTCCCGAGTAGCTGGGACTAAAGGTGTGTGCCACCACATCCAGCTACTTTTGGTATTTTTTAGTAGAGACAGGATGGTCTGGATCTCTTGACCTCATGATCCACCCACCTCGGCCTCCCAAAGTGCTGGGATTATGGACATGAGCCACTGCACTGCTGGTGAAACTGAGATGTCTGTGGTGGTAGCGATTGTTTCTTTTGTTAATCATTGGTCTTCTTTAAGGAGAGCATAAAGAAGATGAATTTTTTTTCCTTGCTAGTTAATGTGGATAGTCTGCTGCTGCAGGCTTTATCCCTAACCTTAGCTCGTCCCTTCTTAGAATGAGTTTTCCATTTGAAAACATTTGATTTCTTTGGGGCATTATCTCCATGAACTTTTCATAAAGCATCAAAGATTTCACTATTCTTCCACCCAAGCTTCACCGTAAGTTTGCTGTTTGCTCTTGCTTTTGATTTTAGAATTCATCTTGCTCTTATAGGGTCAACAGATATCCTTCTTACTTCCACAAACTATATTCTGCTCAGATTTGAACTCGATTCACAGTTTTTCATAATACACAATTTTATGGAGGGAAATGGTCTTGATAGTCAGGATGAGGAAACTGCTTAGTGAATTGTTTAGTGACCAGAAGATCTGACAGGCAATAATAACAACCTTGGAACCAAATTTTGCCATCAGGATGATGCTGGCCTTATAAAAAGAGTTAGGAAGGAGTCCCTCCTCCTCAATTTTTGGAAGTTTCAGGAGGTACAGTACCAGCTCTTCTTTGTATATTTGGTAGAACTCAGCTGTGAATCCATCTTTTTCTTTATTGTTGTTGTTAGGTTATTATTGCCTCAATTCAGAACTAGTTATCAATCTGTTCAGGGATTCAACTTCTTCCTGGTTCAGTCTTGGGAGGGTATATATGTCCAAGAACATGTCCATTTCTTCTAGATTTTCTGGTTTATGTGCATAGAGGTGTTCACAGTATTCTCTGACGGTTGTTTGTATCTCTGTGGGGTCAGTAGTAATATCTCCCTTGTCATTTCTGTGTTTAGTTGAATCTTCTCTTTTTTCTTCTCAGTCTAGCTAGCAATCTATTTTATTAATGTTTTCAATAAACCAGCCCCTGAATTTGTTGATCTTTTAATTGTTTTTTGTATCGCTATCTCCTTCAGTTCAGCTCTACTTTTGGTTAGTTCTTGTCTTCTGCTAGCTTTGGGATTTGTTTGCTCTTGCTTCTCTAATTATTTAGTTGTGATGTTAGGTTGCTAATGACATTGTTCTAACTTTATGATGTGGACATTTAGTGCTATAAATTTCTCTCTTAATACTGCCTTAGCTGTGTCCCCAGAGATTGTGATACAGTGTATCTTTGTTTTTATTAGTTTCAAAGAATTTGATTTCTGCCTTATGATTTATCAAAAAGTCACTCAGGAGCAATTACAGTTTCCATGTAATTGTATAGTTTTGAGTGAATTTCTTAGTCTTGATTTTGAATTTGATTGTGCCGTGGTCAAAGAGACTTATTATATCAATTCTTTCAAATTTGGTGAGGAATGTTTTACTTCTGATTATGTGATCAGTTTTAGATTAGGTGCCATGTGGTGACAAGAAGAGCTTGACGTTCAGAAGATTGCTATAAAGAAGGGAAATAAAGCCATTCATTTTCTCACAGTGTGCCTTGAAATCTGCTATTATATTCTTCCATAACTTCTATAAAACCAGCCCGACTGATGAGAAAGAGATCTCTATCTGAAATATGCTTCTGATTTATATAAAATAACTTTATAGCTTTATACTTAGTATCTCAAATTTAAATCTCATTATCACCTAAAATTTTAGTCCAGATTTTTAAAGTAGAGAATTTCATTATTTAATAATTATTCAATTGAATTTTTCATCCTGTGATTATGTAGGACTGTATTCCTTCCATAGAGTAACACAGTTCAATCATGTTGTTTCCTTCTAAACTATTGTTCTAAAGATTTTTTCTTCCAATTTTCAGTTATGCAATTTTATTTGAATTATGTAATTTCTTTTCTGTCTTTAAGCATAGGAATTCACAATAATACATGTGTTCTTAATTGGCAGCCTGCAGTTTAATTATATCAATATAATAAACCATTCCCCAAGGTGTCTTATTGTTTACATTTGTTCTAAAATATGTGTGAGCTTTCAAAGTTAATATTTGGATTAAACTTAACTGATAATTAAATGTTCAAAATCAGTAATAATACATGCAATAACATAAACTACTTTGTTCCCTAACTTCAAGGAGATTATGAGACTAATTCAAGCTGCATAGATTTTATGAACTATTCAGTATTTTCATCAAAGCATTATAGCTTCTTTTATAACAAACACATTGTTAACTGATGGAAAAAGCATTATGAAGTCAAGATTTTATATATCTGTTATAAAATAGTTAGAATTTATAATCATCAGTAATGAAGAGTTGTAATGCCTATCTTCTAAGAATTAGTTTATCTCCTAAGTAAATTATTGTGGAAAGTGTAATTTTTCAAACATTAAATTATATGACCACATCTACTACTTCTTTTAGGTACATCTGAGAGTAGGGGAATTTTCATTTAATCCTCTGCTTGGAGATCTATTTCAAATAGCACAGAATGCGGTAATATAAGGCTCTTTCACTTTTATCATTGAACAAGGTAGTGGGAAAAAAAATGAGTTCTTGAAATGCAAAATAATTTTGAAAAAGCCGTTACACAAAATGAGAACATAAACTTAACACTTTGAAGCAAGAACTACAAGGTTAAACATAAAATATTTGAAGCCATATACGTATTTTAGAAGCACTCAGTGAGGGAAAGACATTAATATTTACTGAAAGACAATAATATGTCAGCTACTGTGCAAAGAGATACCACCTCAATCATCAGGTTTAATTCACATAAACATCCTTCAAAGTAGGTACAATATTCTAATATTGTTAAAAATAAGGCTAAGAAGTTTAAGTAATTTGCCTAGGGCCACAAAGAGAATAGTGGTAGACCCAGATATTAACACAGGTATGTCTGTATCCAACATTCATAATCTTTGCATCATACAGAAAGCATTGGTTAAGAGTACCATTCTGCAACTGGAAATTTCCTGGGTTCAAAACTTGAATATGCCAGTGAGTTTTATAACCTCAGGACAAATACTTAACAGTCTCTGCCTCAGTTTCTACAACTTTCATTTGGATAGAATGCATGCATATTAAATGAACACATTAATTTGGCAGGATGACATATACATAGTAAATGCTCAATAAATGTTAATCGCATTTCCTCCTACTCAATGTCTAATAGTTAATTATTGGCAGACCAGGGAAGAATTCTGATTTCTTCACCCTCAGTCCAGCAGTTGCTTCAGTCTCCTAGATACTATTCTGTGAAAGAAAGTAAACTGATTTTTCAAAATTATTTTACAACCAAGTGTCACCTATTATGATCCTCTTTTGGGATGTTACCTTACTTATCTAAATTTGGTGATGTATAATAATGCTAGAAGTGGTAGAACACTCATAAAAATAACCATAAGTTGTAATAAGTTAGTTTGCCACAATTCCATGGATGCTGGTAAAAGACAAGAGGTTCCTATGTTGAAGATAAAGAATTGGATTACTCAAGGTCTAGCAGGCAGGGGGAGCATTGTACTATTGATACTTGATTTCCCTGTGATTGGAGGAAATGTAAAGAATCTAGATGGGTGATACACAAGGAGTGGCAGTTTCACAGCTGAGGAACCGAAGCTTAGGGAATCTGCATTTTATAGCAAGGAGTAAGACAAAATGATCTTGGCCAGGAAGACAACTAGGTACAAGCGGGGATGATGAGTCTATTTCTATACAGTTAGTTTTAAATTTACAGCAGCATAAAATGATCTTTAGAACTGTGCCACTCTTTGTGTGATACTCACCACTCCTGTGTTCTGGATTAAAGAATACTGAAGACCTTGTTTTTCAGGCACATGAACCAAGGTGTGTAGAAGGAGAGAAAGCTCTTGTGGATGGTCTCCTAAAGCAGGTTCTAACACATACTGAGTTGTGAAACCTGAGTACTGGACCTCAGCATTCTGCTTGGTACCTCTTGCTTAGTTATTTCAAGAAAATATTTAATTGGAATTACTTTAATTACTGTCTTTGTATGAAATAAAATATTATTTAATAATCAATACAAATTGTAAAGATACAATGGTATCATTGAATTTATTGAAAAGGAACTTTATTAAACCATTTTAAAAATTCATGCTTTTTTATAGGCATTTGTGAGATGCAAAGTTATTTACATTTTATACTTATATATTCTCCTCAATGATAAGAACATTCTACGTTAGAGTGTTGTTGCAAAAATCAAAGTGTGCATCCTCATATGCCTGCTCATTATCAAGTATAACATATCTTGAAAATGTATGCTTTTAAACACACATAATGAATAATTTTAAACATCTTTTACAAAACATGTTTGTATCATCCATGCTGTGACGGAGCTTACCTTCCATTGATGGAAAAAATAACACAAATAAGAATACAAGATGGCAACTCAAGAGAGTGCAGCTTTCTCTGAAAATATCCAAGCAATCAGATGTAAAATGGGTGAACTGGTTGAAAGACTACGTTGGAGGGGAATGGCCGGAAGGAGCTGCACTGAGGAACTCTTACTTTAGCGCAAATTTACTAATATACTTAATAAATAATTATTGAGTGCTAATTTTATATTGAGTAATGGTTTAATTCCTGTTAATACAGTGGTATGTCAAATAAGTAAAGTTCTTTAGCTTGTGAAATTTAAATTCCAGTGTAAGAAGCAATTAAGTAATTACAATAAATAAATGTTCATTTTTACTTAAGATGCAGTTGTTTCTGGAGAAACAATGTCACTTATTATAAGCAGAAAAATACAGATAAATTCCAAATGTCATAGTTTATGGTCTCTAAGAGCTATAAAAATAAAGCTTATTAAATATAATCCCAGTCAGTGTGGGAATTTTTAAGAAGGTGACAATTTTCAACCATTTTTCTCTCATGAGGGAATTTGCTGATTTTGGCTCAATTTTGAAATTAGAATTGTCTAGTCATGGAGCCTCTGTTTGGGAAGAGAAACATGTATATACGTTGTCAGTTGGGTGGGACCAATATAACCAATCAGAAAGTTGAATAGACTAATAACTTGGTTTCTTTGCTTTAAAGAATATTAGCTGATTTTCTCAAGCTAGGATACAAAGGAAAACTTCCTTCAAGGTTTTGGTCTTAAGAAAGCAAAGTCATTCTAGGGAAGATTTGATTCAAAAAGACCAAGTAAGGTCTTTAAAATGCATGCTTTTAAACATTCATAATGTATAATTTTAAACATCTTTTATAAAACATGTTTGAAACATCCATGCTGTAATGTCCACAAGACGTTAGTGAGAATTCACATATGTCTAAGGCTCACCATTGTAAAGTCTGGATGGGAATCTTTTACTGGCAAAGCTAGGTCTTCCTGAGGAGATTGAGATCTGCCAAACATTTATTCAAGGCCTTTGGATAAAAGTTGAAACAAAGGTAGGTTTAATCTGCCTAAATCTGGAACCCCATCCCCAATCAATTTCACATTAGATTGAAGCAATAAGCACCTAAGACTCTCTTGCTAACAAGGAAAAAGAAAAGCTTCCTTGGAATAAGGTAATACTATCATTTTCTGCCATGCTTTATTTGCATAGTATTTGGCTTGCAGTAAATAAAAAATGTTGATTAAAGGAGGCAAGACAATATGAATTATAATTTAGAGGATGGGAGACAATAAATGGACACTCAAAGATAATACATATATTGGAGTTAGAAAATAAATTTCAATAAATATTTATATATAAAAGAAAGTATAGAAGAGTATGAATAAAATGGATGAAAAAAACTAAGTATAACAAAAAATTGGGATCTATTATTATAATAAAAGCGATAATGTAAATAATAATTATAGTAGTCATAAAACGCTAAAGAATGAGAAAAATGAATATCTTGACTATAGTGACAGGATTAGTAAAGCCATCAGAAAAAAACATCCAAATGGTTGCATTGCTGTGTAATAAGAAGAATGAGAAGAAGAAAAAAAAAAAGAAATCAGAACAATGTGACACATCTTTCAAATGCATATGATTGATGTTCCAGAAGAAGAGTACAGATAGAGAAGAGGCTATTTGTAAAACAAATTGGCTGAGAATTTTTCCCAATGTTGAACAATTCTAACTCACATATTTAAGAAGCTTAGTGAACTCAAAGCATAATATTGTTTGAAGCAAAGTGAATAGCAATAAATGAACATGTTAGATATGAAGAAATATTAAAAATTAATAAGGTATTTTTAAAATGAGGTTTTTACAAATAAAGCAATGAAGCAAAACTAAAGTGATACAATTGATGAGATATTAAAAATAATGCATATATATATATATATATATACAATCAACAAGTAATACTTATTTCAAAAGAATAAATTGTCAAATCCCATTCTAAGGCTGATAAAATAGAGAAAACACAGATTTCGAATATTAGGAAAAATGAGGATCATAGCAGGTCTTCCCGACATTAAAAGTTAACACAAAAATATAATTAAAAATGTGCCAATAAATTTGAAATGCTGAGTAAATATTAAAATAAGGAAAAACCATAATATAATAAAAATAAGGACATAGAAAATCTGCATATTATTTATTTATATGAAAGAAGTTAAATCTTTATGCTAAAACTCTTTCTTTAAACAAAATGCAATAAAAACAAAACAAAGGCTTATGATTATTCCATATTTAAGAACAAAAACACCATTGTTACAAAAAATGTTCCAGCCTATGAAAAAGAGACATTTCCCCTTGTATCTTATGATGCTGTTAGATACAGCACATTCATTTGATAAAATTTATCATCTATGCCAAAACCTCAGAGCAAGTTAGAATAAAAGAAACATTTTGTAAATTAATAAAAATAATCACAAAAAACAGCAATTGCATATTTTGTGAGGGGTTTTTGAAAGCTTTACACATGAGATTATGAATGAGACAAACATATAAGCTTTCATAACTTCTCTTCAATATTATACAATATTGTATGGGAATTGATATTCAGTGCTAATAAGAAAAAAGTTATAATGAGGGAAAGGAATAAGTAAAATAAAATAACGAGACTATATGATTGATTGTATGCATAAAAATCCAAAAATAATCTACATGAAATTTATGATATTCTACTTTTTATTCAGGTACCACATAGAGAAAAAATCAACACCACCATTAACTAACTGGATTTAATCAATATTTATAGAACACTCTACCTAAGAAGAGCAGAATATATATTATTTTTAAATCCTCATAGAATATATACCAAGATAGACCATTTCTTAGATTTCTTTAAACAGATCTACAAACACAAGTTTGATAACTTATATAAAATGTGCCACTTTTGTCCAAAAATACACTATCAGATCTATATTAAACAGATAATTTAAACTTTCCTGTAATTACTAAGGGAATGATTTCATAATTTACAAACTCATATAAAAATACACCTCTAAATCCAGATGGTTTAACTGTAGTGATCTACTGCTTTGTTGAAAGAAAAATTAACACCAGTTCTAAAAAATATATTTTAGGATATAGAAAGGGAATGCTTTATAAAGTTAGTATGGTCCTGATAAGAAAATGGTACAAAAATAGTACAGAAAACAAAAATTACAGACCAGTATTATCTCTTGAATACAAAATGCAAAAATACTTAACAAAATATTACCCGATAGAATTCAGCAATACACAAAAATGTATATTTAATGACTCTTTGGGATTTATTTACAGAATTCAAAGCTAGCTCAATATTTAAAAATCAATCAATGTCGAACATTATATTAAAAGATAAAGAATAAAAAAACATATGATTTTGTCGATTCATACAGATAAGCATTTGACACAATCCAACGCTCATTCATAATAAAAACACATAGAAAATTAAGAATAAAAGGCACACCTAAACTTAATAAAGAAAATCTATAAAAAACACCATAGCTAACATTATACTTAGTGATGAGAGACTGAATATTCCACTAATATTAGAAACAAAGATTTCTGCTCTCACCACTTATTTTCAATTTTCTTTTCTGGAAATTTAACAAGTCTGATAAGGCAAGAAACAAGGAATAAAAGGCATAAATAAGTGAAGAGATTAAAAAAAAATGACCCTATTTGGAGATTACATAATTATCTATAGTGAGAATATCAATTAATCTACAAACAGATTTTTCTATAAATCTAATACAACATATGTAAGACTCGTATACTTAAAACTGTACAACCATGCAGAAAAAATATCACATAAGCTCTAAGTAAATGGAAATACATATAATTCCTAGATTGAAGGAATTCCCCATATGGTTCCTAGATTGAAATACTGAACATAATAGAAATCTCTATTATTTCCAAATCAATATATAGATTTTATGCAATTCCTATCATGATCCCGGTAAATTTGTTACAGATATAGAAAGAATTGTTTTAATATTTATGGAGAATAGCAAAGAAACTAGAATAGTTAAAAACATTTTGAAAAATAATAAAGTGAGAGAAATCAGTCTACCTAATTTTATATATATAGTTGCATTATTATATAGTTAGATCACATTTTGGCATTAAACAAGATGGGAAAATGTTTGCAATCTACCCATCTGACAAAGGTGTAATATCCAGAATCTACAGGGAACTTAAACAAATTTACAATAAAAAAAAATCCCATCAAAAAGTGGGTGAAGGATATCAACAGACACATCTCAAAAGAAGACATTTATGCAGCTAACAAACGAATGAAAAAAAGCTCATCGTCACTGGTCATTAGAGAAATGAAAATCAAAACCACAATGAGATACCATCTAATGCAGGTCAGAATGGCGATTATTAAAGTCATGAAACAACAGATGCTGGCAAGGTTGTGGAGAAATAGAAACACTTTTACACTGTTGGTGGGAGCATAAATTAGTTCAACCATTGTGGAAGACAGTGTGGTGATTCCTCAAGGATCTAGAAAAAGAAATATCATTTGACCCAGCAATCCCATTACTGGGTATGTATCTAAAAGATTATAAATTATTCTACTATAAAGACACATGTACATGTATGTTTATCACAGCACCATTTATAACAACAAACACTTGGAACCAACCCAAATGCCCATCAATGATAGACTGGATAAAGAAAATGTGGCACATATTCACCATGGAATACTATGCAACCATCAAAAAGAATGAGTTCATGTCCTTTGCAGCGACATGGATGATGCTGGAAGCCATCATTCTCAGCAAACTCACACAGGAACAGAAAATCAAACACCACATGTTCTCACTCATAAGTAGGAGTTGAACAATGAGAACACATGGACATAAGGAGTGGAACATCACACACCAGAGCCTGTCAGGGGGTTGGGGACAAGGAGAGGGAGAGCATTAGGACAAATACCTAATGCATGTGGGGCTTAAAACCTAGATGATGGGTTGATAGGTGCAGCAAACCACCATGGCACATGTTTACCTATGAATTAGAGTGATTGCGTTGGAATTTTTTAAAGCAAGGAAAGAAGTACATATATATTTTAGAGACATTTTTAAAGAAAAATGAACTGTGTAACATGTAAGATATGGATTCAATTGCATTATTTTGCATGTGGATATCCAATTCTCCCAATCGTAATTGTTGAAAAGACTATCCTTTCTGCATTTAATATTTTTGGTATATTTTTCTAAGATCAGTTGACTGTGTATTTGTGGAAATATTTCTAGGTTCTCTATTCTCTTCCTCTGGTCTATATATCTGAGTTTATGCCAACACCATCCTGTTTTGAGTACTGTTCCTTTGTAATATATTTGAAAATCAGGAAGTATGATGCCTCCAGCTTCATTCTTCTTTCTCAAAATTGATTTGGTTATTTCTGGCCTTTTGTGGTTCCATGGGAGTTTTATAATTTTTTTTCTATTTTTGAAAAAATAAATGTCATTATGTTTTTGATAGGGATTGCATTGTATATATAGATCACTTTGGGTAGTATGGACATTTTTAATGATATTAATTCTTCCTATCCATGAATGCAAGATATATTTCCATTTGTTTGTGTCTTTTTTTTATTTTTACAGGCCATCAGGTAAGTGAAAACATCCCCAACGTCACTAATCATCAGGTATATGAAAATCAAAACCACAATAACCTATCATCTCAGACCACTCAGAATGGCTATTATTAAAAAACTCAAACAAGACAAGTGTAGGTGAAGACGTAAAGAAATTCAAAACTCTGGATACTGTTGGTGGGAATGTAAAGTCTGTAGAATTTATGGAAAACAATTTGGAAATTTCTCAAAAATTGAAACTAAAACTTCCATATGATCCAGAAATCATCCTTCTAACTATTTGTCCAAAAGAATTAAAACCAGAATCTCAAATAGATATTAGCATTCCTTTGCTCACATCAATACTATCCAGAAAGCCAGGATTTGGAAACAACCTAAATGTCCATGGAGACTTGATGGTTAAAGAAACTGTGCTATATACATACAATGGAATATTATTCTGCCTGTAAAAAGATATTCTGTACTGTGCAGCAGCATGCATGAACCTTGAGGACATTATTCTTAGTGAGATGAGCCAGTTATAGAAAGATAAATACTGGATGACTCCACTAACATGTGGTATCGAATACAGGCAAGTTCACAGAATCAAAGAGTAAAATTGTTTGCTTGGGTCTAGGGAAAGAGGGAAATGGGGAATTGCTAATCAACAAACATAAAGTTTTAATTGAGAAAGGTAAGTTCTCAAGATATGCTATAAATATTGTATCTACCAAATACTGAATTCTATACTTAAAATTTCATTAAGAGAATAAATCTCACGTTAAATATTCTTACCAAAATAAAATAAAATTAACAAAGTTAAAAGGGCAATGGATATATCTGAATATAATCCAGTATCAGAAGGATCTTTTAACCTCACAGAAATGAAGTAGATTTTTAAACAGGTGTTAATTTATGTTTATTTACATTTTTAAATCAGTAGTAATACTCATTAACTCTTCTGTTACGGACAGTCAAATAAAAATTATGAATCCTAAAAAATAAAAATAAAAACCAAACAACAAAATAAAAAGATAATAAGAAGACTGTAATAACTTGGAAAGAATAAGTGAATGGGAAAGGAAGACTAAAGGATGATTATGAGATATAAAACTCTAAGCGTAGGTGAAATAAAATAAATAAATTACAATTCTAAAAATATTGACTTTCAAGAGTGAAGGAACATACAGGTAAACAGGTTAAGTTTTTCAAAATGTTGTTCTCAAAATATGATCTGCCTATACACACAACAATGAG
This sequence comes from Hylobates moloch, assembly GCF_009828535.3. NCBI lineage: Eukaryota > Metazoa > Chordata > Mammalia > Primates > Hylobatidae > Hylobates > Hylobates moloch. Next base: position 12,886,464 of record NW_026652280.1, on the reverse strand, counting down.
AACACATGGGCACAGGGAGGGGAACATCACACACCAGGGCCTGTCAGTGGATGGGGGTCTAGGGAAGGGATAGCATTAGGAGAAATACCTAATGTAGGTGACAGGTTGATGGGTGCAGCAAACCACCATGCCACATGTATACCTATGTAACAAACCTGCACATTTTGCACATGTATCTCAGAACTTAAAGTGTAATAATAACAAAAAGATATGACTCTTACTTTCTAAACTCATTTTACCCATTTCCATACCATTGTTATATTTAAAAACTGAGATATCTGTTTTTTATAATCTATTAAAATAATTATGATTCCACATCAACTGAAATGCTCTGTCCTCTGTCGTGTTCTTTCATTCCCTGAGTAAAAAAGCCACTTTTTCTCTTGAACATTGCAGTAACTTCTTATTATCCAGTAATAAGTAAGGACACTGCTTTCCTGGTAGTTATAATGCTTAATAATCTATTCCTTCCAGATTTCTTTTTTTTTTTTTTGCTATGCTTTCTTTTTTTATTATTATACTTTAAGTTCTAGGGTGCATGTGCACAACGTGCAGGTTTGTTACATATGTATACATGTGCCATGTTGGTGTGCTGCACCCATTAACTCATCATTTACATTAAGTATATCTCCTAATGCTATCCCTCCCCCCTCCCCCCACCTCACAACAGGCCCTGGTGTGTGATGTTCCCCTTCCTGTGTCCAAGTGTTCTCATTGTTCAATTCCCACCTATGAGTGAGAACATGCCATGCGGTGCTTGTTTTTTTGTTCTTGCGATAGTTTGCTGAGAATGATGGTTTCCAGCTTCATCCATGTCCCTACAAACAACATGAACTCATCCTTTTTTATGGCTGCATTCTTTAATAAAGATCCAAATCTTATTTGTTTTTGTATCACTCATACCATAGCAGAGTTCTGTGTACATAGTAGCGTCCCAATATTTGCCTAATATAACAAAACTGGAAATTACTAGTGTTATTTTATAAATGAATATTTATTTATTACAAGGGCTGCCCAACTGTATTAATAAGAGTGATTGGATATACTTTAAAATGTGAAAAATATATTTTGAAATAGTTTCAAAGTGGTTAGAGGTTAGAAAATGTTAATGAGTAGTACCCTTTTTAATGAACAGATGGTATAAAACAATCACTGGAGCCAGAGGGAACTAGTTTAACAAAGATGTTTTGAAAGGATGGCAGAGAGTCTCAAATAGTAATAGGATTTTTTTTTTTCCATTTTGCAAAGGCCTACTTTACGGTCTATTTTCTTAGGCTTGACAAAATGCTACATTTGAATGATGCTGCAATACAACACTGTACAGATTATTAGTTTGACAGTTTCTAGAGATGAGTTGTTGGAGAAACTATATGAAATGGGATGTCCTCTAGGTTCAGAGCAGTGTTCCAGAACTGAATTTTAGGTTTAGTACACTTTTATATAAATGAGTTGAATAAATAAGTAATTTAAATGCAGATGTTAGTGGGGATTGGTGAGAAGTTACAATCTGTCTGGGAAAAGATCTTTGCTGCTTCTAGATAACTTTATTTCAGAAAAGGGGCTTTATAAAGAAGGAACAATGTAACAGCTGTGTTTCTTTTTGGTTAGAAAAACAAGAGCAAAGGGACATGTAATTCAAATATAAATGTTGACTCTCTTCAGAAGTTACAAATGAAAGTGATGTTTAGGAAATTATTTATGTCATTATACCGTGATGATTTATCAGATAATGGTAGAAAACAGCTTAATGTTTGCATTAGTAAACAGAATTATATGATTTTTATATGTGTTTTACAAATAGATAAAAAACTGAGAAGCAGGATATTATGATTTATTAATTTGCTTTAATATATAAAGAGATGTACTTACCAATTTTTATATAAGAACTAATCTAAGTATGCAAAGAAACAAAAAAAGTCTCATTTTATACATTAGATGTATCTTTCAAAATTTCCTTATTTTGATTTTTTTCATGTAAGAAATGGATAGAAAGGGAAGAAGTTTTGAAAAGTGAGATAATTCAAAGCTTTTAATATTTGAATGTAATTTTAACTTAAAAAACAGAAATAATAAAGTTAAATTCTTTAAGGAGCATAATTACTATTGCTTCTGATGTTATAAAAAACAAACAGAAAACAAAGTATTAAAATTACATAAAAATCTGAAAATTACATAAAGTTGTTGAAGAAAATAATGCAAAAGTTTAATATGTATAATAAAATTATCATGACTTTTTCACTATGGTTTGTTATTACACACGGTGTTACTTGTTTCTTTCTCTTAAATTTTCACTTTTGTCTATATACACCATCAAAAACTTATGGAAGTTAAAAACTATTATTATTATTATTTTGATGCAGCATCTGCTTAGAGTAGCAGATGGTAGGTACAAAAATGTATAAAGTTAATGAATCAAATTATTCATTACTTAGCTAGAAAGATAGTAGCAAACAAGCTTCTATCTTCAAATATTTCAGTGTAAGTGAGAAGACAGAGATATAATTACTTAATATTTTATTTTAATTTGAATTTACTTTGGGGGTATTTGTAGGCTTTCAGCATACAAATGAAATTGAGTGTGTTAGGAAATATTTATTATTTTTTGTCATGCAACTTGCAGCATATTAAGAATTTAAATTCTCTTTCAATCATATAATATATACTATTGTACTCCAAATGGATTAAACTCACCATAATTATCTTATCTTTAGTCCTGAAACACTTCTTTCCCTTAAAATGAAATCGTTATTCACCACTATTCTCTCTCAAAAAAAAAAAAAAAAAAAGGCAATTCATATCTTGGACAAAAGTATATCTGTGAAAAAGATATTTTAGCCTTTAACAGATGGACTTATTTCAAGTCATTGATTTTGAGATGTTAAAGAAAGCAGCAGAAAAGTCTTTCTGGTAATTTTTATTGAATAGACTCCTATTAAGGATGGAAGGCATGGCAATAAATAACAGTAACCTTTGTGTAGCACAGCTTTAGGCAGTATTAAGGCCAAAAACTTCTCATGGGATTGAAGACAATTCTGGTGCTAATTACCTTTTTTTTCTATATGAAACGTTAACTGTCTAAGAATTAATGGAACAAATCCTTTCAACTGAACTCATGTTTCAAGAGCTATGTCATCTTGAAATGTCTCAGCTGTACAATGATAATCAGTGCATTTTCACTGTATTTGAAGGCTCGGTCTCTTCACTTTTTTCACTCTGGGAATTGTAAGGACTGCATGTTGAATTACATTTGTCTGTCCCTTGTTTTTGATAAAGGTCATTCATCCAAGGGCAAAATCTCACATTAAAATGTTACTAGGGATTTGACTGACACAGTCTTATCTTTCCACTCACTCATTGTGTCAGCAATCCTCAACCAAATGGACCTTGAGATGAAACATCAAGACAAGTGTGGAAAGTGGCACCTTGTCCCTGTCACAGATGCAGTGAGTAGACATTGCTGAGAAAGTCTGCAGTCATAGGTTATTCCCCTTTGTATACTAGTATCCATCCAGGTCTGACCAAGCCACAGTGATGCTGGGAATCAGGATTAGGTAATTTCTCTGTCCTTCAGTTTTAGTACTGGAGGCTGCTATGTGCCACCATGATGAATGCTATCGTTTGCCAAAAAAAAAAAAAAAAATAGTTTAAAGTGTAATACTAAGTCTTGAGGGCCCTTTAAGCATTTTAAACTTCACTGAAGAAAGGGCATTGGACAATTTTAGAGATAAAGGAACAATTCCACATTGTTACTAGGATTAGGGTAAGTACGGCAATCTCTAAATGAATCAGGTTATTTGAAATTAGTTTTCAAACATTCAATCCTATTTCAAGAGAAAAGAGGCCTTACTTATACATTTAGGAAGCACTGATATCAGTCAAACAGTAGGAAAATAAGCATTTTAGAAATAATCTACAAGAAGATTTATTGAAGGTCTTAAAAATTGCATTAGCAATATGAGCTGGAGAATGTAGCTACCATTCAACTTAGAAGTTTCTTGCCTTCTAGGACAACAAAACTCCAGAGATTTGCAGGAACAGAAAACGAAATGTGTTATTGCATGTTTTGTTGATCCGGTTTACCAGCTTAGCTCACCCTAATGGTATTCACAAAAGACTAACATGTAAATAAAAATACCAACTTACCAACTTATTATGAAAATTATACCCCCCCCAAAAGTTGTTCATGGACACTATATGGAAACATCTACATGGAAGTTAATCATAAGATAGTGTTTGGGAAAAAATGCAATCGAAGTAAGAAGAATTAGTTGGATTCTCTTAATGGCATTGTCATCTCTTAAAATAGTTATCCATTAAAGACATATATTGTTAGTCATCATACTAGAAATGTATGCTACATCTTAACCCCTCTGCAATGAGGTGTACACATTTTTATCTAACTCATATTTCTTCAGCTGCACAGAGTATACTTTTTTCTTTGTCTTTATTTTTATTGAGATATGTTAATATCATTAAATACAATTTTATTTAAAATAAAGGCAAAATACTATCAGATTTCTAAGCTTTGCTCTTTATACTTTTGACTGAGAAAGTAAATCCTTATAAAAATAATATACTAATACTTTATATAATCATTTTCAAATTTATGTCATTGATTACCAACCATTTCTCAAAAAGTATATGAACAACTGCTAAAAATTACATGAAGTATTTTTTTTTAATTTCTAAACTTTCTTCACATCTACTGAAATTCTTATCACTGAAAATAGCACCTGGAAGTCTGTTACTGTTGAGCTCTCTAAACTATTGCTCTGTATTCTCATGTTTGAGAGCCACTGGAGTAGAGTATGTTTGTAGCCTAATACAGACGTGAAATACGTTTGGCCTTTCAAACAATCTCAAGTACAAAAGCATTCATGCTATATCTATTAGCCAACTCTTTAATGTTTACCACAGAAATTTTATTTTAAGTCTTACAAAGTTTACACTGCTGTTCACATAATTGCTATTAAACTTCCTTGTCACCAAAGGTAGCATAATGATGATATTAGCAAAATGAAAGTATTAGAGAAAACTTTGCAGATTGCTCTGTGGGCTACCCAGGAGAAAGACTCTTTACATTTATTTTCAAGGCTAGAGTGGAAGTCTTCCTGGCCCTAATTGACAAATGATACATCATCTCCATTGCCCCATCAGTCACATACCCCTTGGGGTTGCTTATGTTTTTTCTTTTGCTATTTAGGATTTTTAAAATTTTTATATGTAGAGTGACTAATTAATATAAAGCATATGAAAAGAAGCAAAATTAAAGAAATGGCTTGCTAGAGATCTTCAAATAATGTGCTACATGGTGGGGGGAGGGGGGAGGGACAGCATTAGGAGATATACCTAATGCTGAAGACAAGTTAATGGGTGCAGCACACCAACATGGCACATGGATACATATGTAACAAACCTGCACATTGTGCACATGTACCCTAAAACTTAAAGTATAATAATAATAAAAAAATAAATAATAAACATACTGAGTTTTCTATTTTAAAAAATAAAATAAAATAAAATAAAATCAACGAACATATATTTATTAAAAAATGATTTTTTTGCCCTTTAGTATAGCTATAAATCTAACCTTAAGTGCATTTTTCAATTTTTCTTCTCCCTTCTTCCATTTACCCCGATCTTGATATTTGGGTGGGTTTCTGTTACCTTTGGAAATTTTAGATTTTTCATGTTATTAATGCTAACCTAAACTTCACCCCTATTAACATTCTTATCACTGAGATTATCAGCTGGAACTCTGTGAGTTTGTTTTTTTTTCTCCCTAAACTATTACTCTGTATTCTAACTTTTGAGAGGCACGAGAGTGGCTCTTTTTAAATGTTGTATGTTTGCAAGTTTGAAAGTCCTGTACTCTTTGTGTCCAGGTTGAATTGCCCTTTTTTTCTGAAGACTTCCCAGATGTCTTTTCTATTTAACAGCACATACATTTATAGGCACTATACTATCTTATGAAACTGCTATTTTCTGCATCATATAACAAGAATTTGTACAAATAAGTTAGCTCCCTCTGTTGAGTCCTCTTAATCCTTTAATTTAAAAAAGTAGTTCATTCACTCTCTCTTCCCATGTAATTGTTAGTAGAACACCTGTACCTTTTACACAGATGATAATTCCTGGGAAGAGTAAAGAATGATACAATGAAAAAACAACGTAGGGAATGCCTCTCTTCTAAATGGCATAATCCCCACTTAGAATTAAATCATATGTTTATTTCTAAACATGTGCTCACAAATTTGACTTTCAAATATTTCATTAAGTTCAGTATTTTAATGAGTATGCCCAGATGAACTTTAAGTTTCTTCGCCCCTTCTGCCTGGAAGGAATTATCTTCCTCACATACTGTAGGTCTACCAAACTTACAGGGTAGCTAAGATTTCATGAAGAAAGCAATATTCTGGTAAACATTTTACTCTTTTCTGTTTCCTAAGGGGGTCTTTTTTTTTTTTTTTTTTGAGACAGAGTCTCGCGCTCTCACCCAGGCTGGAGTGCAGTGGCGCAATCTCGGCTCACTGCAAGCTCCGCCTCCCAGGTTCACGCCATTCTCCTGCCTCAGCCTCTCCGAGTAGCTGGGCCTACAGGCGCCCGCCACCATGCCCGGCTGGAGAATGTAGCTACCATTCAACTTAGAAGTTTCTAGTAGAGACGGGGTTTCACCGTGGTCTCGATCTCCTGACTTCGTGATCCGCCCGCCTCGGCCTCCCAAAGTGCTGCGATTACAAGCGTGAGCCACCGCGCCCGGCCTTCCTAAGGGGATCTTTATAAAATTTAATATTAACTAGATGATCAATGGATAAACATCAGAAAATGTAACTCTGACATGAGTATTAGTCTGCTTTCACACTGCTAATAAACACATATCCAAGACTGGGTAACTTATAAAGGAAAGAGATTTAATTGACTTACAGTTCCACATAGCTGAGGAAGCGTCACAATTGTGGAGAAAGGCGAACGAGGAACAAGGTCCCATCTTACACGGCGGCAGGTAAGAGAGCTTCTACAGGGGAACTCCCAATTATAAAACCATCAGATCTTGTGAAACGTATTCACTACTGAGAGGTGACAGCAGGCTGGCAGCACTCACAGCCCTGGCTCGCTCTCCGCGCCTCCTCGGTCTTGGCGCCCACTCTGGCCGCGCTTCAGGAGCCCTTCAGCCCGCCGCTGCACTGTGGGAGCCCCTTTCTTGGCTGGCCAAGGCCCGAGCAGCTCCCTCAGCTTGCGGGTAGGTGTGGAGGGAGAGGCGCGGGCGGGAACCGGGGCTGCGTGCCGCGCTTGCGGGCCAGCGCGAGTTCCGGGTGGGCGTGGGCTCGGCGGGCCGGCACTCGGAGCGGCCGGCCGCCCAGCAAGCCCCGGGCAGTGAGGGGCTTAGCACCTGGGCCAGCAGCTGCTTTGCTGGATTTCTCGCGGGGCCTTAGCTGCCTCCCCGCAGGGCAGGGCTGGGGACCTGCAGCCTGCCATGCCTGAGCTTACTCTAGGGTCTGGGATACAGAAATCATCAAAATTCACACAAAGATCACCGTCTTGGAATTTAGAATCCAGTTTGGGGGATGCAGTCAAAAGAGCTAATAAAGAAATACATGCATACATATGTATTAATTTTTATAAATAACATGGAAAAAATACAGCTTAACATAGTACATGATGGGATCAGGAGAAATATGCATATGAAAAATTTGAAAAGCCTCATTAATAAAATACTGAGCAGAGACTGAAGGCCAAATGTGGGCCAAGTCATGTTGAATCTGAAGGAAGAGGTTCTGGACAGATGAGGCAGCAAATCAAAGGTACCAAAGGCAAAGTGGTATTATTTTGAAGAGGGGAAAAGTACAATGGTGGTGGAACAGAGAAGTCCATGCCTTTTTTCTTCAGTCTCTGGTACATGCCATGGCTGGTCACTTGCTGATCAGTTGGCTCATTGATCACCAATAATCTCTTCATGAGCTTCATATTCTCTGTGATTTGAATTACTATGACCATTGAACTCATTAAAGTTTGGCTCTGATCTTGATGATCGTTTGGAAGCCAGGATTTTCCTGACTTGTAGGGATTCTAGCTTTTGCTATTTTTAAGAGCTCCAAAAAAATATGCTCTGCACAGATGCTGTTCTTTATTATCTAGGCGTTCTTCAGCTCATTCAAATAAGTGAGTATTTAAATTCCCTATGTAAACGTCTAGGTGACAATATTGCTACAAATGCATAGCTACTGCTGGTTGAGATGTTCTCTACTAGTCTCATAACCTGAATGTCTATGTTTTACGTAAATCCTGAGCCTTACTTGTCTGTTTGGCCTGAGGCCCTATGGTTCCCACTCCAACTTAACACCTCAGCTATAGACACAGGAAATCAGAATGCCACAGGCACCAATAAACATTTCATTTTTACTCATGTTCACATATTTGTGGTTAGAGCTAGACACAAACACGTGGATTTTTAAATCCAAGAGCTCATTGCCATAGTTGATATCGCTAAAATATCTTGATGTTCATTGGTTACATCATTGTAATTTACCTGGGCAACTGGACCTGTCTTAACTGTGTGTAATCAGATTAGATGGACTCAGACAGAGGTAGGCTGAGTTCTGATTTACAGATTATTAATTTGTATGTTAAAGTTATTTAAATGCCATGCTTTAGTTTTCCAACATATGAAACTGAGTTAATGTTATTTACTTCACAAGGTAGTTAAGAAGAATAAAAGTGATATATGTAAGAATATTTGTTGTGGCTGTTGGTAATTCAATTTAAGTATTTAATAATATGTCCTCCTTTTCTTACTATAAATTAAGATTTAGTCATAACAAATGCCAAGAGTTCTGTTATATGACTCCTTACCAATAAATGTATATAGAATTTAATTTTGGAAATAATTTTCTGCAGTTGTACCATATATTTATAATGAATGAAAATCAAGCCTTTTTATTCTCTTACTTTGATAAAGAGAATGGAGTTTAAATACGATAAAACCTTATTTTCATTTATTTCCAGTTGTTATTTTAATGCATTAGGAAAGATCATGATTACATATTAAATGTAGGAAAAATGATGATCCATTTAAAAATACTTTCTAAAATTATCTTAATTTCAGAAAGAAAACAAGGAATCAAAATTAGGTTTGGATAATACATCAAGACTTTGAAAATTTCCTTGTGATTTACGGTTGGTTCAACTGGATAGCATTATCTGAAAGTCTTCAAATATGATTGATAGAAACATTAAAGTCTTTCATCTTGAACTTCAGATAAAAATGGTAGAAATAAAAAAAAAGATATAGCATGAAGTCCTCCCTGGGGAACCAGAAATCCTCCACACTGTGAGATTGTAACTTCCAAAATGATTTAATAAGATCTATGAAACAACACTCCTAATATTTATGGAATTGTATATTATCAGTAAGGGATTCTCTATGCAGGGATATGATGTTCAGCCTTCTGTGTCCTTAAACAGACATTCTAGTTTTGTACACACATTTCTAATAAAACATGGCCTTGAAAGGCAATTGTTTTTCCTCTCATTTAGAAGTCTATACTAATCAAGTCAGAAAAGGTAATAAGTAACTGAACACACAAGGATGTAGCCATTCCAATCTTCTGAACTGATACATGTAGCAAATTAATAACTTGGGTTTTCCCAGATACTGGAAAATAAAGAATGCTGAATAGGACTCAAGTTCTTCATGAAATAGTATTTCCCACCATGGCCAAAAAATATTTGAATATCCATGTTATAAACTTATTCTCCCTTATTTGTATTTCCTGAATCCTATGCAAGCTCTGCTCTCTCCATCTCTTCTTAAGCTGTTCTGAAAAAAGTTTTTTTTTAATTTTTTGCAATTTTGAACTCATGTTATGAAAATCTTAATGGTCTTTGTTTTCCTACTTTGGTAAAAGGGGGTTTCAAAACCCTACTGATTTTGGTCCCTAAGATACTCTTCATTTTTTCATTCAATAAATTCAAGCAATATCAATTTCTGATATCATTTGAACATTGAAGATTTCTAAGTGCATGATATCAACTCAGATTTCTCTCCAGGTTTTCAGGTTTCAGAAATATTTACTCAAATTATAATGTACAAACTTGACTGAATTTTCCTCAAATACCTTAAATACCTCATATTTGAAATCTTATCACCTCTGTGAACTTTGTTCTTTAGCTTGCTTGATGGTAACATGCATGCTTTAAATCCCTACTTTAAATATGTGACTATGCCTTCTTCCTTTTAAATTGTATTTCTCAAATTTCACCTGCTGTACCATTTCTACTTTTCTCTATTAGTTTATAACTTCATAATCTTGTATCTGAACTCTAGCAACATGCCAGAAATGTCTTTCCTCCTCATAACAGTGTTTCTGTCTCAAATATATTCTCTGAAACTTTTATCCATGTTGATCCAAAACCTTTCAGTAACTTCTCAATGATGGCACCTGAAGGTGTTTGAAGGACATTTCACTATCTGTCCCCTTCCTTTCCCAGTCTCCTACCAATGGCTCTCTAGTTCCAGCTTTGCTGTCCAAACCTTATTCATTTAGGCTTACTTTGTTTTTAGCATTCTTTTTTGTTCTTGTCTTTTTGTTCGTAAGTTACCTTCCACTGTATCTCATACCCCAATGTCTTCACCAGGGTTTGTCACTTAATTTTTGAATCTTTGGCCATAAATCACCTCTTCCAGGAAGTTTTTCCTTACTCTACGAAAACAAACAAAAAAACACCTTTCCTCATATATCTAGGTATATAACTATTTCCTTGTATTTAATACATTGTTATTTAATTATGAAAACTCACAGAATTGTCACTGTCATGGAATTACCTTTAGAATAACTTGTTTTAAATAACTTAAATGTTATTAGTCTCTGTATTCTTTTCTTGCAAATTGATATGGTAAGAATAACAACTCAAAATGGATATTGTTGTGAGGATTAAATGAGCTAATATATGTAAAATTTATCAAAAGGTCTAGTTTAAACAATCAATACTTTGAGATAAATACATGGGAGATGAATAGATTCTGAGTGACTCAGATTAAACAATCCTGATCCTCAGGCTAAATTCATGCCTAGTTTATTATTGGTCATTAAAAATCCCGAGTTTCTGTCCCCAGAGAATTAATTCTGCTTATTCACTTAGGCACAGTCTGAGTCCCAGAACAGAATTTCCAAGTTACCTCCATAACCGTTACTGGTGACACTCAATATAATGTACAAAAAATACCTTTCACTAGCTATTCCAATCAGGGAATAAACAGTTTGGGAGCAGTGGTTGGATTACTTGATTTAATTATTTAGTGTTACTATGTTTCAGGTACTGTAAATGCATTTTATAAATAGTACCTCATTTAGATCTCATAACAATCATTGTGGGACATATTTATAGAGAAAAATTTAATTCAGGCTCAGAGAGATGAAGTGATTTTTATAAAATAGACTACTACTTAAGCATAGCCTAAATGTTAAAGCCGGTGATCTTCACCACATGGTTAACTAGTCTCTTTGTTTTTCTTTTCTATTTTTCTATCCACCAAGTTTTAATAATGTTTAGGGGAATGTGGCAGGGCATCTTGAAAAAGCTCACTGAGTGATTGAAATAGTGCCTGAAAAATGCCCTTCAAACCTACTGAGACCATGGTAGGTAAAATTACATGGAAAATTATTTGCTTTTAATTAGAAAAAAAAATTTGTTAATCATTTTGACATTTTTGTGAATGATTTGTTCTTCTCCTGTACAAAGTTTTTCCTCTCCTATACAATTAATTGTAAATAGAACAAACACAAATATTTAAGTATGGTTCAAAATTAGCAAATCTAAAGTCTTTTTTATAATGCTAAAACTTACATGACCCAGCAAAAGTCAACAGTGTCCTTTAGCTGAATATGCTTAGGGGACTCTATGTCACTGTGACATTTTTCCTACATTACTTATTGCTTGCTATAAATTGCAGACAAACACAAAATTCTTGTGAAAAATGCAGTTTACTGTCTAAAAACTAACTCTATAGATAATGCTTAACCAACATTATCAACCCTTGGTCACAGAAGATATATGTGTGTATATACAATACACATTATATATATATGTGTATATATATATATGTGTATATATATGTGTGTATATATGTGTGTATATATGTGTGTATGTGTATATATATGTGTATATATATGTGTATATATATCCCTTGTACCATTACTTTCAATGTGTTAATTCAATTTTACTTGGTGAATGGATTTAGCATTCTTGGTAGTTTCTGCTATCTACTTAAAAAAAATAATTTACTATGTGTAAAGCAGAAACCTATGTTGTATGTGGGCAAGATATATGCCTTTTCATCACTTTTTGCAAGTTCAGATTTATGGTTTTTTCTTTCTTTCTCCACCACAGTTTTAAATGGGAAGGCACCAACACTGTTTACCTCAGATAAAGTATTTTAAATAACTATTTGAAGATATGTCCTACTACATTATTGAGCTGCGACATTTTATTTTCCTTATACTGTGTAGTGATTTCTTAGGATATATTCTCCTTCCAGCTAACCTTTGAAAGGAAGCTGTCAAACAGTGATTGTCTTGCATGCATTTTAAGCCCTCCTTGAGTATGCAGAACAGATTTGAAGCTCCTCACAGTTGCACTTTTACTGCCATCTAGTGATTAGATAATAACTATATTCTGTATACTATAATCACTATATACATACTTTTTAGCATAGTGATTTTGAATCACAGAATGATAGTGAATGTGAACTTTGAGGTCATGTAGTCTAATGCAAGAAAGTACAGAAGGAGTTAGAGGAACAAAAAAAAATCACATGAGTATTGTGAACTTGAGCCAGGATTTGATATCTGAACTTTTTAGAAAATGTTTATCTAGCTCTTCTATTTCTACTCATACTATCATCTGATTATGTCAGATTATCTTCTGATAATGTCATCTTTGTCTTACCTATTATAGTTCAAAAATAATTACCATGAAAAGTTTATTTTTATTAAGCTATCCTAAAAAGTGTTCAGGAAATCATAAGGATTATTCAATTATTAAACAACAACTAAAATCATGTTTGTATTGTATGAAATTTACATATTAAAAAGGACCTCAGCAAATATTTCAAATAAATCCTTTATTCAAAACATATGTTATAGACCTAAGTGTGGCACTATATTGGCCCTCATGACTACTTAAACATCTATGGCTACTAGGTCAATATGACTTTAATTTATTTGAATTATATATGATTTTTGAAACGCTTTGATGTGTAATTTCATAGGTATGTTGTCCAGCTTAAAGGCACCTGAAAAAAAAAAAAAAACTCATTAATCCACGCCTGTATTCCCAGTTACTCAGGAGGCTGAGGCAGGTGTATCCCTTGAGGTCAGGAGTTTGAGGTGCTTTGACGTCTCCTATGAATAGCCACAACACTCTAGCCTGAGCAACATGTGAGATCCCATCTCTAAAATAAAAAAATGACCACAGCAGCAAAAACCAATCAAGTACAGGTTGCAACAAAATCCAATGTAATTACAAGTTATATTGTCTTCAGTATTTCATAAACACATCTCTTCTTTTTATAAGGCCTGTTCAAGTTTCTCAGATTTTTTCATCCCTTAGCTTAGACTTGAAGATGGATCTACTAGAAATATATAATGCCAGCCCTTATATTTCTTCTTGCCCCCAGCCTTTCTTTCTTTCCAATAATCAGACTGGGGCTCAGAAAATGAAGAGAATGGGCAGTGAGTGCTGGAATATTGGCCTTAGTGAGGAAAAGCTAGTAACAGTAGTAACCTGGGGTAGCAATGGTGTCTGGACTATTTCTTTTTCCCTAAACTGATGTAGGTAATTTTGTTTTGAATCATACAGATCCCAGGTGAAGTAGAGCTGATGCCACATTTTGTAGAATTTGGTCATAAAACTAGGCATAGATAAACCAGCAAAGTAAATATAAAAGCAATCCTCAAATATTGTGGAGGTTTCAATCAGCTGGAGGAGCTCTTTTTTAATAAAAGAGAGAGATTTCCATGTAAATTCAGTAGTCTAGGGTATAGTTCAGTGTTTTGGGTTTTTAGTAAGTATCTTTGGTAATTCTGAAGTGGATGGATACTACCTAAATCATATTTTTCAATCACTGACATTGATTTTGTTTTTCTAATTCCTCTGTCAGCTGTTTTCCCCTAAGCCTGCCCATGACTCCCACATCTTTGCGGACACAATCTGCCAGCTCTCTCTCTTACAGGTGACAGTAGCTAATAATTATATTTACTTGTGATGCTAGGTACTCAGAAATCCCAGAAATTATTGCAAACATGTTCTGAGAAGAAACTGAGGCCAGATGAGCAAATATTGTTCAAGGTCAGTTTCCAAATCACTTGGGGTCACATCTAAGCTCTAAAAATTAAGTGCAACATCGGGCACGTTCCCTAAAACCTCAGTTTCCTTCAAGGATAAGTACCTCCCAGAATGTTTTAGATAATTATATGATTAATGGATACATTGATTAGAAGAATGCATTGCTTCATTTACATTAAAATCATATTGAATTAATGTGTTTATTCAATTAATTAACATTTTGTTTTCATATAACTTCTTACAATTAGACTAAAATATGTTTCTGAATTTGTATGATTCTAATTCCACAGTGTGTGTAAGTGACTGTGGGAGGCTGTGTGAGGACTCTCCTGTGGGCCTAACCTGGAAACTTTATGCAAGGGGGGCCTCTGTGTCCATTCTGTCCTGTTCGCTCTAAAGCTACCCCAACCTCTAAATTTTACACAAGATCTAATGACTGTGCTGTATTTGAAAGTGCTTACAGAGGCTAGTATTCAAAGTTACATTACAGTTGATTTCTTTAATATTTTCTATATTTGATATGATACTTTACTTAGAAAACAGTTGAGTAAGAATATTTAAATTTTTGTTATTTTCATTTTCCTGAATGACTACACAGCATTCACATACATTAAGCATATATACAAGCACATATATATGCATGTACATATACACATGTGTATAATGTTTATATAAATTAAGCATATATATAAGTATATACATAAGCATATTTAAGGACACAGCCTTAGTCAAAATGGTATCACAATAATGAGAATGTTTAGCCAATAGTCCATTTGTTTTGTGTATAAACGTAATGTTACAAATGCAAAAGTCAATATGCTCCTGTTTCAATTCTGCTAGTCTGCACAATAAGCTTTTTCTTGAGAAAAGCAGTGTGCTATGCAAGTCATTTGATCCCAATAATTCATTAACTTTAATAAAACTTAGAAATGTTATAAAAGTAAGAACTCAAAACATACACAGATATAAAATATCTACTGAAATTAAAATACCAGGATAGGACAAAATGATCTTTTATGTTGTTTCTAATTATCTCTTGTTTGTTCTAGGCACTTGCTATGTCAACAAAGCTTTGCCTTTTTTTTTTTTTCTTGGTGACACAACCACAGCTGTGTTCATGTTTACATGTTCTTCCTTGTGTATTGGGGGAGGTTGGCCCCATCTTTACTTTTATGGGGTAAATGTTAAATGGTCTAACATAATATGAACAAAAACTTTTAAGAAATGGACTCTGGGTGTTGTTTCATGAGGAGGCGGTGCCTAAGCCACTGTAGCCATCCTGGGATACAGGCTTCCACCAAGGTGCTTAGAGTGGATGTACAAATAAACAGCATGGGGTCTGGGTCTTTGATGATGATGCTGAGATGTGGACTAATCAACTCTGCAACTGCACCTTAAGCTACTTGGTTATGTGAGATAGTAAATATATATATTACAAAAATAAAAACTTTATTATACTAACCATGCTTTCTCCTATAATTCAAGAGTCATTGGTCTTAATAACATAATACATTCTTAAGTAAAATAACAAATTTATATTTTAATCCATTTTTATTCCTTTGGATAATTATTGTATTAAAATGGTATTAGGTAAAATTATGATTATATCATTACCTCATATACAGCAATCCCTAATTTTTGTCAGTATGAGGCTTAGGTGTTTTTAAAAATGTGCAAAAATTACTTGACCAAGTAGTGTGATTTTACATATAGCATGTATTTTAGAGAATGTGCACTATTTAACAGACCAACGCAAAATTCATCCATTTGAAGGGTCAGATTTTGATGAATAGATGTGACTGTTAAAAATATTTTGATTTTATTATTTGACTTATGCCCAGTGAAAACCATCTCTATAAACTAGTATTTGTTTCTACTTTTAGCCAATTATTTTCTATTTCAGAGTACTACTTTTGTTTACTCTGACCACGGATACATTAATTAAAAAATATATATATCAGAGTAGTGGAAATATGAAAATTCATTTTAGCTAAATATTTCATCATGTAGTAAGGCCAAATCATGACCATTCCAAAAATGTCTATGTCTTAATCCCCAGAACCTGTAATTCTGTTAGGTTTCATGGCTAAAGGAAATTAAGGTAGCAGGAAATTTAACATTGTGCTATGGACTGAAACCTGTCTCCCTAAAATTTATATATTGAAGCTCTTTCTTCCAATGTAACTTTATTTGGAAATGGGTCTTTTAGGATAATTAAGGTTAAATAAGGTCATGGGGTGGGGTCCTAATCTAATAAGGCTGGTGGTTCTACAAAAAGAGGAAAGAGAGAGACCTCTCTCTCTGAGCACACACACCATGGAGAGGCCATTTTAGGACACAGGGTGAAGGTTGCTGTCTGCCACCCAAGGACAGAGAGATGGTGGTGTGAAAATGACTGGCTTTAAAGATAGAGGAAAGGAATCACAAGTCAAGGAAAGTGAGCAGCATCTAGAAGTTGGAAAAGGCAAGAAAATACATTCTTCCCTGAACGTGGAGAATGAAATAGAGCACTGATGAGATTGTGATTTTTAACACAGTAAAACTCATGTTAATTTTTTATCTTCCAGAACAATAAAATAACAAATTTATATTTTTAAGCCATTACGTTTGTTGTAATTTAGTAGAGCAACAATGGAAACCAGTACACGTTGAAATGAGTTTTTAAACAATCAATATTCTTACTGGAATTCAGTTTTATTATTTATAAATATGGCTAGGTAACTTCACATGTTTGGTGAAAAAATGTTACAGTAGTAGTAGCTAGGGTGTTTCTACATATCTTTTAAACATTTATTATATATAACATTTCAGTGAATTGCAAGATTGAAACTATATACCAAACCTGGCGAGTAGAAGTTATTACGGAGAATTTAGAAGCGAGTCTGACAGTATTGACACAAAAGAAGGAAGGAAGGAAGGAAGGAAGGAAGGAAGGAAGGAAGGAAGGAAGAAGGAAGGAAGGAAGGAAGGAAGGAAGGAAGGAAGGAAGGAAGGAAGGAAGGAAGGAAGGGAGGGAGGGAGGGAGGAAAGAAGGGAGGGAGGGAGGAAGAGAGGCATAGAAGTAGGGAGGAGCTAAAGAAAGAAAAAGAAAGAAGAAAGAGAATGAAGGAAGGAAGGGTAGAAAGAGAAAAACGAAGGAAGGAAGGAAGCAAGAGAAGGAAAAGAAAAGAAGGCAAAGAAGAAATAAGTGCTTATGTGTGATGACAACGGTACTTCATTTTTAGCAGTGTTCTTATGAAGACACATCTCTTCAAAAGTATCTAAAAATCATAAATACTTCACTTTGTTAATTTATAGAAAGCTAGTTTTTCTCATGTTTCTTTATCTTATTTATTTGATTTTGCAAATACTTTTTTCAGAGACTTTCTACATGCTTCAGGTAGTTTTCAACTGGTGTTTGTTATCTTAATATAGGTACAACTAAATTTCTTATAAAAATTTCTTAATTGTGATATGTTAGTCACTGACAGCCTTTTAATTCTGTACATTTTGTGAGCACTTTTAAGGTAGTAGAACAGTCTTTCAGTAATCAATTAAGTGTCTATTAATATGCATATTTCCCCATAGTATTCATATGTAATTAATGTTCAGGTCATGTAGAAAATAAGTCTTTTCATTAATGTGACTATTAAGCATGAAAACATTGATAAGATGGTATTTACAGCTATAAATCACATGAATAATTTTCTGTAGAATAGGGAAAGGCAAACATGTTAAATATGTAACTTGTACAATTTTTAAAATGACTCAAATTCCATTTGCAAAATTGAAAATACTTACCCTTATAATAGGAAATTAATCACTATATATTAATATTTTTTGTGGATTGCTGAAGGCAATCTTATAAACATAAAATCTCCACCAGTTTGAAATTCTAAACCCAAACACAACAAATATTTTAGTAGTTTTAGCATTCATGACATGACCAGTTCAGGGACAATTTAATGAAAATTGGAAATATCTACACAGCATTGTTATCCTCAATGTATATTTGTTTTGTAATTAGATACCATAGTGTTTTAAAAACAAAAGGTAGAGACATGAGAAATGAACAGCTTGCCTTTGTGACTGGGCAGCCCAGTCAATGACCATTAGCAATCTTTACTCTGAGAAGCTGCTGCAGTATATAATCATCTGCTGGATGAGTTTTAAGCTGTGACATGATATGAAGAAATCTAAAAACAGCTTAGAAAAGCTATTTTTCTGCTCTGTCTTAAAGTGTAATTGTAAAAATCATTATTTAGCTTCTGGCAAGCACTTTTTCTTTTGTCAGTCCTTTAGAGCCTTGACCTGTAAATAATTTTTGTTTATGGAGTTTCTTTGCAAAATTCACCATAGGTATTGCTTTTTCGACAATTTATTAGTTCTTAATTTTGGCAAATTGAAACTTTTTAATATGTTGGAAATTATTTGAAATTTATTTTTGTTCTGATTTCCATGTTGCACATTAACCAATACTAGGATGCTTTTATAAATTCTGGATTATCTAATACCTCTTTTTTAAACAATATTTTTGTTCATATGATATACTTGGCATGTACAAGTTATCCTCTTATAATTGCAATTTTTAAACAAAGCCTAACATTTCTAAATATTCTATGAAAGGAAGATACTGTTCCTTTGATTTAAACGGGTTGCTTAAATTTCTATTGCAAAAAAGTCATGTCTGTAATTGGAATAGCTAAGCTATTCATTCCAGAAAAATTACTTTTAATTGAGATATGAATACTGATTTTTGTAATGAGTTCCTTTTCTTGTAGAAATAAAAATTACACCTTTCTCTCATGAAATGTGTAGAATGCTAAGAAGTTAATAGTAATGAATGATGAACATAACAATTATGTGATTTTTATAGTTGAGATATTTGTAACTATAACATCGAAATAATTATAAAGGTGATAGATGTCATAAATCGCTCATTTAACAATAATTTTGCTAACTTAAAAAATGAATTTAGTGACCCCATAATTAGGTAGAAAATCATATTATAATACTAAACCAATTACGATGTATGAGAACTCAAGATTGTGTGGAATTGAGGAGCATGAATAAAGTTTGATAAATTAGCAATGTCCCATACACCAGATTTTAATATCTCTTCAGGACACTTTTTTAGGGAAAGGCTTTGGGCTATTTTAATGATAGACTTTGTATACTTAAAATGTATAAGCCTAATAGTTATAAATCAAACATTTCACTAAAACAAAAACTGTATGAAATCAGCGCAACATTGCCACAAATCCTTTTAAATTACCAAACATGTATCAGATACTTTTCACTACAGAGAAACTTGTGTAAAATTCTAATATTCTATATAAATTCAACCCATTTAAAATGAAATTTCTCTATTGAATTTATTCTATTAATGCCAGAATAGAAGCTTTCTATCTACAAAGGCAAGAATGGTGATTACTCTACAACCATTTTATCTCAATAGTGAATGGATTGTACAGGAGGTTTTATATATATAATATATATGTATATATTATTTTATATATAAAATGTTTTTATATATTTTATATATAATATTTTTATATATTATTTTAGATATTATATATTATATAAATTTATATATAATATATTTTATATAATTCATATAATATATAATATTTTATATATAATATATTATATATTAGGTTGAATGACATAAAACTTCTACTGTTATAGGTTCAGAATTTCATATAAAAGCAATTTCTGGTAAGTCAGCCAACACAGAGAAGAGTATTAGGTAGGTAGGTAGGTAGGTAGGTAGGTAGGTAGGTGTGTAGGTAGGTAGGTAGATTGAATAGTAGGTAGAAGTAAGACCTGTGTCACACCAGCATCCCAGCATTCTGGTTAAGTATAAGAACTATAACGTTGTCAGTATCTAACAAGCCCTCATCTGCCCTTTTCCATCTCTTCTGTCTCTTTACTTTTATGATAGTCACTTCCTTGGGATATCTTGTAATCGTATTACTTATGAGTATATCCCTAAGTGACATATTTTTAATTTATGAATTTTTAACTTATGTTTATGAGTTTTTAAAGAGTGGAATCAAAACTATGCAACCAATATTCAACTTTCTTCTTTTGTGCAAATTTGTGTTCTGAAATTCATACAAGGTTACATCCATAGCTGTGGTTCACTTCTGTGTAATATTCACCTAAACAAATATAGTTTATTTTTTTCATGATAAGACTGGTAAGTTGTTTCCTTATTTATCACATGATAAATAATGCTATGTGCACAAAGAGCATGTAATATAGTTTTATAGGATATAACCCAGTCTCTCCAGGTAATGTTAATTTAGGCTACAGTTCTAAACAAGGACAGGATTATAATTGCAATTTATCAGGGAATTTTTTCACTTCCCTGTGTTATGTTCAGTGTCAAAGTAAATTTCTGTATAATCATTTGAAAGTAAGAGAAGGTCACACACTATTTTACATGTGGCCACATTTACATTGGGGATGTAGCACTTATGACTCTCCACCTTTATGTTGAGACATTTTCTTTTTTTCAGGGGGGTTTATATTGCAAACAAAAATACAGGTTGCTGAGTTAACGTTAAATTTCTGATAAATGCCTTCTTTAGTATAAATACATCCCAAAAACTGCATGGAGCATACTTATACAAAAAAAGTTGTTATTTATCTGAAATTCAAGTTTAATTGGCTATCCTGTGTTTTATCTTGCAACTCCATTTTAGATTTCCCATCTTAGGGAGGTCTTAGATTTTTTTCTTCTGCTCCCCAAGACTTGAGAGGCCATCGGAAACAAGAAAATGCACTCTAAGCAAAAGAGAAATTTTTGTTCCACTTTCCACACAGTTCTTGTTTTCACTTAGATCTTTGCCCAGTAACTTTTTACAATATTGTCAGTTGTTTATTACTGCAGAAATTTGATGAAATGACATTTTCTCCATGTTGTGTGGTATGGGGGTGTTTGAATGACTGGATCATCCTTTACCAAAAATTTAGCTTTTATTTATATCTTATATTTGCTTATGCATCATTTGTTGAATGTTTCTATACTACGTTTTACATGATAAGGGCTATCCTTTGTTTTACATGAGAATGTGACCAAAGTATTTTGATTCAGCAGAAATATTTAAATATAATTTGGAGATTTTATAATGATTTCCATTCCCCGTATTTTTCTACCTCTGGTATGTTTTACTCTAGTAAATGACCAGACACTAGAGACCCAGAGACTGCACCACACTGCCAAGGGATGAGGGACATCACCCAGACATGGAAGCCGCCCCCTCTTCATTCGTCCTCTCCCCTGCAGTTCCCTTACCCTTCTGCGTATGGAACAGCTACCCTCCAGGCCCGCAGTCTCTGAACAAGCTCTTACTCTGAGAGACTTCCCTACATGCAAACATCTCAAGGCTTTTCTCAGTAAACCTTGTGTTTTCCTCGTCATGTGTTTTCCCTAGATCAGCCCCAAACTCCTGGAAGCCCTGTGATTTTCTACATGCTAACAGACTTATCAGATCTGTTCCTTCTTCACTAAGTCGCTGTCAATGTCCAAAACCAAGTGTTCATCAGTTTTCGCTTGGACTAATTTCAGTATCTAATTCTCCCACTCTCTAGTCATCCAACCTACCTTTTAGTAAGAGATGTGTTTCTGAAAATATCTACTAGTGATAATTTTTTACTTATTTGGTGAAGTCTCTATATTGATTTTTAAGAATATGAACATTTTGGGAAACTATATAAAGTATTTCACAATCTGTCTTCCAACTAATTTAACAGCCTCCTCTACTATCTCTCTTTTTCACAGTTGATTCACCAGTCTGCAATGCAGTAACTGGAACACACTTTTCTTAAACAAAAATACTTGGTGAGAGGACAAACAGTTATACTTGTGAATAAAAGCTTCACAAGTTTTAGACTTGATGTCCGGGTGACACATACGTGTGAGGGACTGAAATGGCGCTTTTTATTATATACCTTCTCCCAGTGAAAAATTAGAGTATACATTTTTGTGCTAGTATGAACATTACCTGCTCTCTTTTAAGAATTATGTTTTACTTATTCAATCAAGTATAAGCAGAGAATGAACTGCCCAAGACAGAGGGGACTTGTTTTGAATTATTGGATAAAGAATGAGATGCTTCAATGGAAGCTGAAAATAATGCTATCAAATAAAATAAAAATGAATTAGATAAAAAATAATTTGTAAAATATGCTGGAGGGTAAGGGAAATGAAAATAAGAGGGAGAATCTAAGACTAACTAACTTTCCTGGTGTGCCATCAGTCATTCAGCTGTGTAAAATGAAAGTAAATTATCTAAATATATCAGGTGATGCCTAAGCGTCAAGGAAAGGGTTTATACAAGGTTGAGAGAACCCCCAAATATAAATATTTCTCAGAAAAGCTTGGAATACTGAAAATATTATCAATAAAATAAGAGGGCAGTGAAGGAGCAAGGACAAAGAAGGTTTCTGAGTAGCCTCTCGTTAGTGTTATTTGGACTATGCATTTAAATATGTGTACTCATATATGCATATATATGTATATAATTTGTATTTTATTAATGAAAATTATAGTGCTTCTATTTATACAAGGTTTATGAGGCTGGTAATGAGAGATAGTGTATGATAGTGCAACATTTATTCCCAGTCATAACACCAGGCAAAAGGCAGAAGAATCATAAAAATTCTTAACTTGGATCATCTTGAACAATAAAAAAAATTTAAATGCAGTTTTTATAAGTGTGTGTGTGTGTGTGTGTGTGTGTGTTTGGAGAGGGAAGTAAATATAACCGCAACATACAAGCTAAAGCCATCAAAAATTAGGTTTCTATAAAGTAGTATAGTTTAGAGGGTTTGATCATGCAGACTGTCATCATTTTTGAAAGTACGACAGTTTAGGTCAACCCAGGTGAGCTTGTAGGGCCAGCTTGTTTCGGCTACTCTAACAAATTATAGAGTTGCAAATTAAACCCTGGTTCTCAGAACATAACCCCTCCATTTTCCTCCATCACACTGAGCAGTTACCATGTTAAAAGGTTAAAAACACTTAGCCTCTGAATTTCATTGAGGTTATGATGCTTCTGGCATGGATCTGTGCTGGGGCACACACCTCTTACCTTTCCATATTTGTACCTGGGAATTTTGGCATCATTCTGCTTACCTCAGTTGCTTGCCCTTCTTTTCCTTCCTCTTTTTTCTGTAGTTCCTGACCCTTGATCTTTGCATTCAGACATGGTTCACTACTCCCTATTGAACAAGATAATCATATTTAAATACTGGTTTCACTTGTAGGACACTTATTGTTGATTGATGTTTATAACTCTCTTTCACTGAATGACTTTAATTCATTCCCAGAAATGCTGACACAAAATGAAAAGCCCTTAAATGAAAAAAATAATATTTTTGAAGAGAAAAATTATGTTGCATTCTATGACAATCCTAGATACCCAAACAATTTTCACAGACAAAAATTATCAGCTACATCATTAAAACTAATTTTTGTAGGTAATGTACACCAATTTGAAAGTAAATAAATACATATTTGCACATAAAAAGCAATATAATGCAAGTTTATTGGAAAAGTTGAAGTAGGAAAAAAGTCTTAAGAAGGTTCATCACTCTTGAAAAGGTGTGATGGATTTTTCAGACAGGCATTCCACATCAAAATCAGTGAAGCCTGATGATAATTTTATTTTCATTGAAATGTTGACATGTAGAAAGAGCTCTGATGCAGAAAGTTGTGTGATAACCATAGAAGAAGTGAATTCTTTAGGCCAAAAAAAAAAAAATGTATTTTTGTTGACTTCTTTAAGTTTGTATTAATATACCTCCTTGAAAGTCACTTTGCTTGATAGAGAACAATTTCCTAGAATGTGCAACTGATTCAGAGCTCTCTCTTCTTACATCTTGCAAAGCAATCGTAGATTCAGTAAAGCTAAACCAGATGATAGGTTAATGTCATTTATGTATATCCCACTTCAGTTGTATTCGTCTTTTCTTTATGGATAAAGCATTCTTACTGTATTGTATGATTTGTAAAATTGTATTTTCAAATTGTAGGGCTTTTGAATATCTTGTACATAAAGTGTTCTCACACATAAAGTTATAATGGAGAAAAAAATGTTTCTGTAAAATAATGAATATGTGGCCAAGCATAGTGGCTCACACCTGTAATCCCACCACTTTGGGAGGCCGAGGCGGGCAGATCATAAGATCAAGAGATCAAGATCATCCTGGACAACATGGTGAAACCCCACCTCTACTAGAAATACAAAAATTAGCTGGGCATGGTAGCACGCACCTGTAGTCCCAGCTACTCGGGAGGCTGAGGCAGGAGAATTGCTTGAACCCAAGAGGCGGAGGTTGCAGTGAGCCGAGATCGTGCCACTGCACTCGAGCCTGGTGGCAGAGCGAGACTTCATCTGAAAATAATAATAATAATAATAATAAAATAATGAGTATATGCAAAAGTTTTTTCAAACACAAGGAAATAGCACACCTACAAAACAAGTTGAAGAGTTGTAGATAATGGTAAATTTTCAAACTCTTGTCATAAAATGCTTTGGTTCATCCAAACATGGTAAAACCTTCCCATTAGTTCTATAGATAGATATGATAAAACCTTCCCGTTAGTTAGATGATAGATGATAGATAGATAGATAGATAGATAGATAGATAGATAGATAGATGATAGATAGGTATATAGATAGATAGATATAATCTGGCTAAGAATACTGTTGTGTGGTATAAAATAGTGGGCAACATTCTCTGCTGTTATAAGGTTGGTGCAAATGTAATTGCAGTCTTGCCATTATAAAAGAATGCTGAAGATGCCACTTCTTATAACAAATATATTTAGATTGTATAGTTTCGAGTTAGCATAAGTTTTTTTATACTAAAAAGAAGTATTCTCTTAAAAATGTCATATGTTTTCAATAGCTATTATGGCTAAAATATAACTGAAGGCAAATGTCTTCTTCTCATATTTAACCTAAGATTGATTGAAGTTATTTCACTTTTAAAGAATCTCAGGTCTATGATGATTTATATGTGATCACTAATTACTTGATGATAAGGTTGACAAACTCCTTTTCTTTAAAGGCATATGGGTGCTTTCCTAGTTATGCACCACCTAACTAAGAATCAAATTACTATCTTTTTTTTTCTGTTGCATGCCTGTTTAGAGACTAAACCTGGTATTTCACGTTGTTTAATAGGAGGACCGCCGTGAAACTAATTTTCACATCTTTGAATAATGCTCTTTAGCCCAGAACAAATGTAAGCCTTGCTTACACACATATGAACAAACAACAACAAAAAGTTAATAAAATTGAATAAAATTTTTAAAAACTATTACCAGAATAAAAAATATGAGCTCTAGTTAATTTAGAAACCTGTAGCTATTTGGTAGAGAGTAAAGGTGAAGAAAAACATCAAGTTTATAACTTGTGCACAATTATCACCTTTGTACATGTCTTTGTTTCCTGGTCCATATCATGGAAACAGTTCAAACAAAGAGATCTGCTGCAGCTCACTGAAATGAGTTATATATGTTTGTTATTAGTTATGTTTTTTAAAGGTAGTGTAATAAAATAAGGTTGTATATTTTATCTAGATTTTTAATTATTGAAACTTTTGGTCAAGTTTCATATTCCAGCTACATTATTGTATTGATGAATATTATAAGAAATTTGTGTAAAGGAAGTTAGTCACTCATAGCACAAAATATATAGGGGTTTCACCCCTTGACTCAAAAATTATTTTTCTCAATTATTTTCTCTCTTGAAGTATGCCATTTTGGTCATTATTTATAAATAATTAAGTCATTTTAATGAGGCAAATACTTTTCTTAAAACTGTTTAAACAGTATCTGGTTAATAAGTCAAAACTAGATTACCCAAGAAGGTAATAAGGATCTTAATTATAACTAGTGTTGGATTGCCATTAGTTTTGATACATAGGTCAACCAAAAGAGTCAAACTCTGTAAAATATTTGAAGGGATTTATTCTGAGCCAAGTATGTGTGACCAATGGCTTGTGACACAGCTCTAAGGAGATCCTCAGAAAATGTGCCCAAAATTGTCAGGCTAAAGTTTGGTTTTATACATTTTAGGTAGACATAAGACATCAATTAGTACATATATGATGTACGTTGGTTCTGTCCGGAAAGGTCAGACAACTGGAAGTGGGGTATTTCAAGTCAAAAGTGGATTCAACAATTATCTGATTGACAACTGGGTGAAGGAGTTATTATCTAATGCCTGGACTCAATAGAAAGGAATGCCTGGGTTATGATAAAGGGTTGTGGAGACCAGGGTTTTGTCATGTAGATGAAGCCTTCAGGTTATAGGATTCAGACAGTATAGATTGTAAACATTTCTTGTAAGACTTAAAGTGTCTATCAATCTGAAGTTCTGTGTTGATGTAAATGCTGGTCAGTGGGACCTGAATTTCAAAAGGGATAAGTGTATAATGAAGCATGTCCTACTTCTGCTTCCCATCATGGCCTGAACTAGTTTCTCAGGTTAATTCTGGAATGCCCTTGGCCAAGAGGAGGATTGCATTCAAATGGTGGGGGTGGGAGGGGGGTGGTTAGAATTTTATTTTTGGCTTACATTCTCGCCCTTCTGACCAAGACTTGCCAGAGGCAACAATGGCTATCACACTTTTATTTTGTCCCATAGTGTTGCCAAGGTGGCATGGCTGCCTACCCTGAGTCCATCCCATTCCTTGGTGGAACCACTATGACCAAAGGACTTAGAGACAGAAGATTTATGACCAATTTCAATGTTCTAGGCCAGGCAGGAATGGACATGGACAGGCATTAATTAACCCTTAAAAATTTTAAAGTAATACAAAAGCCAGCAAATATAAAGCCAATGGTGAGCTTGAAAGTTGACTTGTCTATCTTTAATTTCTATATATTGAGCTACTGTAATCTTGGTTTTATTTATAGACTTACAGTAATTATCTATAAAAAACATAAGCATTGTTAAAACCTTTTAAGCTAATGAATTTGGAGACCTTCGTTGTGCCACAATGCTTTCTGTGATCTTTTAGAACTTTGTCCTAAAGTGGCTGATTTAAAAAAAAAAAATTATGTTAATATATATGTAGCTGCGTAATTCTCATAACTAGGTGTATTATACCCAGGAGGCTTTGCCATGAGGTATCTTTATGTCCTCTCAGTAGTAATTTTCTTTTAAACTCAATGGGAAGCACAAAATACTTTATGGTTGAGATTGGTGAAAAGGTGCCAGGTAACAACCCAGGAGGCAAAGTCCTTTCTTTTACCAGCTGTTTTGGCATTCTGTGTAGCATTCCTTGATTTGAAGGATCTGAACTAATTCTATCCCTCAAAACTGGCTCTTACAATCTCACATGCCCACCTCTTCCACATTTGTCCCTAGGCCTAGAGAGAGGGTGCTTGAATAGTTTTAGCAGCAGGAAATATGCTGTGAAAAACAGATCAGGCCAGTGTGATTCTAAACGAGGAAAATTCACAGGCTTTGTCAAATCATCTCTAGTTTTCAGAATATCATGATTCTGGTTTTCTCACAAGTACAACTATGAGCGACAAATAACATTAATAATTTGACAAAATATGTGTGCGTCAGAACAGAAAAAGGAACCTATTCTATTAGAGCACCAACTACAAACACAAGGAAAAATTATGACCTGGCTCTCCTTTGGAGTATTATTGAAGCCAAGGAATAATTCATGATTCAATCTGCACTCAAAAACAAAAGTCAGGGCTGAAATCTAGTAACAGGTGTTACAGTTTTCCTTTGAAATAATTTCTCTCACTCTAGCCTTCCTTTTTTACTAAGGAAATTGTAGTAAGACCAATTTGTGTACAGAATAAGTTTCAGGCTTATGATATTGGCCTGATTATTTACATAAAGTACAGCAAGAAATGATTGGTCATGTAGGCTTTTTTCGAGTTGGCTTTGCTGGAACTTTACCTAAAATATATTATTCTAGTCAAAGCCTTGGTAAAATAACCAGTGTCTCCAATTGTCCTTTTTTATTTTATTTTTATTTTTATTTTTTTAAAGACTCTTAATTAACTTATGCAAATAACTATATTGTCATAAGACGAGACCATTCACAAATAGTTCCCAAATTTTGGACAACTCAGAAAGGCTCCCCAAAACATATTTTACCCAAATGCTCTAAAGTATAAATAACTCAAAAGAAAAAGATTTCCTTGACTCTAACCACAGCAGTAGCATTCCAAAAAAGATGTTTGTTCACCTTGGAATTGCCATTCGAAAGCCAGGCAGCTCTTCTCAGGTGAGAGCTGTTTATCAGGCACAGTAGAATGTAATAGCTTCTCACATGGAGTCAGTGCTAGAGGAAGAAAAGAGGATCCTTGCTTATGAGTTTCTCTTACTTGCATCCCCAGGTAGCAAGATCCGATATAAACCATTTTTATTTTATCATGGAACTCTTCTGGGCACTATTATTTCTATTAGCATAGGATAGTTTCAGTTAGCATCTCGTAACAAGGTGGCACATGTCCCTCAAGTGAAAATTCTCCAGTCCAAAGTCTCAGTAGTTGTCATTGGGAAGTTTTCACTGGCTTTTGCCATAAGCTCCAGTAAACACTCCACAAAGAGCTACCAAGTAGATAATTTGTCCCAACCAGTGCTACAGCTCCTGGGCTCAGGCAATCTTACTAGTGTCCATTCACTATGGCCAGTTAACATTTCTCAAAGGACAGATTTACATGCCTTCAGTTTCATGGTACTAGGTAGGGGAAACATTCCCCAGTCAGATATAATATCTATATTCATAAGACACGTAGGTAAAGGAGTCATAACTACCTTACATAAAACCTGTGTAAACATCTCAAATATCATAATCCTATCAACCTTTACATTTTTGTGTTCTAGGATTTCTCTTCTCTACCCACAGACCATTTTACCCTTTCTGGTAAAAAAAAAAAAAAAAAAAAAAAAAAAGATTTGGGTTCCCAGCAGGGAGTTGAGCCAGGGACTCACATCCTTTTGTTAATCTTGATCTTAATTTGCCTCAGCATGGCTCCCAGGCAATGTCAGCTTTCTCATTAGAACCTTTGGCATTTGATTTTTCTCAAATTTCCCCAATATGGGGCAAATGCAGTAGACTGCTGTGGGGATCTTGAATGTTAGGGAATCAGCAAAGATTCCCTTTCATCAACCCAGCCTTCGATACTGTTGTAAAGACCTCTGTTTTAATCCCATCATTTATCATTCTATTTATTTCATTTCTTAGTAACCATCTGATATAGCTTGGCTGTGTCCCCACTTAAATCTCATGTTCAATTGTAATTCCAATAATAGGGGAGGAAACTGGTGGAAGGTGATTTGATCATGGGAGCAGATTTCCCCCTCACTATTCTTGTGATAGTGAATGACATCTCATGAGGTCTGAGGTTTAAAGGTGTGTGGTACTTCAGCTCTCTCTTTCTCTCTCCTGCTCCACCATGGTAAGATATACTTGCTTCCCCTTTGCCTTCTGCCATGATTGTAAGTTTCCCAAGGCCTCCCAGTTATGTTTCCTGTTAAGCTTGTGGAACTGTGAGTCAATTACACCTCTTTCCTTCATAAATTACCCAGTTCTCAGGTAGTTCTTTATAGCAGTGTGACAATGGGCTAACATACCCAGAGTCAAAGGTTTCTCATTCTTCACCTTGCTATGTTTCTCTTTATTCATTTAGTTTTATTTATATAATTTTTTACTTATTTTAAAGGAACTCTTAACCTCTAAACTAGAAAAAAAGTTAAATTTCTTTAGAAAAAAAACACATCCCTGTATTATTATAAACTTCACCAAATATACTATACTTTCTTATCATTTCAACTCTTAGATAAATTTTAACCCAATTCCCAGTGGGGGAAAAAAAAAACTGAGGTTACATAACATGACTTTAAGACTTTACCCTACTGGAGATAAATTTGAGATTAAATTTACCAATTTAATCTTACCAAATATTGCTAAAGTCATGTGAACTAAAAAGCATCAGAGCTAGCTTTTACTAGCCTGACAAGCATTTACTTTTTCTTAAGCCAGTTGATTAGAACTTTTTCATATAATTTGATAGTGAAATATCACTTCCACATGACACATATAAATATTTAACCATAACATACAGACAGAAGCAGCTCCTATAAGATTTTGCAATTGCCTATTTTCAAAAAAAATTATATCCCTTACATTAGACTATTAAAAATAATGTTACAGGAGTCAACAAAAGTTGAAGGAACAAGTTATCATCACAGCAGAAGGGAAGTAAATAAAGAACTGAAGTAGCAGTGTACAGCAAGAGTTGAACTTCTGAGATATTAAATTGAAAAATTTCTAAAAGAAACAGATTATAGAAGTTAGAAGTTAATAACTTCTTGCATTAAGAGTAAGTCAATATTTTAATAAAATCAAGCCCAATTTCTAAAAAGACTTTTTAAAAATTATAGCCAACTTAATTATAGAACATTTTTAAATAAATTCCTGCTTTACTTATCTCTCTACAACTTACACCATTTGCAACTTGCCAGGACTTTCTGATTTGTCCTAAATCCTTCTTAAATCAGTCATGTCATTTTAGGACAAAAATTTACCATACAAAATTCTCTCTCACACAAAGTCATTTTTCTTTTAACCTTTCTTATCGAAAATATATCTGCGTGTGTGTATATATATATATATATATAAAAGTTTCTTTATGTCTCTTATTTCCTGGCTCCTGTTACCTTGTTTTATTTATAACCTTTAAATAACCTTTGAGTAAAACAAAATTTATTTTTATTTACATTTTAGTAAGTATGTTGTTTAGGAAAATGTTTTCCTATACTATAATTTTTTAAATTGAAAATTACCCAGATATTTGATGAATATCTATTATTCAATTTGATATAACTTTAGATTCTAAATTATGACATTTGTTTGTAAGCATTTATTTTATTACATTTACCGGATTGATATATTTATTTTTAGTATTTTGCCTAGATTACTTATGAAAACTGTGATAGTCATTATTTAAAGGTATCTTCTTGTTAACCATTTTTATAGCCTATGAATTTCAGATGTCTACCTAGGTAGGAAACTTAAAGGTAAATATTTGGAAATTTTACCAATAACTAAGGACTTAGCTGTTTTCATTAAACCAACAATATTAAATGTCTTAACTAACAATAACTACAGAAGCAAAGATGATTCTGTTTTGCGCTGGGTTTATAGTTTTATAACCCTTATGCTAAATTTGACACTTTATTGTATTTGGCAAGGATAAGCAGGAAACTGCTTAATCAATAAATTGAAAAAAAAATGCTGACAATTTTTAGGACACTTCTAATATTATGTTACCAATAATAATTTTAAAGCCAGCTTATTTGTTAAATATTTTACTTAAGTCACATAAACTTAAAAAGCATTTGGGCTTATTATTTACTTAATTTATGAGTACTCCTTAACTTTAAGCCAATTTGGTACCTTGTGGCCATAATACATAACAAAGCATATGTACATACACTTACACAGTTATGCAACTCATACAAATATCCTATAGCTTTTACTTCAAAACTCTAGTCATGAGATATTAATACAAACTCACCAGTTTACAAAAAAAATAAACGAAGGAAAAAAATAGGTTGGATCCAAACAGTGTTTTTTTGGTTTGTTTGTTTGTTTGTTTTGTTTTGTTTTTGAGACAGAGTCTCGCTCTGTCGCCCAAGCTGGAGTGCAGTGGTGCGATCTCAGCTCACTACAAGCTCCGCCTCCCGGGTTCACGCCATTCTCCTGCCTCAGCCTCCCGAGTAGTTGGGACTACAGGTGCCCGCCACCACGCCCAGCTAATTTTTTTGTATTTTTAGTAGAGACGGGTTTCACCTTGTTAGCCAGGATAGTCTCGATCTCCTGACCTTGTGATCCGCCCGTCTCGGCCTCCCAAAGTTCTGGGATCACAGGTGTGAGCCACCGTGCCCGGCCTTTTTTTGGTTGTTTTTTTTCTTCTTTTTTGTTTTTTGTTTTGTTTTGAGACAGTCTCCCTCTGTTGCCCAGGCTGGAGTGCAGAGGCGCGATCTCAGCTCACTGCAGGCTTGGCCTCCTGGATTCACGCCATTCTCCTGCCTCAGCCTCTGGAGTAGCTGGGACTACAGGCGCCCACCACCACGCCCAACTACTTATTTGTATTTTTATTAGAGACGGGGTTTCACCGTGTTAACCAGGATGGTCTCTATCTCCTGACCTCGTGATTCGCCAGCCTCGACCTCCCAAAGTGCTGGGATTACAGGTGTGAGCCACCATGCCTGGCCCAAACCGTGGTTTTTATCTCAGTGTAAAAGTAACAGCAGATTTAAAGAAGGCAGAAAAAATAAGGAAAGAGGAAGGAAGGAAGGAAGGAAGGAAGGAATGAAGGAAGGAAGGAAGGAAGGGAGGGAGGGAGGGAGGGAGGGAAGAAAAAGTTAGCTCTACAGTTGTAGGTCCACCTTTGGGTTCTGAATTTTTATCTGATATAATTCGCCCAGCAGTTTAAAATGTGTATGATAGGCCATAATATGCAACCAGCAGGAGTACTAAGAAGCCTGGCATGCTCTTGAAGTTTTCTATTTATATTACCACTTGCACATAGAGGCACCCTAAAACCAATGGGATGCCCAAATGTGGGTCATTATCTTTGTTGTTCCTCATTCTTAGATTATTTGACTCCAACTTTTTTTTTTTTTTTCTTAAGAGGAACTGAATTGTGCCCTCGGGTTTTTTGCATATGGTAGATGGATGTGTGCTAAGTGTGGGCAGGACTCCACAGTGTGTGAGCACTGAGTTATTTACACCCTCTTAATGTCTCAGTTTCTCTCTCAGAAGTCCATCACCTCTGAGAGGGCTCAAAACACTGAGTGAACAGCTCTTATGTGCATTTCCTGGAGGAGCCATCTTAAACTCGTTTTGTTGTGGGGGGTTCCCTGTAGGATTGCTGCAAATTGCGGAGGTCAACCCTCCAGACTCTCCCACTTGGCCCTATGGTCACCCAGAGGCACCTTTCTGCTGACAAGAGCTAAATGCCCTTTCTCTCCAGAACTAAGGAGCTCCCTCCAACACAGATCTATGAAAGTGACAGCTCAGTTCCTCACAGAGATGCACAGACAGGGCAACCCAGCTTAATTTTGGGAGAAAAAGCAATGGAGAAGACCCCTTAGAATGCACCCCCAAACATGAAACCAAATGAGGTGCCCAAAAGAGGGTAATTCCCCTTGTTTTTAGAAAAAGGCAATGAAGAAGACCCTTTAGAATGCACCTCCAAACTAGGATTAGGATCCTAACAACCAAACTAGAATTAGTATCCTAAACAACAACTTCCTAGGAGGAAAAATAAAACCAGCTCAGAATAAATCAAGGACCATCAACCAAATGGGAGGTCTGGGGCTCAGGCAGACTTGCCATTTCCACCAATGAAGAAGCTTGACGCTGGGGAGGCTTTCAATGGGCCCCGGCTTTTAACTTAGCTCTGAGTTTGGGCAACTTCTTCAGGATCCCAAATCTTCTCTGATGCCCCATATTGGGTGCTGAATTATTGCCAATGGAAAGAGTCAAGCTCTGTAAGATATTTGAAGATATTTATTCTGAGCCAAATGTGAGTGAGCAATGGCCCATGACACAGCCCTCAGGAGAGCCTCAGAACATTTGCCCAAGGTGGTCAGGCTACAACTTGGTTTTATACATATTGAGTATACATACGATATCAATCAATACACCTAAGATGTACGTTGGTTTGGTCCATAAAGGTGGGACAATTGGAAGTGGAGGGCTTCCAGGTTATAAGCAGTTCAAAGATTTTCTGACTGGCAATCGGCTGAAAGAGTTATTATCTAAAGACCTGGAATCCATAGAAAAGAATGTCTGGGTTATGATAAGGGTTTGTGAAGACCAAGGTTTTATCATGCAGATGAAGCCTCCAGGTAGCAGGGTTCAGAGAGTATAGATTGTAAATATTTCTTATAAGACTTAATGGTCTATCAGTCTTAAGGTCTGTGCTGATGTGAATGCTGGTCAGTGGGGCCTGAATTTCAAAAGGGAGAAGCGTATGATGAGGCACGTCTGACTCCCTCTTCCCATCATGGCCTGAACTAGTTTTTCTGGTTAACTTGGAAGTGCCCTTGGAAAAGAGGAGGGGCCCATTCAGTTGGCTGGGGAGCTTAGAATATTATTTTTGATTTATAAATTCATTTATTGCTTTGTATATAAATTTACAAAATAATTTTAAAAATTATCTGCGTTATTCTGTCAATGTATTTGTTTTAAAAACGTGTTGGAATTGGATATTATTGTAAGATATCTGGTTTCTCCCGAATTATAACATTTTGACCACAGGCTTGTTTCTTAAATCAAGTATCACTGTCATTGCAGATGAAGCGTATCGTCTTCACACCCTCACTATTTTTAAATTATATGCTGTTGCTTATATAGTTGATAATTGCCTCAGCTCCATCATCTGCTATGTATGAATTCAAAATTATTGCATAATTTGTATGAAAATAAAATAATTATTATAAAAATTTATAAGTAATGTGTATGCAGAAGTATTACTATTACTGTGTGTGTGTGAGAGAGAGAGAGAGGAAAAGAAAATGCTGTAGAGTTACTCACAATGGGGATTCGACCTAGCCTAATTTTTGCCTTACAAGTATGATTTTTTTTGGTTGTTCTTATCTTCCCTTGAAAGTAGCTAAGCTGCAGATTTTTATATCTCACTGCTACTTTGATGTACTCACTTTACATTCTCTAGGGGAGGCATTCCAAATATTTAACATGGCAAGGCTTCTGACCAGTGAGAGCAGACACTAGCTGCAAGCAATCACAATGATCAAACGATGGAACATCAGCTTTGGAGGTGTGAAAAGAACTCCCTCTGTATATATGTAAGAGATGGTGATTGTATCCTGGCCAGCTCCACTCTAACAGACTGGTATGACAATCTCCCGTCTGCTGTCAACATTGATTGCTAATGGCTCACACAGCAATGTCCTTCCTTAGAGAATTGTCCTCTGCTAATGGAAAACCCCTCCTTTACTGGAAAGCTTTTAATTATTATTTCTATTTTTCTGGTACATTTAATGTTTTTCATATTATCTATTACGTTGGTGCAAAAGTAATTGTGGTTTCAGACCATGAATTTTAATTCATTATAACTAGGCTTAAACACACCTTTATTAATCAAAATAGGAACCATTACAATTAACACATTTTTTGCCAATGAGAAATAAGTTTGTTTATTCCTATAGCATAAATATCTGTGCTTTGGGATTCGATGAACTCTTGGAAAGGATTTTCTGCGTCCTTCTGGTTGTGGAAGTGTTTTCCCTGCAAAAAGTTGTTGAGATGCTTGAAGAAGTGGTAGTCGGTTGGCAAGAGGTCAGGTGAATATGGCGGGTGAGACAAAACTTCCTAGTCCAATTCCTTCAACTTTTGAAGGGTTGGTTGTGCAACACGTGGTCAGGAGTTGTCATGGAGAAGAATTGAGCCCTTTCTGTTGACCAATGCCGGCTGCCGGTGATGCAGTTTTCAGTGTGTCTCATTAATTTGTTGAGCATACTTGTCAGATGTAATGGTTTCGCCATGATTCAGAAAGCTATCGTGGACCAGACCAGCAGCAGACCGCCAGTGACCGTGACCTTTTTTTGCCGTAAGTTTGGCTTTGGGAAATGCTTTGGAGTTTCTTCTTGGGACAACCACTGAGCTGGTAATCACAGGTTGTCATATAAAATCCACTTTTTATCACACATCACGATCGTATCAAGAAATGGTTTGTTATTGTGTAGAATAAGACACTTCAAAATGAAGATTTTATTTTATTTTATTATTTTATTTTATTTTTGCTCAACTCATGAGGTACTCACTTATCAAACTTTTTCACCTTTCCAATTTGTTCCAAATGCCGAATGACTGTAGAATGGTCAACGTTGAGTTCTTCGGAAATTTCTCGTATAGTTGTGAGAGGATCAACTTCAATGATTGCTCTCAATTGGTTATTGTCAAGTTCCTATGACCGGCCACGATGCTGCTCATCTTCAAGGCTCTCATCTCCTTGGCAAAACTTCTCGAACCACCTCTGCACTGTACGCTCATTAGCAGTTCCTGGGCCAAGTGTGTTGTTCATGTTGCAAGTTCTCTCCACTGCTTTACAACCCATTTTGAACTCTCATAAGAAAATTGCTCAAATTTGTTTTTTGTCTAACACAATTTCCATAGTCTAAAATAAACATAAAATAAATAGCAGGTCATAAGTGATTAGCCAAAAAACATAAAGCAATAAATGCCCACTTAAATGGTGTTTAACATAACCACATTTATTTAGAAATGTATTCCAATATCAAATGACAAATTCCAACAATGCAAAAAACTACAATTACTTTTGTACCATCCTAATAGTTTTCCTTCTATGGGTTTTGGTAGTTTGCATCTTTTAAGAAATTGGTCCATTTTCATCTAAGTGTCAAGTGTAGACATAGTTTTTTGTAGTATTCCTTTAATTTTTAAATGTTGGTGCAGTAAGTATTGATGACTTTTCTTTCATTATGATTTTGGTACTTTTGTTTCCTCGACTGTTCTGCTCAGAGTTTGATCAATTTCATTGATATATTAAAATCAGTTTCATGTAATTGATTTGCTCTATTGTTGTTTTTCATATCAGGAATCCCCAACCCCCAGGCCACCTACCACACAGCAGTGGCTGAGCGAGCATTACTGCCTGGCTCCGCCTCCTGTCAGGTCAGTCACGTAGCATTAGATTCTCATAGGAGCCTGAACCCTATTGTGAACAGCGCACGTGAGGGATCTAGGTTGCACGCTCCTTACGAGAATCTAACTAATGTCTGATGATTTGAGGTGGAACAGGTTCATCCTGAAACCATCCTCCCAACCCCCAACCATCTGTGGAAAAATTGTCTTCTATGAAACCAGTCTCTGTTGCCAAAAAGTTTGGGGACTGCTGTTCTGTACCGCTGATATCTGCTCTAACATTTGTTGTTTCTTTTTTTCCTGCTTGCTTTAGGTGTTATTTGCTTTTTTTCTAGTTTTGTCAGATGGAATCTTAGGGTACAGCTTTTAATTGATTCTTCTCTATCTATGAATTTAGCACCATTTTTTATAAACACTGCTTTATCTCAGCATCCCACAAATTTTCATGAATTTTATTTTAATTTAGTTTACTTTTTTAGAACTTTAGCTTCCAACCATCATTTATGTGAAAGTATATCATTTAATCTCCAAATATTTGGCGGACGCATTTCAGCCATCTTTCCTTATTGATTTCTAGAATAATTACACAGTGGCCTGAGAACATGTATTTTATAATTTTTTAAAAAAATAATTAGACTGTATTTCGTGGCATAGAATATGATCTATCCCAGTGAATGTTTTATGTATGCTTAAGAACGATGTGTTTTATGCAGTTGTTAGATGGAGCATCTTCTAAATGTCAATAGGTCAAGTTTCTCCATAGTGTTTTCAGGTAAAATGTACCTTTACTGATTTTCTGCCTGTGTGATCTGCCAGTTACTGACAGAGGGGTATCGAAGTCTCTAACTAAAGTAGTGGATGTCTATTTTTCTTTTCATTTTATATATTTTGCATCATGCGTTTTGATACTCTTTTTTTAGGTGCATTACCACTTATATTGTTTTGTCTTTTCAGAAAATTGACCCTTTCATCATTATATAATTCTCCTCATTATCACTGATGATTCTTTTTGTTCTGAAGGTAGCTTTGTCTAAAATCAATATAGCTACCCCAGGTTTCTTTTGATACATGTTAGTATAGCATATCTTTTACCTTGACATTACCTTTTTAGCATATTTTTATCAATGAAAAATTTACATAAAAGTTTTTATTTTAACCAGTTTAATATATAAAATTCAGTGGCTTTTATTACATTCACAACCATACTTAGTATAATATTTTAAAGATTTATCCATGTTTTTGCAAGTATCAGTATGTACTTCATTCCTTTTTATGGCTAAATAATATTCTACTGTATATCTATAGAACATTAGGTTTCTTCATAATTTGGTGGATATTTTTATTGTTTTCATTTTTGACTATTGAGATTAGCGTTGCTATGAGCATTCATATACAAGTTTTTGTGTGAATGGTCATTTTAAATTCTTTATGCCTAGATCTGGGAATGGAATTGCCCAGTGATATGGTAATTCTATGTTCTAATATTTGAGGAGCTATCAAACTTTTTTCACAATGATGAAACCATTTCACATTTTCACGAGAAATGTATGTGTTCCAATTTCATTGCAGCCTCACAAACACTTATTTTCTGTTTATTATTATTATTAAAATTAATATTATTACAACTTTCCTATTGGACATGAAGTTGTCTTGTTGGACATGGATTTGCTATTTATTATCCTGAGGACTAATCAAACAGCATTTTTTCATGTGCTTGTTAGCTATTTGTATATCTTTTCTGAAGAAATTTCTACCCCAGCTCTGCCCATTTCATAATTGGGTTCTTTGTCTTTTAGGTGTTGAGTTATAGGTTTTATGTATTCTCAACACTAAAATATTATCAGGTACATAATTTTCAAATATTCTTACAGCTTTGATCTTTCTTCATCCAAGTTCTCATATGTTGTTTACCTTTTTTATTAGAATACCTAATGTATTATAAATAGCTGTTTTAAATTTTCTGGCCAATAATTTTAACATCTGTGTCATATCCGAGTCTGGTTGTGATTCTTACTTTCTATCCTATTAACCATAATCATTTTTTTTCTTTTTGCCTTTTGTTGTGCATTGTGATTTGCCAGGACGAGGCATACAGGTTGTCCTGCTGTAATTTATTGTCCTGCTGATAAATTACACCAGGAGAATCTGTATCAGCTCATAGAAACTGAAGAAATAGGACTTTAATGTGAGATTTAGAAGTTGGTTTGTGTTTAATGTTTATTGTAGGTATGGGTATCAGAGTCTCTAAGATCTTCTAATGTCCAGTTTTGTTTTGTTTTATCAACTTTCTTGAGTCTTTCCTATATACTGCTTCTAGAAGTATCAGCGCTCTTTCTACTCAAATCCAGTGTTATTAAACTGGAACCCTGTTGTTGTGGTGATAAAGTGTGGGGGAGGAGAGTACTCTAGAATATTCTGATTAACTCTCCATCTTTTGGTGGTCCTCAGTCCTAGGGACTTTACCAGATTTTCTGTCCCTACTTCACTTACATAGTGTGTGTCCCTTGCCTCCTACTCTTTTAGCCAGGCACAATGTTTCCAATACCTTTTTTAGAGCCCTACCCTCTGTTGAATATTTTTCTCCGACTCACAGAAGACAGGAACTCTAGAAGGGGCTGGAGTGGGAAGAAATCTCTTGTAGCCATTGGGATGGGGTTTGAAAGTATGCTCTGGTGAAGCTGGTGAAATCTTTTCTCCTAGAGTGTAAGCATTGGCTCTAGAGAAAGGGTCTGGGCGTGTTTCACAATGGTTGCTATTCCTCATCCTCTGCCAGAGCCACAAAAGGCACATTCTCTGATTTTCAGCCTGACAACCTGGTGGGATTTTTGGACGGAATGCCCAGGAAAATGTGAGAACTTCTCTAACACCGTGACTTGTAGAAGTTTCTCATTTGAAAACTCAGCCTTCACCTATTTTTCAATCACTATTTAAGTGTTTCTACCAGTTTATTGCTCCAGTAGCTTCCAATTCAGATAAGCAGATCTCAACAGCTGGGTCTCTATGGGTGCACCTGTCTCTCTGGATTTCAGGGTGATAGTTTACTCCACAACCTTGTTCCTCTGATTGGTTTAAGAAAAAGTAATAAGTTTACAGTTTGTTCAGCTATTTCTTCTTGTAATGATGAAAGAGGCAGCTTCCAAGGTCTTTACATGTTGTTGCTGACATCAGAACTCTTAAGCTATTTTTCAAGCATAACACTTCTCTGTTTGGAAGATATACTTTCTGCCGAATCCTAGGGATTCTGTGTTAATTCCCTAGCTGGGTATTTTCAGAGCCTCCATACACTAAATACTTCTACCACCATTGTATAGTCTGGATCAAAGTCCACAAAGGGTAGAGCAGCTGGCCTGTGGCATGGAGCTATTGCATTGCTTAATCTTGCCTTGGTAACTATGTGAAACCAGCAGCTTTCAGAGTCTATGAAACAGTGGACTGAAGCTATATTCCCAAGTATAATGTGTGTTGTCTCCAAAATAAACAAAGTTCCACCAAACTCTGTGTCTTTTTATTATTAGTAGAAGGTATGAGGTGCAGCATCTTAACTTTTATATTGAACCGATGTGTTGACTTGCACTGAGAAACTGGAGTTTTGTGTCCTCCACCAAATATGAGGCTTCTCTCCTACTCTCTTTCATCAATATATTAATTAGCATGATGTTCTTTGGAAGGTCAACATGATTCAGATGACTTTATACCATATGAGTACACAGAGTGGTATAATTAAAATACCCTTTCATCCAAACATCAAATATTTTTTTTTTGCCATGTAATGGCAACTTGTTTTTTATTTCCCCTCCTCATGTGTACTGAGAACAAAATATATGATAAAGTGATAGCTGTATGCCAAGTATCTGAAGCCAGGCCCACCTGCTCTGCTAAGCATACAACACGCAGTACAGCAAGTGCAATTGAGAGATGACCTGCTTACATTCATTGTTGTCCACACTATTGAGCATGATACATTGTTTCTGGAGTGTCCACATTGCTTCTGGAGTAAATTAAACATGGCTATGATAAAATAATCTATCTCTGCACTTTAAAAATATTTGAAGGGATATTAAATTTTGTGCCCCTAGTTTTGATTTATTCCATGAGTGTTTGTGTATGGGGGATTTCATGGGCTTTCACTTGATATTTTTTAAGATAACAACTTTTATTTTATGGGGCAACAAATCAATGTGTGGCTTCTACCAGCCACTAGGTATATCTATTCCTTTATATTTTAAAATTAAAAGAACTGTAGGGTAGTTGCTTTAGTTTATTTCTTATTGTTGCAATAACTTAATTTGAGGCTTAAAGCAACAACATTTTCTGGAAGTCAGAAATACAAAATAGGTACTATGGGGCTAAAATCAAGGTGTTGACGTCAAAATAATTTCCTTTGGGGACTTTGGGAAGAATATGTTTCCTTGCTATCTACAGCTTCTAGAAGATACTACATTCCTTGGCATGGATTCCCGCATCACTTTCACCTCTGTTTCCATTGTTACATCTTCTTTGTCTCTTACTGTCCTGCTTCATCTTTATGTATAAGGTCCTTTTTGATCATACTGAGCCCAGGTGGATAATTTCTCCATTAAAAACTGCAATTTAATCAGTTCTAAGTACCTCTTGCCATGCAAGGTAAACTTACAGCATGTAGCTTGTGAGGTGTGAGCAGAGCAGGAAAGGGCTCCTCACAACACACACACACCAGGAGTGTTGGGCGCCCATCAGGTGATGGTCAGGGTGTTGTTAACTCTCTCTAAAGTAGTAATTGGTTACAGCCAGTGCCAGGGAAAGGCCAGCTCCTAATAAATAGAAAGCACCTGAAACTGATCAGCAGCTTCCCTGTAAGATCTCAAAAGTGGGGAGAAGTAATGCAAGATCTGTAAGTATGCCAACGTATAAAACCCCAAGTCAAGAGGTCAGGCTGGGCACTTGGTTTCTGAAGTTGCCCACTTGGTCCTCTTCTAATTTGTACTTTCCTTGTTTTCTTTCCTTTCCTTCTTTTCCTTATTTTCTAAAGCTCTTCAAGTAAACTTTTCCTCCTGCTTTGAAACTTGCCTCTGTCTCTTCTTCTGCCTTATGCCCCTCAGTCAAATTTTTTCTTCTGAGGAAGCAAGAAGTGAAGTTGCTGCAGACCCATATGGATTTGCTGCCAGTAAGTAACTTGGGGCCTGCCAAATGCCATTCTTGTTTTATTGCATAAATCAAGCAACACCACCATTAGCTACTTATCTATCTGAATGCTAGTGACTTCGAGATCTATTATCTAATACCATAAATTGTTGCAGGTCAAGAGAGCCTGCCTCCTGCTCAGGACAATTTGAAGTTATGTCCACCTAGCCCCTAGTGTTAAATAATACCACTTCCCCCTGTCTCCCTGTCATTAAGGACAAGGGCAGGTGACATCATCCCACTGTCATTTGAGAATCTACATCTGTGGTAGAATATTTGACCTACGAAGAAAGCCATTCCCAAGCTTCTCAGAAATCCTGGTCCATTCCATAATAGTGCATTCTTTTTTGTCTTAATAAAATTAGGATTCTCTGGACCACCCAAATAAATGTAACAGACCAAATACAATAAATCAAGTGACTTATCTGGCCAAATATAATGAATAAAGCCTAACATTATCAC
Source organism: Hylobates moloch (assembly GCF_009828535.3). NCBI lineage: Eukaryota > Metazoa > Chordata > Mammalia > Primates > Hylobatidae > Hylobates > Hylobates moloch. The sequence goes on along the minus strand of NW_026652280.1, from coordinate 12,843,822 downwards.
TTCCAGAAGCTGTATAATTTTTTATTCAACAGTGATATATAGAAGACTTGGTTTCTCCGTTTAGTTTAATAGGGATCTTAATTAAGTCCATGCTTTGAGTAACCATCTGTAAAGGACTAGTGCCAACTTCAGGTATCTTTGCCACAATAATTAATTCATGAATGAGTACCTTATTGTCCGTAGTTTACCATGTAGGCAGCCCTTATATTCTACATTTTTAACATCCTCTCCTACATATGTTTCCCTAGATCCTGTCTGTATACACTAAATAGGCCCAGAGATTTATTTGTTGACTTGGCAATTTCTTCCTAGAGAAGAGTTTATTTTTTATTCTCTGGCTAAACTGAGCTACAGGCACTGGATTGCAACAAGAAGGGAGGAAAACTGATGGATCTTTTGGAGAAAAACATCATTTATAAGGCACTTGCTTCTAGTGAGATTATTTTATGGTTCATAGCCAAAGAGTGACTGTTCTCTCACAACAAGGGAGAAGAAGATATTTCAGGGAAATTTGGAGATTCAACATTTTCAGGTATCAAAGCATCCTGTAACCTATAGTATTGGTAGGAAATCCTATAAGCTTCCAACTGGATAATGTGTGGAAACAAGACAAAAGTATACCCTTAGTCTTCTACAAAAATATATTTTCATTTATACGTTAATACTTAAAATTAATATAAAATTAAGAAAAATATCAGGAAATACTCTAAATAAATATATTTTAATTAAGATGTAAAGTATCCAGTTGACATAAATCTTCAGATCGAAGAGGTCTGATTTCTAAGGAAAAAGAAAGGCACATATAGAGATGAAAATAGAATGGGTTTTACAGGTAATAATGATGAAGCTCAGATAAAGGCATTATATAAAACAGTAAAATTCATAAATAAATAAACTTCAACAGTAAAGGTGAACAACATAAGGGATAATGTAAAAAGAAAAAGTGCCAGTGAGGCAATTCAGAAGGGTTAAATGGAAAACAACTATAAAATCTCTCCCAGAATAGAGAAACAGAAGTAACAAATCCAAAAATTGAGAAAAAAGTTGGAAGAGGTAGAGAAAAGTGAATCAATGTCAAGCTTAATTCTAAATTTCTAAGGTGGATACCAGAATAATTTGAACTGATATTTAAATATTGTATTTGGCATCATAGAATAACACATTTTCAAAATGGAAATAAGAGGACCATGCTCATGAAGATATTAAACTCTTTTAAAATATTATTTAAAAACAATTTCAAACTTAGAAGTTCATAAAGTAAGAATTGTAAATAGAACAGCATATGCTCTTTACAAACTTAAGTATTGTTAAGGATACCCTATCCTGCTTCTCTTTCTTCCCCTTCTTTTCATTCCTGTCTTCATCCCCTGATATGGTTTGGCTGTGTCCCCATCCAAATCTCATCTTGAATTCCCATGTGTTGTGGGAGGAACCAGGTGGGAAGTAACTGAATTGTGGGGGCAGGTCTTTCGTGTGCTGTTCTCATGATAGTGAAAAAGTCTCATGAGATGTGATGGTTATTATTAGGGGGAGTTTTCCTGCTCAAGCTTTTTATGCTTGCCGCCATGCATGTAAGAAGTGACTTGCTTCTCCTTGTTGTGAGGCTTCCCCAGCCATGTGGAACTGTAAGTCCATTTAAACCTCCTTCCTTTGTAAATTGTCCAGTCTTGGGTATGTTTTTATGAGCAGCATGAAAATGAACTAATACAGTAAATTGGTACCAGTAGAGTGGGATGCTACTGAAAAGTTACCCAAAAATGTGGAAGCAACTTTGGAACTGGATAACAGGCAGAGGTTGGAACAGTTTGTAGGTCTCAGAAGAAGACGGAAAAATGTGAGAAAGTTTGAAACTTTCTAGAGATTTGTTGAATGGCTTTGAACAAAGTTTGATAGTGATACGAACAATAAAGTCCAGGCTGAGGTGGTCTCAGATGGAGATGAGGAACTTGGGAACTGGGGCAAAGGTGCTAGCTTCCATTAATGAAAATAACATAAAAACAATATACATTATAAAAAACATTAGAAATTAACATTTATATAAAATTAGTTGAGATATAGGTCTTATTCAGTTTTCAGCAACTTTTTTACATACACATGTGTGTGTGTCTGTGTGTGTGTGTGTGTGTGGTTCTATAAAGTTTCATCACATGTGTAGATTTGAATTGTCCCATCACAACACAGAAATTCTCTTCTGTTATCTCTCAGTCCTCACCTCATTTCCATAACCCTAAACCCTAGTAACCAGTTATTTATTCTTTATCACTAAAATGTTGCTACTGTGAGAATGCTACATAAGTGAAATCACACAGTATTTAACCCTTTGAAATTTTTCACCTAGTATAATGTCCTTAAGATCCACACAGGTTGTTCCATATGTCCATAGTTTGTTTCTTTAACAAATCTGACAGAAAGAAACATGTCAAAGAAGGGAAAATGAAATAAAAAGATATAAATCTTTACCAGTTAAATTTTTTTATGTTTGCCAAATTTCAAATTTGTGTGACGATGTCTGTATGTTGCTAGAGTTCCTCCTAGGATCTTGACAATTACAGACATCTTTCTCTCACCTTTTTTTTTTTGCAGAAAACTGAGAGCTATTCCTATGTAGATTATTGTAACTATGATTTACCTAAATTGGAATTAATCTGATTTCACTCAGTGTTAAATGGCAAAGTTTTACAGATTGTAAAATGGCCACTGATTTGGAAAGATATATGATCCTTTAAATTGATTACCAAGGAAAGTAAATTAAAACAATAAAAAATAAAGAACATTGATCTAAAACAAATGCCAACTCTGAACATCTTTAGAGATAATTCCTGGGATAAAACTTTTCAATTTTTTTTTTACTTTGTCCATTATTCATTTATTTAAAAATGTTCTTAGCTTACTGAATTAAACTTATCTACTCTAAGTAGTTTCTAAAATTAATTTAAATATCTAGAAAAATGTAGATGAGCTAAATTTTTAAAAATATTTTAGTTTGATTAATTCAACTACCTTAGAGAGTTTCAGCTATCACAATAGTTATAAATGCTGTCTAAAGATAGAATAACTGCTAGAAACTTAAGAGAGTCACCCTATAATTTAATAATAAAACTGCTTTTGAGTTAGACTAAACTTATGTAGTTATCAGGCTGAAATATTGCAGCAGTTACCACAGGCAACTGTACATGCACATAGGCAAAAAGAAAAAGAGTTATCTGTTGCTAATTAACTGAACCACATATTTCTTCTTCCTTCATTTTTTTTCTAATTACTTTTTTTGTTTTAATTTTCTTTTTTTATTATTATACTTTAAGTTCTAGGGTGCATGTGCACAACGTGCAGGTTTGTTACATATGTATACATGTGCCATGTTGGTGTGCTGCACCCATTAACTCGTCATTTACATTAGGTATATCTCCTAATGCTATCCCTCTCCCATCCCCCCACCCCACGACAGGCCCCGGTGTGTGATGTTCCCCTTCCTGTGTCCAAGTGTTCTCATTGTTCAATTCCCACCTATGAGTGAGAACATGCGGTGTTTGGTTTTTTGTTCTTGCGATAGTTTGCTGAGAATGATGGTTTCCAGCTTCATCCATGTCCCTACAAAGGACATGAACTCATCCTTTTTTATGGCTGCATAGTTAATTTTCTAAGTGCATAAAGAATAAGCTTTGTGGATTTTGTGATCTAAACACAGGGAATAAGTCCTTTGAAATCACCAGTGCATTGTCCTGTTGTATTTAATAATATAATATATAGCTAATACATATTTAAGTGTACTAATTTAATAAGCATTGGTTCAAAAAATCTTTACAGCATAATATAAAATCCAATAATTTTCTTATTCACTATTACCATTATATAATCATGTTGACATTTTTTTCTGCACTGTTTTAATTAATAAATAATGGCTAATTCTTGTTATTGTTTTGGATTTAGTTGAAATAATAGGTAACACCAAATTTCTATGACAAAAATAGCTGAAACAATCATCAAAACATTTGTATAATTAATATATTAATTTGCATGAATGATAATATTTAATTTGCAGTATTATTAGACTGACTACTTAGGACAAACTTGCATAAATTTGACTTAATCCAATTTATTTCCATTCAGTATCATTTTAAATTTAGAAAAATAATAAAACTTCAATCAAAACAGGAGCCAATTATATTTTGGGTCAGATTACTCTCTCCATTTTATTCTGTGATAAGAGTATTTATTTTAGTGTCACTTTCAAAATCATCTTGCTTTGTCTTACTTTCATTTGTTAGAGAAGCATTTATTATGATGCATCAAGGTTAACACTATGACAATTACTTATTTAAATTGATTGTTCCCAGAAGACAGTTTAAATGGCTTTGATGATTCCCACTGAGCTACAGTTAAGCATGGTAATTGTGTTATATTTTGTTCTATAATGATATAGCTTCCCGAACCTGAATGATATCATATAAATTAGGAATGGGCATTATAGCTGACAGCATATAAAAACTCTTTAACCTAAGAATTATTAAGAGTCTTAATATTTAATAAAGAAAAGAGCAAAATTATTATTTAGTGTGCTATTGCCAAATATCAAATTTAACAGAAGAGATGTAGACATTTAACAGGATTGCTTTGATTTCTGTCTTTATCATTCTTAATTTCTGCTCCCTCTCCCTCCATACTCATGTTACACATCATTGCACTGCAAGATTCTGTCTCCAATTTTATCTATTCTTTGCAGGATTTTCTTCTTTTGTTATATTTCACACACCCAGAATTTTGCTGCTATTTCTTGTATGACGAATTACACATTTACTTATTTTTTCCTCTTAAGCTCTAAATCCATATATCCACTACTCTAGTAGATACCCTCTCCTGTACTTTTACAAATGCCTTAAAAACTCCTGGTTTCTCTTCCCTCAAATATAACCCTTTCCATTTATCCTGCTAAATACAACAAAAATCAAACCCTGAAGATTAATCTTCCTAAAAATAGGTCACGTATATTACCTATTTAAAACTGCCATACATCTCCATAACCTTAAATTTAAATAGCTATGTCAATAAAGCACTTAACAGCCTATACTAGCTACTTCCAACCCAACCACCTTAGATTTTTTCTGATGGTTTTCTATAAACCCAATGAACATGCTAGCAAAAACATAAACATTTATCTATGATTCAGGCACATGTTGCTCCTACTTCATTTTATTTTGACTACTAATGCATAATAGCCTGCCCTTGATATTTTTTCTAATTATTTTGCCAACTAAATTCCGCTTTTATCTGAGCTGCAACTTGAATTTTTACAGATATAATGTATTCCTCCCAGTTTTATGTTTTATCTTTCTTTCCTGAAAAAAAAGTTATAGCATACAATCTTATTGTATCATTATATAAAGCTTTCTACACTTTCTAGTAAAAAAATGCTAGAAAATGATACAAATTGAACTTAGATAATTTCTATAATATACTCATAACAACATGCATATAAATATATGGAGTGTGTTATACATTGTGTTTGCACATGTGCATGAATTTGAAATTAGCAAAAATTGGAAATACAGCATACATTAGATCTTCCATTTATCAAACCATAATATTGCACCAGTACTCTTGTGGACTATTTTTTTTTCTGTTACTCCTATTGCTATTGTGTAAATTACCTTTTTATTTTCCTAGATTCTGCTTTTAACCATATTTCTGGAATTTTAAATTTGCCATTAAATTTTTTAACCAATTTTAATCTTCAGTTCTGAATTCATCACAAATTAGAAGTCAAATTATTTAGGTCTCTATATGTTAAAGTTGATTCTTAATCGGCAATATTAATAATTTATAGTAGTTGATTAAAACAACTATTTACCACTTTTAAACTTATATATGTAATTACAATAGAAAGTTATTTGTTTGCATCGTGGTAAGTCACCTTTAAAATTTTCTGGAAGATTTAGTATTTAATCTACACATTTTAGTTTATTTTCTAGACTTTTGAAATGTAATTTAAATATAATAATTTTAAAGTTTATAATTTGATTAATTTGGCATATATTTCAATTTGTGAAAGCCTGATTTTGAAATATATAGGGTTTAAGTGAGTGTGGGCACTAAATGGTTACTGTTGCTAAAATATAGAGCATCAGGGCCAAACACCAAATACATAAGCACTTGTCCACTGTTGTGAAAGATAGTGAGCACGAGGTAGGCTAATTAGATTCCTGCTGTTTTTGAACATATTTTCTGTTTGCTTACATTCAAACTCTTGTTTATCTTTCTCCCAGTGTTAGAATCCTCCTACAACAATACCCAACTGTCAAAATGCTCCCAATTTGTCAATGTCTAAATCAAATCACGGCTCGTCCTTGGAGTCCTCCTTTATGTCCTCCTAAAGATGTTCTATCATCCATCTTTTAACTCCCATAGTGTGTTAGCTGGCTTGAATTTTTGGAGGCAGTGGTGGATTTATGATGTTTTTTTCAATAGAAAAAGAATTTAGTAAGTAGCTATAAAAGAACACATATTTATTTGTATTATTCATGTAAATAAATACATGAATCAATCTATTAGTCAGCTCAGGATTGCCATAACAAAATGCCACAAGCTGGATGGCTAGGACAAGAGGTGTTTATTTTAACACAGCAAAGCAGGCTAGAATGCCATGATTTAAGTGACAGCATTAGTTATCTAGTGAGGGCTCTCTCCCTGGCTTGCTGAGGGCCACCTTCTCTTTGTGTCCTCTCATGACCTCTTATCTGTGCATGCAGAGGGAGAGAGAGGGCCCTGGTCTTTCTTCTCTTCCACTTCTTATAAGCACAACAGTTCTATCTATTAGAGTCCCACTTTTATGACCACATTTGACCTCAATTATCTCCTTATAGTTCCTGTCTTCAAAACCAGTCACATTTGGGGTTATTCAACATAAGAATTTTGTACATTAATTTTAGGAGCATATAACTCAGTCCATGACTATCAGCAATGGGTTTACTTCACCATGTACTTATATTTTTGGTTTACAAATATATATTTTTATTAAATTAACTCTTTCTAATTAGAGAATCATCAAACCAGGACAATTTTTCCTGTGTATAACATGATTTATCACTCTGTGTAGCTAAACCTTTCCAAATACACTTTGTAGCAAGTCCGTCTAAACTGTATTACATCTACTTAGCCAATATATTAGCCAAGACCGCTGATAATTAAAACATGTCCTATGGAATCTAGAATGTAAGGTAATACTGGTGTCCAGGAAATAATATTTTTAAAAATGTATTTATTTTTTTAAATTGACATATAAAATTTGATGTATTTATTGTGTACAACATGATGTTTTGAAGTATTCTTACAGTGAGAAAACTTAACATCCAGTCTCTTAGTATTTTTCAAGAATATCATGTTCTGTCATTAACTATAGTCACCATGCTGTACAATAGATCTCAAACTTATTCCTCCTATCTGACTGTTAATACACATCCTTTAACCAAAATCTCCATAAGCCCCCTCCTCCCTAATCACTCAGCCTCTGGTTACCACCATTCCTTTCTCTTCTTCTATAAGATCAACTTTGTTAGATTTCACATATGAATGAGTTCATGTAGTATTTGTTTTTCTGTGCCTGGTTTATTATACTTAACACAAGATCCTCCAGGTTCATCCATGTTGTAGCAAACAACATAATTTTATTATTTTTTATAGCTAAATAACATTCCATTGGATATAAACAACATTTTAGTTTCCTAGTCATCTGTTGATTCAACACACTTAACTATTAGGTTGATTCCATATACTGGTGATTTTTAATAGAATTGCAATAAATATGCAAGTGCAGATATCTCTCTGACATACTGATTTTATTTTGTATGCATATATACCCAAAAGTGGGTTTGCTGGATCATATGGTCATTCTATTATTAATTTTTTGAGAAGCCTCCATAACATTTCTCATAAATGTATTCTAATTTACATTGCCACCAATAATATGCAAGTATTCCCTTTCTATCCACATTCTCATGAATATCAGTTCATCTTTAGTGCTTTTTGACAATAGCCACTGTAACAGGTGTGAGGTACTATTTCATTGTGGTTTTCATTCCATTTCCTTGATGTTGAGCATTTTTTTTACATGTATATGTTGCCATTTGCATGTCTTCTTTCGAGAAATATATATTCAGATCTTTTGCCCATTTTAAAAATTGAGTTATTTGTTTTTTTGATGTTGAGTTGTTTACATTCCTTGCATATCTTGAACATTAACCACTTATCAGATACACAGCTTACAAATATCTTCTTCCATTCTTTAGGTTGTCCCTTCACTCTTTTATTGTTTCCTTTGCTGTGCATAAGCTTTTTAGTTTGATGAAATCCCAGTTGTCTATCTTTGTCTTTGTTGCCTGTACTTTTGAGGCCATAACCAGAAAATCATTGCTAAGACCAATGTCATGAAGATTTTCCTGTATGTTCTTCTAGTAGATTTATATTTAGGGTCATAAATTAAAGGCTTTAAACAATTTTGTGTTGGTTTTGCATATAGTGAGTGATAAACGTCTAATTTCACTCTTCAGCATGTGAGTATCTGGTTTCCCAATGTCAATTATTGGAAAACCTGTCCTTTCCCCATTGTATGTCCTTGGCACATTTGCTGAAATCAACTGGCTATAAATGTGCAAATTTATTTCTGGGTCTCTATGCTGTTCCATTGGTTTATGTATCTTTTTTTAATGCCAGTACTATGCTATGTTGCTTACTAATAGAGTTGTAGTGTATTTTCAAGTTGGCTAGGGTGACACCTCCAACTTTTTCTTTTTGCTCAGGATTACTTTCACAATTTGTGTACATTTTGTAATTCCATATGAATTTTAGAATTTTTTTTTTATTTATGTGAAGAATGCCATTGGTATTTTAATATGAATTACAGTTAATCCATATGTCACTTTGGGTAGTATAGACATTTTAATAATGTTAATTTTATTTTAATTAGTTATTAAACTTAAATACATCAGTCAAGTTAGGCACACACAAAACAAACAAATTAAATGAATAAATAAAACAAAAAGGAAATCTGCTAGGGTTTTGATTAGAATTACATAGAATCTACAGATTAGTGTGGAAAAACTGACACTATCAATCTCCCAATTCTTTTAACATGGCATAAAAATTTAGTTATTTGTTTTATTTTGATCTATTCAATAATAAATTATACTTTTGTGTGTAGAAATTGTATTAGTCCATTCTCACACTGCTATGAAGAAATACCCGAGACTGGGTAATTTATAAAGAAAAGAGGTTTAATTGACTCACAGTTCCATATGGCTGGGGATGCCTCAGGAAGCTTATAATCATGGTGGAAGGCACCTCTTCACAGGGCGGCAGGGGAGAGAATGAGTGCCAGCAGGGGGAATGCCAGACACTTATAAAACTATCAGATCTCATGAGGACTCAGTATCAGGAGAACAACTGGAGGGAAACTGCCCCCATGATTCAGTTACTCCCACTGAGTCCCTCCCAAGATAGATAAGGACTATGGGTATTACTATTCAAGATGAGATTTCGGTAGGGACATGGCCAAACCCTCTCAGAAATATTGAACATTTTATTTGATTTTTGTTGATTTTAGAATTTTTATAAATTATCAAATTTAATGTTATGTTTTTACTTGTTGCTGATACATACAAATACAATTGCTATCAGTATTTTGATGTTGAATTTCCTACTGTGGTATTACTCTAACTTTTAAAAACTGATCCTGTTTCAGGGTTCTTATCCCTCAGATATTTATATGCCTCACTTCCTCACTGAATTCATGTCTCAGTTCAAATGTCATCTTTTCGAATATTGTCTCCTTCAAAAGTTTTTAGTTGACCACATTTGTATTGACTGTACTTTATTTTTTATCATAGAACTTATAACTTAGCAACATATTATAAACCTGATATTTTTATCCCTCTAACTCAACAAAATACAAGTTCAATAAGGTCGATGACTTTGTCTTGTTCTCCACTGTATTCCCCAGAATCTACTGCTGGAATATCATAAGGATTCAGTTATTTTCTGATTGAATGAATCAGCCAGTAATTTAATGTCTGTGTTTCTGTGGCCAGTTCAAAAAAAGACACATATTTATCTCATAATTTCAGACTGTTTGTTTTAAGAGTCAATCCTAAGCAGTGTATAGAATAAAAAATAAATACACTTTTGAGTGAATGATGAGAAATGCTTTTGTAAAGAAATAGTCAAAAAGTCAACTATTTTCCTTTTCTGATTTTAGATATAATTAAAAAGATGAATAAAACATTCATCTAAGTGAGCAAATATACACATTATTATAAAATAAAGTATGAAACTAAAACATCTAAGTTTTTTCAAAATCAGAGGCAGGAAGGGCATGGTGGCTCATTCCTGTAATTACGGCACTTTGGGAGGCTGAAGCTAGAGAATCTCCTGGGGTCAGGTGTTTGAGCCAGCTTGAGCAACATACAAAGACCCCATCACTACAAAGCATTACAAAATTATCTAGGAATAATGACATGAGCCTAGGCATTCGATGCTGCAGTAAGCTATGATCACACACTTTACTCTAGCCTGGGCGAGTTGTAAGACCTTGTCTCTGAAAAACAAACAAACAAATCAGAGGCAAATAAGTTAAAAACCGAGCATTCAGCAATAGTGAATATATGTGCTATGTATATATAACCCCAGTGGATATATCAATATTTAGGTATATGAGAGTCAAGACAAAAACAGATATCAAAATATAAATGTCCATTGAAATATCATAAAGAAATATTAGAGAATAATGACCTGAAAAAGTCATGTTCTTAAAATTGTTTAATGAGTGCTAATTAAAATAATATCTCTAGAACAAAAAATTGGTTATTTTATTAAACATAATGACTATTCAGTCAAGAAGTTTATAAAAATTTCTGAAAGCATTGTGTTGATGCTATTACTGAAGAACTTGAAGGCAAAGAACACTAGTTGTTATATAAGTTACTGAAATACTTTGTACAAAAGTATTGATACACTAGCAAAAAATGCAAACAGATAATTAAGTTTGGTAGAATAACAATAGTGTAATATACCTTTAAGACATTTAGAAAGTTATTGTATTTTAAGTTCATGAAATATATCATGCAAGCATATTTCTTAGGTTCCCTTGGTGGGAATACTGACAAAACTATTGCGCTTCCTGTGATGCCAGAAGTCATCATAAAATTCCATCTGAATCAGCTACCAATTTTTAAGAAGATGACTACTAGTACTACCATCCATATGACTATCTAAATTAAGTAGCTCTTTACACATTTAAGAGTAATATTAGCCTAATTTCATCCTTAGTATCTTGAATTTATGACAGAACATGAAGAACCACTATTGTCCACAGCTAATAAAATTTTTTAGCTATATTTTTCATGATCTAGAGCCACTCCTAATGTTAAAAGTTCTTAAAAACTGAGTGTTAGACTGCCACTTGATATACTACACAAGAAGGAAAATATTTGATTTCAAGTTTCCTCTAAACGTATTCAGAAATAAGAGAAAATGATCTCAAAGGTATTTATTGTTATCTCAAGTAGCAACAGCTCCAAAATAATTTAATGTAAGACGAAAAGTTGTGTACTCCTCCCCACTACAAATTAAAAGATTCAATAACTAAAGCCTGCATGCTTTTCTCATATGTTGTTCAAATAAACTAACAAGCTGCTACACCTTTTTATCTTTATTTTCAGCTTATATTATTGCAGCACTGTTCATAATAGCCAAGATTTGAAAATAACCCAAGTGCCCATCAACAGATGAATGAATAAAGAAAATGTAGCACATATAGACAGTGGATCACTATTCAGCCATAAAAAATGAGGTCCTATCGTGTGCAACAATGTGGTTGGAACCAGAGGTCATTATGTTAAGTGAAATAGGCCAGGCACAGTCAAACTTTGTATGTTCTCACTTATTTGAAGGAGCTAAAAATTAAAACAACTAAACTCATGGAGACAGGTAGAAGAATGGTTACCAGAGCCTGGGAAGGGTAGTTGGGGAGGAGGGTGGAGGGGACATGGAGAGAGATAATGGGTACCAAGAGAAGGGTAGTTGGGGAGGACAGTGGAGGAGACATGGAGAGAGATAATGGGTACCAAGAGAAATAGGCATAGTGAATAAGACCTAGTAGTTGCTAACACTACAGGGTGACTATAGTAAAAAAATAAATTAAACATTAAATAATAACTAAAATAGGATAATTGTGTTCTTTGTAACAAAAAGAATTAATGCTTGAGGAGATGTATACCCCATCTGCCCTGATGTGATTATTAGGCATTGCATGCCTATGTCAAAATACCTCATGTAATCCATAAATATATACACCTACTGTATACTCAAAAAATTAAAATTAAAAAAGAAAAAAATCAAGCTAGAATAGAGTGAAACAGCTGCTAAAATCATTGACCAATGAAAGTATAATAAAAATTAAAAAGGATTAAATATCAGAACAAAATTTTTAAAAAGCCTTAAAAATTATCTCCTATGTTTACAATTACTGAGAACCAGATTCCAGTAATAGATAACATATATGTATAAATTTGATAGGTGAAATTATATTTTATTTCTTGCATTTTACTTTCAATAGGTCAAAGCATTTTTTTTTCAAAAAGTACACATTTTAAAATGAGACTTTTGATGAAATGTTTGATACAGTTGATTGAATATTTTGCTTCAAACCCAGACATGTAGGTTTGAAGCAGACTATTCATTCAACTGTATCAAACATTTAATCAAAGAACTCCAGAATTTATTAACAGGGTATATTAGTTTCCTATTGCTGCTGCAAAAAATTGCTTCAGATTTGGTGGCCTAAAACAACACAAAATTATTATCTTACAGTTCTTGAGGTTAGAAGTTAAAACTGGGTCTCACCGGGCTAAAAATCTTGGTGTTCACATAAAGGTGAGTTCCGGAGGCTTAATGGGAGAACCTGTTTCCTTGAACTTTCTAGGTACTAGAAGTTGTGGGTATTCCTTAGCTTACGAACCAACCAGCCTTCACAGCACCCTGAACTATCTGCTTCTATCTTCACATTGCCTTCTCCTACTCTGACTCACATGTTTCCCTATTTCATTTATAAAGACCCTTATAATTATATGAGACTCACCCAGATAAACCAGATAATCTCCCCATATCAAGATTCTTAGGTAATCACATTTCAAAGTACTGTTTTCCATGTAAAGTAACGTACTTTCAGGTTCCAAGGATTAGGACGTGAACATCTTTGGGAACCATTACCTGTGGTAGAAGTTTGAATAGATTCCTTTATCATTCTGAGATGTGAATATGGGGTGTTAGTATAAACGTAAGGTTGTTTTTGGGATTGAATGAAATAACGTGTTAAAAAGTGCCTTGATATACCCAAAGGATTATAAATCATGCTGCTATAAAAACACATGCACACGTATGTTTATTGCGGCACTATTCACAATAGCAAATGTCCAACAACGATAGACTGGATTAAGGTTGTTTTTGGGATTGAATGAAATAATGTGTTAAAAAGTGCCTTGATATACCCAAAGGATTATAAATCATGGTGCTATAAAGACACATGCACATGTATGTTTATTGCAGCACTATTCACAATAGCAAATGTCCAACAACGATAGACTGGATTAAAAAAATGTGGCACATATACACCATGGAATACTATGCAGCCATAAAAAATGATGAGTTCATGTCCTTTGTAGGGACATGGATGAAACTGGAAAACATCATTCTCAGTAAACTATCGCAAGGACAAAAAACCAAACACTGCATGTTCTCACTCATAGGTGGGAATTGAACAATGAGAACACGTGGACACAGGAAGGGGAACATCACACACTGGGGACTGTTGTGGGGTGGGGGGAGGGGGGAGGGACAGCATCAGGAGATATACCTAATGCTAAATGACGAGTTAATGGGTGCAGCAAAACAACATGGCACATGGATACATATGTAACAAACCTGCACATTGTGCACATGTACCCTAAAACCTAAAGTATAATAATAATAAAAAAAAGAAAAAAAATTTAAAAAATAAATAAAAAGTGCCTTTAAATTGTGCACCAGCACACAAATGCTTTTCATCATGATTGTCATCGGAGAATTGGAAAACCATTTGTTGTACATTTAGCTTGAAACCAGAAACATTCTGCTTATAATCTATCTTAATTAATGGAGAGAAATAAAGTCTTGATTTTTATCTATTTATAAAGAATGTTTATGTATTGATGATAATTTTACCTAATATCAGAAGCAAAAGCAAAATGAAAAAAAAAGGAACATTTTTTCCTGAAGTGCTCTGTGATTTTTTTTAGAGTATTGCTTAACTTTGTCCTTGAACTTGGTGCTCTCTCTTATGTAAATGCATTTGTGCTGGATTTGATTTATGAATCATTGATGGAAGCTATGCACTGTAACACACGACATCAAGGTAACATCTTCTTGCCCATTTAATTCACAAAGGAAATTTGAAACATATGAACTTTAGATTCAAGGGCAGAAAAGACAGTAAGGTCCAACAGGAACCTATACACTCATTTTCTAATTCCTGTTTCATCCTGAACATCACTATTTTTCCCTAGAAAGAAGTTATACATAATAATTTTTCCTTGATTTTCTCTGTTACAATGGTTACTTTATTTTTTCATTACTTCTAGTGATAATTACAATTTTCATCACATTTTTATGTTTCTTAATATCTAACCATTCTAATTTTCACTTTTGGATGACATGGCAACTTTCATCCTTTTTTATTTTCATTTTAGAAAGTATTGATTTCATTATTTTTAAATCAAAAATATAATGTTGATTCAAAAAGCTTTTCATGGATTCCAAAATGTGTAAGTCCTTGAAAATTAGCTTTAAACTTTAGCAAACACAAAAAACACTATTTTATATATATATATATATTTGATGAATATATGTGCCAATATTTGTAAATACCAATGGAATGATGCACAATTTTTATTACAATTTTTTCCAGTTAAAAATTTAAAAAATAATTAAATTTGGTATTAGTTTTATTTGATTTTTAGAAGACAGTTTTTAGAGGGTATAGCATTAGGCAGAGGAAAGCTTTTTTATTTCTCTGGGCTCTGCTGGTATTATAAGGTTCTAGAAGCAGTGAGATGTGTTGGTGATAGGTCTTGAAAAGAATAAATATCCCTTTGAGTGTTCATTTCCTCAAAGTCAAAAATATGTTGTATTGTTTTCTTCCTTATTTTTCTTTCAAGAAAATCATGATTTCCTCAGTTTGAAAGAGGGCTTTCTATGATAGACACTTCTCTTGGGTATTCAAACTTCTCAGCTTTGTCTTTGTGCCTACAAATATCCCTATCTCAAACATCAGGATCCAATTCTGTTTTAATAAATGATCACAGGTTGCTACTCTGTGCCTCTAAGTAACTATGCAACTTAATAAGCCAAATAATCAGGTCCTGGGCCCAATTATGCAACTATAGTGATCCCTGGGGTCAGCACACACAGACACATGCAAAACTGTGTCTCTGTTTGTTTGTTTGAGAAGAGCTTTGAGCTGAGGTTTCAACTCTCTGAATATCTACAGTCTATCCTTTCCTTCCTTCCGCCCTTTCTTCACCTTCCTTTCCCCCCTCCCTCCCTTCGTTCTGCCTTCCTGCCTTCCATCCTTCCCTCCTCCCTCTCTCATTTCCTCCCTCCCTCTTTCCCTCTCTCCCTTTCTTTCTTACTTTCTTTCCATGGTCAATTGATCTTCTTATACCCTACTATCTAGTAACATACCATGCCACAGTAAAGGTAAATGTGAATAATTATGATGGCACCATGTCATACAGACAACAAGTGTCACATTTGCACTCAGAAAGGAAGTCTTCAATGAGCTCATTAAATATGTAAGTAACCCAATCCAGGAATCTGCTTCATGGGGCATTTATATGCAGTATACAAACCTCCATATAGCATTGATCTCTTGAAATACATTTTCCTAATTTTGCATTAAAGATTATGCAACACACAGACAATAAGTGAGAACTGTGTTCTATTTTTCCATTACTAGAAAAGTTTGTAAAATATTGGTATATTTTCTCATTAAATGATTCTTAGACTTCAGCATCGCAGTGATATTTTTTGGTGGATTATTTTTGTGGGATGGAGTTTAATGTCAAATTCAAGTTCTATAATTTTTTATCAAATATTTTAAATTTTATTTATATACTTTTTAAGTTTTATAATGATGTACTTTTGGATAAATGCATCAATTTTATCCAATTTGTCAGATTTATTAATGTAAAGTTGTGCTGCACATCTTCAGAAGTCTGTATGCCTATAAAATCTGTTTTGATGTCCCCTTTTTCCTTCTTATTTTAGGAATTTGTGTTTTCTCGACTTAGCTTTCTTTTCGGTACTGGGAGGGTATTATTAACATAATATTTTCAAACAACTGATTTTTTATTTGATTTGCCCAGTGTATGTTTGCTTTCTATTTCTGTTCTCATAATTGCTACTTTATTTCTAAGATCTGATATCTGTTTTTCTTTTTCTTATTAAGGTGAAGTTTTAAATCACTGATTCCCCAACTCTCTTTTTCCTAACATATATTCCTTTAAGTTCATACATGTTTCTCATCTTTAGCTGCATGTAACAAATTTTTACATGTTGTATTTCCATCAATATTTAGTTCAAAATGTTTTCTAATTTAGTTTAACTCTTTTTTGACTCAAAAACGACTTGGAAGTGTTTTACTTAATGCCCATGTGGTTGGAGCCTCTCTAGGTCTGTTGTTATTCAAGATTTTCACCTTACTTCAATTGTAATCAGGAACATACTGTAAGGGGTTTTCTATAGACTATTATAATGTCAATTTTGAACAATTTCACATGGCTTTAGAAAGTTTATAAGTCTGTTTGCTAACTACAAAGGCTTTTAAACTCACTCACGTCAACCTCTGTGATTCCAATGTTATATATTCTTATTAAAATAGTGTGTGTTATTATAAGTAGATTAAATTATCCTATGTGATTAAGGATTTTTCTTACTCTCAGTTCAAACAATATTTTTAGCTTACAATTTCAAGAGTGGTATTAAAAATCTATAGATGTAGGATTGGGATGACTTTCTGTAAAACTGATACTTTTATCATCATAGCATACCCATCCTTATTCCTAATAATACTTATAAAATAGATTGACATTTACAATTTTGATATTGTAGCAATATATGTTCCTTTGGCTATTGTATGCATTTTTTCCATTTATTTTCATTTTACTTTCAGCCTTTTTTGGACTTAATAGTTTCATTGAGTATATTTTCCATACATGAAATTAATATATTTAAGCATATAGTTTAATGAGTGCTAAAATGTGTACAACTAGCATCTAAATCAAGACACTGAACATTATTTTTCACCATTAAAAATTGTGCTTTCTAGCTCAAACCCTTTTCCAGAGGTAACCATTATCCTAGTTTCTATCACTATAGGCATTTTTCTTGTAGATGATGGTCATGTAAATAAATGCAAGAAAACAGTATGTACTTGCATATTTCTGGCTTATTCCTGTCAATATGTTTCTGATATTCTATTTTGTGTACATCAGTTGTTCCTTCATGTTTGTATGAGTAGAATACAGTTAAGTAATAGACATTTGGGTTATTTTCAGTTTGGAGTTATTGCAAAAAAGTTGCTATTACCACACTTAAGATTTATGTGTACGTGTTTTCATTTCTCCTGATTAAATACCTACAAGTTTACTTAAATATCATCGAGAAAGTATATGTTGAACTTAAAAAAAAAAACTATCAAAGGGGATTCCATTGCACTATTTATATGTTTACTGGACCTATTCTATCCCGCTTATACTTATTTGGTATTGTCAGCCTGCTTAATATAATACATTAAAGTAGTCTGTAGGACCTTTTCATGGTGGTTTAATGTATACCACTCTGATGAATAATGATACTGTCTATTGTCCATTCACACATTTTATTTTGGGAAGTATATTATCAAGTAATTTGCCCATTTTTAATTGGGTTGTTTGTCTTTGTATTATTGATTTATTGAAGTGCCCTACTCCGAATATGGATATATATTTTTGTCAATAGTTTCAGCCTTTAAAATGTGTATTTCTATTTTATTAATAGAGTCATTTGGTGAGTAGAATGTTTGTGAGGGAGCCTAATTTTATTAACCATTTTTTTACTTTTCCATTTAGGACTAATGCTATATATTTTCTTTTTTTTCTTTTTTGTTCTTCCTAAAAATTAATTGCAAATCCCAAGTCCATAGAGATATTTTATAGACTTCAATCTGTAAGCTTTATTGTTTTAGCTTTGAACTATATGCTGTTTCTCAGTTATCTTCTGATGCTCTTTGATATCCAGTTTTTGTAGTGCATGTGTTGAAAAAAATTCTTTCCGATTGAATCATAACTGTCAACAGTGTTTTATATATATATGATGATTTTTTATTGTGTTTCGTTGGTCTATCTATTCTTGCATCAAGAACATACTGTCTTAATTCTACAGTGTTACAGCAAGTGCAAGTCTTGAAATTATGAGGTATACATTTATTATATTAGGTTACACAATGAGGTAATTGCCATTCTAGGTCTTCTGCATCTTTTTATATGTTTTTATTATCTGCAGAATTTGAAATGTTTCTTTTTTCCTTTTTCATTTCTATATTGGCAGTGCATGTATTCACTCTTCATCTTCTTAACTAGTTCTTCTAGGGTTCTGTGATTTTTATTAATTTCATCAAACAGCACATTTTGGTTTTTAATTTTTCATTAGTTTATGTCTTTTTTTTTTTTTTTTGAGACGGAGTCTCGCTCTGTCGCCCAGGCTGGAGTGCAGTGGCGCAATCTCGGCTCACTGCAAGCTCCACCTCCCGGGCTCACGCCATTCTCCTGCCTCAGCCTCTCTGAGTAGCTGGGACTACAGGCGCCCGCCACCACGCCCGGCTAATTTTTTGTATTTTTAGTAGAGACGGGGTTTCACCGTGGTCTCGAACTCCTGACCTCGTGATCCGCCCGCCTCGGCCTCCCAAAGTGCTGGGATTACAAGCGTGAGCCACCGCGCCCGGCCTTAGTTTATGTCTTTTATTTAATTTAGTTCTCATATTATTCAGTACATATTTAATTTTGTATTATAGAGGATACATTTTTGTGGAAGAATATATCTTCATCAATTATAAAATATGATTGATTTTATTATTAGTCATTAATTACAAAATGTGTTTGATTCTATTATTAGTCATTAATTACTTAATTTTCCTAAGAAACAGGTTACAATCTTTATATGGTTATACTTTAATAGGAAATATATATATTTTTAATTCTAGATCTGAAATCCACAATTATTTCATTTCAAACTCCACTATTTTGTGATTTTCAATTCTGCTTTATTTTTGTAATGGTTGGCCCACATCTTCAAGTACATTTCAAAGAGACTTTATGAGTATTGAATTCCCGCATTAATTGAGAATATTTTCTGCTATCTTGACATGTGAATGATAATTGGTGTATTATCTCATTGTTGTAACCTAATATATTAACTTTCTAAAGTCAATGTAAATTATTTTAGTTAACTTTTTCATAACTGCATAACTATTTCTTTTTCCTCAGTTGCTGCATGTTTATAATTGTTACTACTTGGGTATTTCAATCTTGATTATTTCTATTTGTTTTTCCTTGAACACATAAGCTTTTTATGTACATATTCAGAGGTCTACTTACAATGCATGTTTAATATTTTTAGTAGACTTTATGTTCAGAGAAGTTTTACATACACAAGAAAATGGAGCAGAAGGTAGAGAGATTTTCCATGTAAACTTTGCCTCCACACATGCCTAATCTCTCCCATTATTAACATCCCCAACCAGAGAAGTACATTTGTTCTAATTGGTGCACCTACTTTGACACATCAGTATTACCCAGAGTGCATAGGTTACTTTAGAGTTCACTTCTGGTGTCCAATCTAAAGGTTTGGATAACTGTATAATAACATGGCTGCCATTTTACTATATTACAGAATAGTTTCTCTGTCCTAAAATACCTCTGTGCACCAAACAATGTATTTTTCCTGGTGTTTTAATGTATTTATTGTTTCTATTTTATTTGTTCTGTTCACTTCTCTAAAATATCAATTATTCTCAGGTTCTTTTTCCTTACCCCCCTCTTCTTCGCTCTCAATGATACTTGTGGCAGACAATGTTGATACTGTGCCCATAAATATGAGCACAGTATAGACATTTATCAAGGCAGTGCAATGATAAATATGGGTACAGTGTCGATATTGTCCACCCTGAGTATCATTGAGAGGGGAGAAGTTTATCATTGACTGCATTATTCCACTGCAAGATCTCAACTCCTTTTCATTGGATGTGGCAACTTTAAAATATAACCACTACTATACATTTTTTTTTTCTGTAGTATAAAGCTCATGCTGGCCCTTTGTAGGCCATTTTTTTCTGATGCCCCACCCTGAAATGACTTTGTCTACCCTTTCCTTTATCTGGTCTCCTCTGAGAATGCTTCCTTAATAAATCATTTGCACACAGAACCTCATCTTAATATATGTTTCTGGGAAACCCCAATTAAGCTAATGCTTTTAAAATAAAAATCTATTTAAATATTTGTCCTTTTCTGTGTCCTTCTCCTTAGTATTCTATGCCATTTTCTTTACTCCGCCCTTCATAGCAAGCATCTAACTTCATCTTTTAAAATGATATTTCTTACTATTTCAAATGAGTTTTCTGTTTTATAATGTCTAACATCAATCTATTTCTTTAGAACTTCTATATTCATTTTAATGTTTCAGTATTTATCATTTCTTCTTTGACTGATTTATCAGCTCTTCTTTGTGGAACTCTTATTTAAAAGTTTCTGCACTTAATATAATTATTGAGACTATTTTTCTCTAAAATATGTAACTTTTCAGGAATAGTTTTTATATCTTTCCCATTTTTATATCATGTTAATTCTTTATACTTTTTTTCCTTCTTGTTTTAGAGATACGGGGTGTATTTCCCAACACTGGATGATTTCTGTTTACTATTTACTTTTGATTTGGAGTGTTTATATCTAGGGCTGTAATTTATGCCACAAAAAAGTATGGACAGAATTTCTTGTTTTTATCACATCGTTTTCATCTCATTAGTTGTATGCTTTTGTTGAATTTTTTACTTTAGAGAATAATTTACAATAATGTACTAAACTCACAGCTATGAAAAACTTGGAGGGAATAGACCTGAGCTAACCCTGAAGTCATGTCCTTTGCATTATCATTTTTCATAGCTTATGTGGTTTAATCTCCTTCAAACAAAAGAAACCACATAGTGCAGTAGTGGGTCCACTTCATTTCTAGGATCAGTTATATTGAAAATATGATATGAAGTTATATGTCAGATCTTGCTGTCATTTCTTCACATCTGTACCAGTCTTTGTAATAAATCTCATCTCATTAGTTGGTGGGTATTCACATACTAGAATTTTGAGGTCCAGAACCCAAAATACCCAACGCTAGACACACGTGAGTGACAGCAGTTTGTTAGTCACATAGACTCACAGCCCGGGGCAGGACACCATACATCAGACGGGGGCACATGGGAGCTGCATCCAGAGATGGAGTGAATGAACAATCAGGGGCAGTGGAGAGGCGGATTTTGTTATACCAAGAGGGTTATGTGAGCCCTGGTTCTTACACAAAGATGAAATTGGCTTGTACGAATAATTTCCTGAACTGACAGGCAACTGATACATGGTTCTCAAGAATAAGCTGGAGGTATCCTCAAGGATAATCAGGAAGTAATCAGGAAGGATAACCAAGTCCCTTTAATAAGGAGGATTGTTTGGCTCAAGGATTTTGTGCGCAAGGGTAGAGTGGGGAGGGTAATTTGTGGTTGGGTCATTCAAGGTCCTCCTAATTTTACCAGATTTCAAGTCAGCAAATAATACCTGGCCTTAATTTTAGGCCTCATACATCTCTGAAATGCTCTTTCCTATAACCTGTTCAACAAATTGCAAATGTATCCCCTGTGAGTAGATCATTGGCAGCCATGGTACAGTCTGGCTTCATCACCGTCTCTGCACCCTCACTGAGGACCCAAAGCACCCTCCTCCTAGCTTTCTAAAGGCCATTTTCAGAGTAGATCTCATGTGCTCCTCAATAGAAGAGGGAGTTTGGAGTTGTAATATGTGAAGAATTGAGGTGTGGTAGTCACACATTTATTGGAAGGCGAATGCTTCCCTACATCATCTTCTTCATACCTAAAACGCAGTTCTATTGATCAGTCTTATTTTTAAATTCTAAGTTTGTGTTTTGTCTTCTTTTCATAGCATTGCCAACTGCTTCATCTATGCTCATAGAAACCAGTGCCCACACTATATTTTCTCAATCTTTGGTGATCTTATCATGGCCTTAAATACCATTTGTATTTACTCTATAGACCTCTAAATATTACAATGCAAAAGCAAATGACCTTGAATCATTTCACCACTCATGACATACAGACTCGTTCATACAACTCATAGCCTCACAACTTCACTTGATGTCTCATATATATTTAGCACTCAACATGCCCCTAAACAAGTAGATTGCACCACAAAGTGGCTCCACCTTCAGTACTCTATCCTGGTAAATGGTGATTACATTCTTCTACTCCATCAGTGGGTGTGGGAGGAGTGGAAATTATTGTTTTTTTCAAACATTTTACTATCAAGCCATTGGCAAATCCTGAAATCCTATTGACTCTAAAATGTCTAAAATCTAATCTTTTCTTGCTGTCTCCTCCATTTTTACTAAACAAGATATTGTAATTATATGTTGCTATTATGATCACATTGCAAGTGATAATTCTGTGTGTATAGTCTGTTATATGCATAGTAGTTGGAGAAATCATTTTAAACTGTACATCCAGTCAAATCATTCTTCAGTTCAAAACTCTCATCTTACTCAGAATACAGTGAAGTTGCTACTGTGTTCTACAAGGATCTAAAATATCCAGGCTGTGATAGTGTGCCCACCAATACCCCCAGAGAAAGCCACTGCAGCCACAATTGCCTGCTTCCCTCACCAGTATTCCCCAAATGATCCCATTTTATTAGCTTTGGACTTGTTTGTCATTCTGCCTAGGACTCCCATCCTTATATACCTTTCTCTCTTATTCCCACACTTTATCCTCATCTCTGATTAATGTTATCTCATGTTCACTCCACTCATCAAAAGCATCACCCATCGCCTAGCACTTCCTATCTAATTTCTCTGTCTTATTTTCTTCGTTGTATTTATCACCACCTGATACACTGTAAACTTCTTTGTTTTTAATATAAGTAGCATTCATGTAAAATGTAAGCTCTAAGGGAATCAAGAGATTCAATAGTTTTGTTCACTTTTTGTGTTCATCAATAATGGCACCTAATAGTGGCTTGATTCATTTGTTGAATAAATGATTGAAAGGATAAATGTATAATTACAACTAATTAACAAAATAACATTTCAGCTGATAAAGTATTTTCAGATGTATTTAATTTCTTTTAAGTACATTGAGAATACACCATATGTCATCTTCAGACCTTAGCTTAAGGCAAATGTTTTTAAAATATATAACACAAAAAAGAAATTCAGCTAAGAAAAATTCTGAGTCACCATAGCTTCTAGGTTAACAGAGGTCAAAATGTTGATACTTTCTCTATTTCAGACAGTTTCCTCTCATTTTTGTATGCTTTCATTGAATTTTTTACTTTAAATAAGAAAAAATTCACAATAATGTACTAAACTCACAGTTATGAAAAACTTGGAGGGAAAAGACCTGAGCTAACCCTGAAGTCATGTCCTTTGCATTATCATTTTTCATAGCTCATATGGTTTAATCCCCTTCAAACAAAAGAAACCACATGGTGCAGTAGTGGGCCCATTTTGTTTCTAGAATCAATTATATCAAAAATATGATGTGAAGTTATATGTCAGATCTTGCTGTCATTTCTTTTCACCATTAAAATCGTTTGTGTTTCACATCTGTACCAGTCATTGCAATAAATTTTTAACATTTTCTTATATTTTCCCTTTGATGTTGCATGAAAGTCCCTGTTAGCTCTTCTTAAATTATTGATAATTCTTAGGTTAACAGGTTTATACTTTCTGCTCTATTGCATTAAAAATGGATTTAAAGCATGTTACAACATTAACTTAGAATCATTATAGTTTACCCTCTATACTTTGCTCATTTTAATGTCCAAAACAGAAGATAACATGAAAAGAGATATGTATTTCTTTAGTTTAAAAAATAGAAAGGTGTTAGACATTGATTCAGGACTTTTCTGATAGCACTGAGGACTTATTACATGGGAATGTTCTAATTCTTATCTATCCAGCTGGTGATGTGGAACATTTTAAAAACATATATAATTTTAAAGTAGTATTTCTATTTTAAGTCATTTATCTTTCTGGACTGATAAATATAAATATTTATATTATTTGTAGAGATGACTTCAAAACTCATTTCTTCATATGAAGTGAGTTTTATACACATATTTCATTTCTTGGAACTAACTTAAACAAAGTGAAAAAAATTAAGAACAAAATGTTATTTCCAACTACTTTTTTCCACAGTATTCCTTAATTTGTTTAATAAATATACATCACATTAGGTACAGGGAACTTTGTCATGTACTAAGAACACTCACATGACATTGTCTCTATTTTAATCTAATTATAGGTGATGACTATTTGTAAAAAGAAAAAAATACTTCTAAGTTTCACATACATAATCTCATTAAATCATAACAAAAATACCTACTATTATTACCTTAATTGTGTACCTAGAGAAACTGAGCCAAAGAGAAGTTAAGTAATGCACTCAAATCAAACAGTTGGTAAGTGCAGAAGATGGAAATAGACGTTTGGCCAATTTTCAAGTCTCTTAAGCACTACACGGTTCCTTCTCCTTATGCACATTCTAAGACTGATATTCATACCTTCTTGGGGTGGCACGTGAACTATGTTTGTATTCTGACTGGGCAGTTAATTCTTCTGAATTAATTAGAAAACGTATGAGCTGAAACTGATAGATGGATGAGTGGTCGAAAAAAAAATGCTGGAGAGAACTAGTTAATGTCATTCCCGAGAGGGGGATCACCATGCACTAGTAAATGGAGGCTGTCAGGTTCAGAGAAACGTCATATTCAGAATGTGTGGCATGCAGAGTGTAAAACAGCAAGTAAAGCTGTGATGATATGAAAGCCAGAGCAGCAAAAAATAAAAATTTACACGGGAAAAAAGACATATAAAAAAAAGACATATAAGTTAGGGCCATGTGTGCCATACTAAGCAGTTCCATCTTTATTGCATAAGAACGGGAAGTCATGAAAGTTCATTGAGCTGTCTGTGATAGGGGGATGGCTTTAGGCAGGAGGATGACCTCAAAATTATTGTATGATTTAGGCCAGACTTCATTAAAGCCTCAACCAAGGCTCCTGCTGTGGGGACATAGATGGATGATGTGATTGGAGGACCAATAAAGTGACAAAGGGCCAAGAAAAGGGAGTTGAATGTTTAGGGGGAGAGGGAGATGCTTAAAAAGGTAGAGAATTAAAAAAACTGTTGCCAGATCTATTTTTATATACTTGCACAGTGACAGAAATTTACATCTACTTACACTGACCAAGCAAAAGGTTTGAACAAGCAAAAGAGTTGAACAAATGACCCATATCCAGGATAAGAAAGGGGGAACCACTTCACATCACAAAGTAATAAAAAGTAATAAGCCATGTTATAAACAAATGCATCATCAATAAATTTAACAACATAAAGGAATAAATTCATTGAAAGACACAGATTACTAAAACTGAATCAAGAGGAAATAGAAAAATCTGAGGAACCCTATATCTATTAAATAAACTGAGCTCTTAATTAAAAACAAACAAACACACACTTTTATATAAAAGCATTGAGTTCCAGCTGGGAACATTGGTGGATTCTATCAATGTATTTTAGAAAATAAAGGGTAAGGGAACATTTCAGATCATTTTGTGAGTCAGGCATTGCCCTGAGAAGCAAACCAGGGAATGATACTACAAGAACGAAAGCTCTAGACCAATATATAAACATAGATGTGAACATTATTAAGAATGTTTTAGCAAATAATACATATCTAAGCCAAATCTGATTTAGTGTTCAAGTACCAGCAACTTACATTAACTGTATGAGTAGAAGTGAAAAACTATACTGTTGTTCAAACTGTTGCTTTTTTTTTGAGAAAGAATCATTTGAAAAACACAGCACCCATTTATAAAATGAGAAAACAAGGATTAGAAATAACTTCCTTGACAGGATCTGCAAAATCTTATAGCTGAAATTACACAATACCAACTAATTTGCTTAAAGTCTTCATCTCTAAGTTTAGGCACCCGTGTTAATTGGTCACATTCACAACAAATTTTACAGAATAAAATAAACCTTTTGAGATTTCTCAATATCTTTAGTTTTTATATTTTGTTTTTATTATCAGGTTAATCACTAACTAAATTATTTTAAATTAATTGTGGGTTATACCTCAATAGAGGATTCTATTCTCCTTATTAAGCAAAAACTTCACAGTCTGTTTCATCTGCAGCTTTCATTAGTTATCCTCTTCTTCTCAGGCACCTTCCAACCTGCTTTCTCGGAACTAATTTAATCGATATAGAGAGTCGACATGCTTCAGCAAACCCACAGTGGGCCCACTCCTGTAGATAAAGCTTACCTCCTCATACCTTCTGCATCGAATTTATAGTCTAGTTCTTATATGAACACCAGGCATTCAATTCTTAAGTGCACACATACACGTCTTGACAATTTGGACATTTTTTGAGACTTTAAACTTCGAAACTCCTACTCTTCAAATGGACAACGTATCTCCAAGAACAATGCTTAGATATTTCCACAGTGATACAAACTTAGGCTGCTCACAAGAGATCCTAGGAGGACAACTGATTCTCTCTTTGTGTATATTTTGTAGAAAAATTTTCCAAGAAAATATAGTATGGTAAAATTATCAATTACCCAAACCACAACTTGGAGTCCTGGAAAACTAATTTTAAGTCATTGACCAGGATTGCCATAGAGCATGGCATTTGCCCGTGCTTTCCTTTGACTAGAGTTAAGAGATATGTGTATTATAGCTCATACTTCTTGCTGCATTTTTATAAATAGCACCATCTAGGTAGATGCGTCTATGAGTAGACTAACAGAAAATTATACTGAGATCTTTATAAAACAACCAGCTGAACTTGGAACACATTTTTTGTAGTCCGGATGTAGGAGTATAGGTCTTTGACTCATTGTATTTTTTACAAGGACTAATAATTATTTTCCCTCTTGTAATTCCCTGCATTGCACTGGGCCATACATCCTCAATTTACAATAGGCAGAAATCATTGCATTAGACCATTCCACAAACAGAACTCCAAGAACATTTGTACATTTACCCTAAAGGCTTATGCAGTCTCCTACCTCAAAACTGCTTGGGACCATAAATGAATAATCCAGGAAAACTCCTGTTGCTCCTAGCTGCTCATGGCTCTTAGGTTCAACCCTTGGGATTGGCCCTCTGAATTTTCCCAATCCCACAGTAAAACATGAAAGAAGAAATCAATGACACAGAAAGGAGCTTAAATTTTCCCATCCACGGCTTTTCTTCTGGTCCTGCTGGGCTTTCCACATACTTGAAATAGCGGCCACAAAATGAAAAACTTCAGTGAAGTTTGAATAGTCCGTTGAATTAGAAATACCTGGATGACTCAATCAGAGAGGACAAAAATAAAACATGAGAAGGATTTCAATTAATTTTTTTCTTCCTCCAGAAATCTCAATTCATAAATACATGTGCTGACCCATATCAGAGGCCTTCTCTTACAATCAGCAGTGAGGCAGAGAGACTAGAGTCTTTTTTAATTGTTAGGGTATATATATATGGCATTGGAGTTGCAGAGAAAGTGTGAATTAATTGACATGAATGTTCAACTTTCATAACGAAGTTAGTAAAACATATTTCTTAAACCAAACCTTTGCCTAATGAGCTTGCACTGAGCTACCAGAACTAATCTAAAATTTCAATTGACCATTATCACACGTGCAGGAGTCATTCTTCTTCCGAGTACTCCTGGAATGTCAATGCTCTTATTTGCAATGTTATGAAGATTGATGGAATAATATGTATGTGATACCCTGAGTTTCCAGGGAGAAGTTTAAGCAGAAAGTGGTATTATTAGTTGTTATATTACTACTCATTTTGGCCTCATTTTCAAATGAGATGGATGGCAGTAAGCTAAAAGACAGAAAGTAAAATTAAGTATGAGCTGCTTCATTAACAGTTTTCAGGTTATTTTGTAACACTCCTAAATCTTTTCTAGTTCAGTGTTCTTTCAAGTGCAAAGTGCCCCTCACTTTTAGACTCTGTCTCTTTTTTTTTGTTTTTCATTCAGAGAAAGCAGAAAAATATAATTATGAAGAGCTCAACCTCTTCCCCCTCGTTTATTCGGGATATTGGATTCTGGATCACAGTTTCCCTCTTTCTGTCCTATTTTCTGGAGCATAATTATTTTTGTCATGAATCCCCAGCACCCTCACCTAGTCTAAGGTTGAAGTCATTTCTTAGGTCAAATGACCTTTTAACTAACAATGTGAGATCCCACACAGCACATGCACATGCATGCGAACACTTCCGCTTCAAATGCTTTAATTGCAGAGAACACGTTTCTCCTTAGGCCCGTTTCTTCTTTTACAGCCTCATTTTTTTTCCTAACATTCTTTTGCTTTGTCACACAAACTACGGTCATTCGCTCAGTATCAGGTCACTCATCCCTTCCAAGCGCAGTGTTCTCTGACCTTCTAAGTTTTTGTTGATTCATCCTATTATAGTACCTCATAGATCATGGACCCTTTCTTCACAGAATGTACTAAAGTTTCTGTGTTCATCACTCAGGCTGCCATAGAATAATAGCATAGACCAGGCGGCTTAAAGAACAGAAATGTATCACAGTTGTGAAGGCTGCAAGTCCAAGGTCAAAGTGTCAGCAGGTTGGTTTCTAATGAGATCTCTCTCCTTAGCTTGCAGAGGCCAATTTCTTGCTGTGTCTCCACAGGACTTTTCTCTTTGAGCACATCCCTAGTGTCTCTTCCCCTTCTTCTAGGGACACTAGTCATATTGGATCAGCGCCCTATGCTTATGACCTCATTTGACCTTTATTACCTTTTTAAAGTCCCTGTCTCCAAATACTGTCACATTGAGAGTTAAAGCTTCAATTTATGAATTTTGCGGGGGAAACAATTCACTTCATAACAGTTAGTGATATATATATATATATATATATATATATGCACACACACACACACATATATACACATATATGGAATACTTAAAGTCTTCCTCATTGTAATAGTGTAAGACCATTAAAAAAAGAAAAGTTCATTATTTTAAATTAACTTTATCTCTGTCAATTATCTCAGGGCCTAGCTCTGACTAGGCACTAAAATAAAGAAAGAAACAAATACATAAATAAAGTTGAGTGGATAAATTGATGAGTAAATTAATAATAAAGGTTAAGTATGATAACCTTGGTGAAGAAAAATGCATTCTAATAATTAATTAACAACACTCATTTACAAACACTTTTAAGTTAATGATGAATGCATTTTTATAAGGAAGAAATAGCTTTACACAAACTTAGCAAGTCAAAATATTATTTCTAAATAAGGTTTTTACATAGTATAACTAATATGCAAATCTTGGTGTTTTAATAAAATTAATTATTAGTTATTTATAAATAATTATTTTAAATCAGATTAAATTGCTGCTGTGTAAAGTCTTTGTTAAGAAAAAAGATACTTTTCAATTGATTTTATAGTTACAATATCTATAATACAAAAATATGACAATGATAAAATATAATATAAATCAATCTCACCTGAGAGTGTAAAAGTTGACATACAAAATAAAACATAAAAATACACTAGAAATAAATCTTAAAAATATAATACAGAAAATTCAATATAATACTATGCAAACAGGATTTCTTTCAGAAAGACTTTATTAAACCTTATAATTAAATTAAAATCTGTGATTGTTCACTTGTCTCATAAAAGGTGCATTTGATTTGCCTTCTCCACGGAAGAGAGATGTCCATTTAAATAGAGAATTCATTTTCACAGTTCTCACAACCCAAGATAAACAGTAGCATTTTATATTTCTGGATATTAAAAAAATGGAACTAGATCATCCACTTTAAGATTCTGCTTAAAGTATGCCTAGTGTCTCTTCTCCTGATCTGTCATGTCTACTGACAAATCAGGGGACATCGCTGCTTTTTACACCCTCTCTTTTCCACTCTTAGCCACAGTTCCAGCATTGCTAAATAATATTCCTAATGGATCACGCTCTCTGTAATTCTGTCCAGTTGTGAACTGATTCTTTGTACAGAAAACAACTATGGCAGTACTTTTGATTCAAGACACTGACTTATGTAAAACTGAGTGTGGATCATATCTAATTAGCATCCATAGACCACATATTCACTTGTCTGGAAACAGGTAACAGGTTCCAACAAGACCATATAACGGGAGAAATCTTCTAATGTTTGGAAGTGATAGCATATGTGTGTTCTGAAGTCAGACCATTAACTTTCTAGGCTTTCTGATGTTTGATAAGTTATCTCATTATCCTGTGACTCAGTTACCTCATTTGTGAAATAAGAGCTATAACAATATTTTATCATAGAATTTATGAGTATTAAATAGGTAAATATATGAAAAATCTGTAAGACAGAGTTCATCAGGCATGCAATCAGAAGTACGTGCACAGGCACACAAATATTAGTTGTTATTATCTAATTCAAAGCCAAAGTGTCTCCAGAATAATGACATAACTAGATTTCTTTGGACAGTAGTAAAGAGCTAGATTCACTGGTGCACATAAGCCTGACTTGGGACATTACCGTGTCCTTTTAATTTGTTATATTCCTTTTTATTTTTTAAATCAGACGTGGGTTATTGCTTTAATTGTAGAAATTCTTAAAAGATATAATAGACTTAGGTGTTCTGATGGTGTATTTGGGAGAAAATCAAAATTCATTAATCAACCTCATTAGCCTGATTTAACTCTCTAGCTATGATCAGCTGTGTAAAAATGTTGGCAAACATCCTACCATCTCCACAACATGATGATGAAAATACATTCACATTAAAATATCCCTGAGAGGTTAGGAAAGCTCTCTTGAGAAAAATCAATAGCAACTTTTGGTGGTTCTGTCTTTTGCTTTAGCAGAAAGAGCACATGTAAGTTCAGCAAAGGAATAAAACCACATTTTAATCATTGAAGATTTGGAAAAAGATTTTAATAAATTTTATAACTTTCTGTAAATTCTTCAATTTAACAATAGGTTTATTTAACATGCTAAAGAACATATTTATATGTAATAATTAAACCCAAAGGCATTCCTGATAAAATTCCAAGTAAAGAAAATAAGGAGCAAAAAGTAGGTCCTAACTAGTATATTAAAATATTTGTATCAGATTATACATCAGAGACAAACAATAGAATAAGATAGCCAGTTCAGGAAAAAAAATCACTTCTATATTTGAAATAATAAAAATTATTCTGTCATTCTGTCCAGTCGTGAACTGATTCTTTGTATAGAAAACAACTATGGCGGTACCTTTGATTCAAGACATTGACTTAAAAATTTGATAGTATATATAACTGGATAAGTTATTATTCAATTAATTATATTAAAGCAATTGATTCATTAGAAAAAAATATAAAGATTAGATTTTACGTTAGTGTAAAATGCTTGTGAGATAATGTTTAATTATGAAAGTGGGAAAATCATAATAAAATTAAGGAGATCATTGCAAGCTCTTGAAATATGAGAGACCTTCTTAAATAAAAAAAATGGGAGAATTTAAGTAAGATATTTGGTAATTATTCCAAATTAAAAAGTAAAATAATAAAATTTTCTTATATGAAAAACATTAAAACTAAAATTCATATTTAAAGGCCATATTGAGATTAAATATCTGCAGCAAACATAACAGAAAATAGGAATACCCTTATGATATTAGTAGCTCATGAAAAGCCTAAGAAAAATCTAATCAAATGACGTAAGATAAATAATAAATAATAAAGTTTTTTTTCCTCCAAAGCAAATATAAAAATGACTAAACTAAAACAAAAGGTTGAACTCTTTCAAATTGCTTTTGAATATCCTTTCATTTTTGTTTGTTACACAAAATGTATGGTTTTACAACCTGTCTGGGACCTACTTCAGCAATTTTTATATTGTTGGAGCTAGTTATACAACTTTATTCAAGATAAACAATAGCATAGTTATTAAGGAAACTATCGTTGCAGAAAGTCTGCCACCAAATAGTTGTGTGACATTGTAGAAGTTATTTATCCAGTTTTGCCAACTGCAAAGTATTCATAATACTTTTATCTACATTAGCAGGTGGTTTAGGATATGACGGTATTGTACTACAAAAAAATCATACAGTATTTACATATTAAGTTACATTTTCAAACACCATATGATGTATTTTAAAAGACATTTACAGTGTAGACATTTTGTATCCTTTGTCTTCCTACTTGATGATAAATGTCTGCAAATGAACTTGTTATAATGCACAGACACTACACACAAAAACACGCACTTGCATTCCTACACTCATGGAAAATTCTATACTGTATGTTTAGAGGTCATTTTTATTTTGTCTTTATGTTTATTTTGTTTCCAAAATTTCCAAATATTTTCTTTTTAAAAAATCTTCCATAGTAGCATGTGTTACTTATTGAGTCAGGAAATAAAATCAATCAATAAACTTTCCAAAGATGTCTCTTTGTTTTCATCTTTGTTTGCTGTGTAGTAATTAAAGGGTATGCCAAAATTAAAATTGCCTACTTTTTTTTTTATCATAAGAGTCCATATTTACTTCTGCCATCTGGAAATGTGGTTTACCTACACCACCGAGAGCAGCAGATCATAATACAATGAACTACCATATGTGACAGAATTCAATATTATTTCAAAATGTTGTATAGTAAAATTTTTGATTGTGTGCAGTATTGTACCACCTGCATTGTCACAAAGAGGTATTTCCTTTGTTTTTTTCAACAATGAGATCATTCATGTTTTATTTTCCTCGAGGATATTAACACTATAGTTCATGTATTCTCTGGTTATTTGAACAGATAAGCATTAAAGTTAGTCTAAGATAATTACTCCTCCCACCTGCTACCCAAAGGAACTCTATCACTACACGCAATATTGATCATATTCCTTAAAATAATGCAGTTCACTTCAGATTTGAGTTTCTATTTTGGAACTGCACTTTTACTAGAGAAAAGAGAAAACATCTTTATGAATATTTGCATATTATGAAATATTGTATTTGGAATATTTATGAGGAAAAATACCCACACACTGTTTTTTGTCAAAATGTTCAAGTTATGTTGAGATTTGTTTGTAATTCAGCAAAATGTAAAGTCTCCTTTCTCTTTTGATGAAACTGTTAAGATATATATCTTGATTATAGGGTGAATAATAAGATGAAAATCTCCCTTTTCCAGTAGTATAGGTAGAATGGTGGCTGCCCTCAACAGCAGAATTATTTTTCCTCACTTTTCATCTTCTTTTCTTTTTTGACGTGAGAGCTTCTCATCATTTTTATCACTGCCACATGGTAAGCTGTGGGTAAGCATGGCCACAGGATTCCCTAAGTGGACAAAAATGAAAATCTCATAGGGGTATAAATAAAGAGAGATTACTCCAGCCCTGACAAAAACATCTCAAAGACAGAAAATTTAATTCTCAGAAAATAAGCATTCAGTTCGGTGTTGGAACTCCTGAAAGAGCATAGTTTTCTGTGTTAGTGTAAATGCTAATTGGTGTTAATGTACTGGCAAAAATAAAAGGCTCTGAGCACATGCTGCATTTCTGACAAACATTATCTGTCAAGTCTTCTGATTTTTGGATGCCTTGCTATTAGAAAAGACAGAATCAGTGGAGCACATATTTTACACACCCACATCTTCACAGTGCATAAATTTTGCATTGATGGTTATCTGTTTCAGAAATAAACAAATGTAAAAGCAATCTTGAACCTAGGCCAAGCCTGTTTCAAGCCTTGTCTTACTTGTCTTCCCAGTAAAACTTATTGGCATAACTATGGCCACTGCAGTTCATAATCAAGCTGCCCATTACTTTTCATGTATTTTGTTTGTTTGTTTTAATCTCACTGTTTTTATTGATTAGCTTATACTTAGATTTTATAGTATAGTGGTTGCAGAGATATGTCACAGAGGCATCAAATCTTTTGAATATGTTTCAATTCTTCAAATGGGACAGAAAAAATGTCATAAATTAGGCATAAATTTAGCTCACTTGGTCTTCTCCGCTTTACGTCCTTTCTGAATAGGTTTAGCCTGAATCTTCATGACTTTTTTGGACACTATTTTCCCTATATTTGCTAAACTCATGACTTATCTCAGTCTCAATGAGCAACCAGGTGAAACCAGCCCAATTGCCCCATAGAACTGATGTTTATAGTTTATTTGAATAAACACAGAAATTGACTCTCCCAGTCTTAAACTTTGAGAAAGTTACATTTGCCTTATCTGAGTTCCTTTATCAGGAAACCAACCATCAAGCCTCCCAGATAGTATCAAAGAACTGAAACTCACCCAATCATATCACAGTATCTGTACAATGATCTGCAAGACCCTTCACTTGTCATGATGGCCCAACTGACCATCTGCTTCCTGTTGACCCACTTCTCTTCCTTACCATTCCCTAATTCCTGTTTTCTTGCATGTAGTTATATTTTGTCCCTGCTCTACAAACCACTAATTTTAGTCAAGGAGATGGATTTGAGACTGATCTCCCACCTCCTTGGCTGCAGCACCTGATTAAAGCCTTCCACCCTGGCAATACTTTTCTCAGTGACTGGTTTTCTGTGCAGTGAGCACCAGGGCCTAGACCAAACCTCTGGGGTTTTGGTAACGCTGGCTCCTTATGTAAGAAAGAGAGTCTAATTTGAAACATGAAAGGCATAATCTAATTCCAGATAGAGTAAAGAATTTGCTATCAATTGTGTTAACATTTTTCTCTGCATTGTATGTGTGTGTATGTGTGAGAGAGAGATATGCCTATTTATGTTATCTGTTACTTTTTGGTGACATTTTGAGCGAAATGAAAAAAAATCACAACTTCTTTTTTTCAGTTTTCCTCTCTGTGCCAAAGAATAGCTTCTCAGCTAAACAAATAACAGAAATTTATAATTTCAAATTATACTCTCAAAGTCATATTCCTTCTGTAATTTTCATGAGAGATTTCATGAATTATCTTGTAAAACTGAAACACACATAATAAAATTACTTGACTAATTTCTAATATATTTGGGATTGTAGCTAGAATAAATAAGAGATTCTTTTAGGGCAATTATATAGGTCATGCATAAAGTCCAGAAATATGTCAACAATCAATTGACATATATGGTCGGTTGATTATTGATCAAGGTGTTAAGAATATTCAATTTGAGAAAGAATATACCTTTTTACAAGTGGTTCTGGAATAACTGGATAGTCATATGAAACACAATGAAACTTTATGAATATATTGTGACATAAACTAAATCTTATTTAAAACAAGTGGATCATAGGCCTGAATATACAGCCAAAATCTCTGTCTAAAAGAAAAAAGATTTCTAATAGACAAATATAAAACAAATACATTGCAAACCATGATTAGGCAATGGTTATCTCAATAGAGCATAAAATTATGATTCATAAACAGTTTTATAAATTGAACTTCATAAAAATTAAAAACATGTTTTTTGAAAGAGAATGTTAATAAAATTAAAATACTAGTCACAACTTGGAAGAAAGTATGTACAAAATACAAAATTGATGTGAATTTTTATAATTCAATAATAAGACACACCCAATAAAATTTGGCAACAAATTGAAGACACCCACTAAAGAAGAGATACAGAAAGAAAATAACCATGAGAAAATAATGTTTAAAATAATTTGTCATTAAAAAAATTAAAACCACACTTATATCTACATAACCTGCTAGAATGTCCAAAATTAAACAAAACAAACAAACAAAAACAGGTGGTAAAAAATGCAGGTGAGAGGCAGAGCTACTGAAACACACAAACTATTAATTCAATTGCAAAATGTAGTAATAACTTCCACTAAAAATGAACAATTTCTCATGAAGTTAAAGATACACTTACTATAACACTAGTTATCCCATTTCTAAATTTTTATGCGAGAAAGAAAACATATGTCTATCACAAAAATCAAGATGTGAATGTTTATAGTGACCTTCCTCATTAAACTAAAATATGGGTAAAACCAGATGTTCATTAACTTATAAATAGAAAACCAAATTGCAGTACATGTATATTACACACATGGACATCTTCTTTTCATGTATTGACTACAGTCACTCTATAAGCTTATATTCTCAATAAGGCGAAGTTTGGCATTTCTCTATTTAGAGAAGTATTTGAACATCAATGATAATCTGACAATGACTAGGTTGTATTTAAGATATCAGATAACCAACTCATATAACTTTCACTGTATTTTTTACATTTTTTCTAAAACCAAATATTAACATTTTGCATATATTGCATATGTATTTATTTACATTTATACATACAATAAATACATAAACCCTATTTCTTCTCATTGCTGCCACATAAACAAGCTTTTGTGAAACAATTTCCTTAACTCTGAAAGCCTATTTTACCTTCATACAGGAAAATCCTGGGACCCTAAGTTCCTTCAATAATTCTAGCTAAATCATTAATTTAGCTTTTGTATAACTAAATTATTCATGTAATTTGTATTTCGTCATATCTTTTCTAATAAAAAATAGAAAGGATCTGTGCGTAGGAAGAAACTTTTTTACATATTTATTTCTACAACTTCTTGTGTTGCTTATTCAGTCCAAGACTTAAGAAGTATGGAAAGTTTAAAAGCCAAATCTCATCCCCAAACTGTTGCTTAATGCTCTATTTCAGCCTCTTTTGGCAAACTTTTATGTATCTACCAAAGGAACCTTGTAAACTGCTTCAGGAGGCCCACATGGCAGCTTGAGAAGTCCTCCACTCTTGCTCTCACCCCACCTATTTCTCAGCTGCTTCCTTCGCTAGCACTGGCTCCCTATATATACCCCTATTTTGTAGTTCCTTCCTTTTTCAAGATGTTTTTAGAATGCTAAACACAGCCTGGAATAGTCACCTCTGGGTACTCCCAGCATTTTCTAATCTGCTCAATCCTTGTGATAACGAACTCTGTCCTCCAAACTTCCCCTTGATCTAAGCTCTATTTCCTTATTTTTATGAAAATGAAAACATTAAGCTGAGAAGGCAACATGTTAAATACTTCTAGAAATGAAGAATTAAGCATCATCATAGAAATATTTCTCCTGAGCACTTAGTCTTATGTTTTGCCCCCACCCGACACAGAAAGATGCCCTTTCTTCTAAAAGGAACAGATTAGAAGATACTGTCCTCACCAGTACGTACATGTACCACAAAGACAATTGGCCAAGAAGCTGGAATTCTCATGCTTATTGTACACAGAACAACTGGATGTCAGAAGGGTGCTGCAGCACTGTGCAAATGGGGAAACTACCTCAATTAGTTAAATATTAGGTTACATTTTACAGAGTAAATAAAAGGCAAATATTAGGCATCAAGTTGACAAAGATGTGACATCTAAATTGAATGCAAAAAATTAAAGGAAAAATGTCATCATAGTGCGTAAAAACTTAGGACAAGAAGAGTGCAGGGTGTGCAGGAACAAATTAGCAACACATTCTCTGGACAGACACATAATTTCACAATAGGATAAAACAAAGACAATTACCTTAGCCACATATGGCTAAGTATTTTCGCCAATTGCTCAGCGTTGAACGCATGTGATTATTACACGTTTGCCAAGATTGGATTACAGAATCGACTTCATTTAGCTTAAACAGAAAGGGTCTTGTTAGAGGCTATTTGTTGGCTGACAGTTTTTGAAAGGGCCAGGAAATCAAACTCTGTGATACACAGCCAGGAGAACTGTCCAAACTTACCATAAATTTTTGAGCAGAAATAATTTCAGCCATAGCAAACCACTGGCCATTCAAAAAGCCAGGGGCTAGATACCAGAGAGCCAGCATCTCTGCCAAAGTTCTCCAAAAGGAGTGATAACCTTCTAGTGGATATTGCTACCAGAGCTGAGAGCACGCTCTGCCATCATTCCAAATGTCACTTCTTCTTTGGAAGTGGAGGCTGCTGCTTGGCTCCGCTCTTGTGGCAAGGAACCCTGGGAACCTAACATTTTTATTCTAGCTAAGGAAGGTATAATTCACAATATGGAGAACTAGCAAATTGAGGTTTTGGACAGGCATGATTAACAGATGGTGACTATAATATAATTTTTTATTTTTTGCATATGATTAGGCTTCAGCTAGATTATAGTAAAATATGCATTGTTCTCATTCTTGATCACAACGCTTTCACTCCCAATTAACTTACATGTAATCTTCCTGAAGTCTAACAAACTTTACATATATGATGCAGTTAAATGATACACGTGACCTTAATTTTGATCTAAAATTTAGGCATACTGACTTGGAAAGCAAAATAAACAATATCTGTCAGAGAAAGTACAGTTAATAAGGCTATTTCTATCTAGATGAGCTGATTTTTACAATAGGAATAGTTCTATTTGAAAGTGGAAGCAAGCAGTCCTTAAGAAGTGGATTCTTCCATGTTCTAAATAAAACATATACACATATGTGTAGTAGGGATGTGTATATGTGTGTGTGTATGTATAATCATGTACATGTGGAAATATTACCACAAACCAAAGTTGACAGTCAAGCTATTTTCAGAATCTGAAATGAATATCTGTTAACTTCCTGGCCAGTATTACTGAATTGAAAAATTGTGACATTCATAGGTCCTATCTAATGAAAGAAAAGATTTTCTACCAAACTAGATGAAAGTGTAAGTGCATTTTGTTGTTATCTCTTCCTTTAGGTCCCTTGCCATTCTAACACCCACATATTTAGGGTCTCTGATATCCAGAATTTGTGACAAGCAAGTAAGCAAAGATAATTAGTAGCATTTTTTTTATTGCTTAATATTGTTTTCTCATTCTCCCCTTCAACCTTCCTATGACTTTACACCCTTACATACACATACACACAGACACACACATACACATACACATCTAAATCTACATTCCACTTCCATGTACTCATTTTACAATTGCCAACCCTTATTAAATCCAGTGCTCGCTCTGCTCTGCACCTGGATAACAGTCGGTGAAAGTGGACTAAAAGTAAGCAGCACTTACTCTCTTGCTCTGGTAGGAAATATTAACATACTGTGTGGGTCTACACAATCTCATTGCTTCAAATGCCATCTGCATGCTGATGACTCTGGGAAGAAAACTGCAAACATCAGGTCTGCAGCTGCTTCGCTTCCTCGTGGCACAGAGGAGGCGATGCTGACCTCAAAAAAATTCTAAGTATAAACGTGGCATTGGGATTTATCCCAGAACGATAACTGCAAAAGTTCTTATCTAAGAATATTTGTCTACGTTGATCATTGAAAATACTTGGAACTTACAGACTTAAAGGACAGAGCTGGCTGGAGAATGCAGGTTAGCCAGATAGACTATCTACCTATGTGAGTAATGAAGTATGGAAACCAAGAAAACTCAAACGAAAACTACTTTCTCCAAGCGAAATTGTCACAGACACATACTGCAATCTGTTTCTCCAAAATCAAAACTCATTCCAGGGTGGGAATGAGTCTGGTTTTGCTTTGTTTTGCATTGTGTTGTTTTGTTTTATTTCGTTTTGGAAGCTGTATCTGGTGGCTTTGAGGCTATTTGAAAGACTAATGTTGTAAGGCTGCAATGTCCCTACATTTTGTTTATATCTTTCACTAATCATTGGGGAAGTTTGATGCTGAGCAAGATCCATTATCCTTGTGCATCTGCTTTGACAATCCAGCCATCTGTGATACTACAACAACCAAATAACACTATCCCAGATCTCATCCCTGAATTCGAGGTTTTCCATCCAATGTATTACCCCTATGCTGATGTATTAGAAACATCTAAAGCTCAAAATCCTAAAATCTAGCTTATTTTTGCATAGCTTGAAAAGTTCTTCTCCTAACTTTCTGTATTTCAAAAGTTGTAAACACCCTTCTGGTCCAGCTGCCTAAAACAAAGCTATGGAGACATCTTTGACTCTTCTCTCTCTATATTCAAATCCTTTTCAAGGGGTTGTCTTTCCTCAGAAATCTAGCAAATATCTATTGAGTTCATAAAAGTTTTTTGATGACAGTTCTACTCCAAGTCACTATTATCTTTGAACAGATTAGAGGATTTGCCTCTTACAGGGGCTCTCTTCTTCGATTCTAAATGGCAGCCACAATGTCTCTTAAGGAAATTAGAGCATGTCATATTTCATTCATTAATTCAATTATTACCTATTCAAATCTCAAGACTTTTTCCTTATGCAGAATAAATCTAAATGCCCAACAAGTTCTGAACCTTACTTATCTGTTGACTTTCTCCCTCAGTTACTTAATTCCAGGGAAATGTACTGTCCATGATTGTTGCACCATATTAGTAAAATAGATTACATGCCAATTGATTAAATGTTCCTATACAACATGCTATCAAATATACATTGTAGGACAGTGTGCTAGATATTAAAATGAGAAAATAAAGCCAAAATGTAATATTTTTTGTCCCTGCATTTGAAATATTCCAATATTAATCTGGAAACATACATAACATAGAAAATTGAAACAAAGTTTTCTAATAATATGAGGAAAGTTTTTTCTACAAAATATATTGCCTTTCAAGGAAGTACATTAAATTCTACAGTACAATGTTTTATCTTGCATATATAAAAGTAGGGTAATTTAAATACTCTGATACCAGAAGAAAGACCATAGAAAATTATACTTTTATTTAGGATCCATGTTTAATAAACTATAATAGAAAAAACTAAGTCTTTAGAAAAGACTAGATGCATACGTCAAATATAATTCTATAAAGATTCATTGTTTATATTTTTAGAAGACTGGTAAATGTGTATATATTACTTAAAAATATATGTAGGTACATTATTAAAGACATAAATCTTTAAAAACTTGATAATTTAATTAAATAGAAAAATAAAACACATACACATATGTCCTATATTAAGTTCAAAAACAAATAACATGTTGCAAATACATTCACAATATATAAGAGGGTTATAGTCTCAAAAATATAGCATTTATACAAATAAATGAAAATAATAAAATGCTCTATCCCACCAGAAAAAAAAAAATTGGCAAAGTTTATAGATAACTGATTCACAATATAAAAATACTACTAGCTGTTTTAATCATACAAAATTATTCAAAATCACATATAATTAAAGGACACAATATTAAAACCAGATAATTTTATCACTATCCACATTGTAAAATATTAATACTAGTTATTATCATTAGAAGTATGTCTACATATTATTAGAGAAGTTTAAATCAGTTTTCATTTGCAGGAACACTATGTTATAATATATATCAAATACTTAAAACTTGCACATCCTTGGGCTCAGTAACTAGATATTGGAACTTTTTACAAGAAAATAGTAAACATGTCTTCTCCTGGGAATATAACCCAAATACAATTTTATAGGATTCTACCTGAGGCTATCACTGGATACTCCTTGGTTTAGGGACTGGGACTTGAGTCTAGCAAGATGGATATCACGGGGAGAGTGGAACGATAGAATGCAGCGGATGCTCACAGTGAGAGGGAAAGGTTACAGTAAGCAGCAATGGAAATGAGCTACCTTAGCAACATACATGTGTCTTAAAAACACATTGTCAAGTGAAAAAAGAATGAGACATATAGCACAGTTTTCATAAATACAAAGTATATGCACACTCTCAAAACATTTTACTAAAATATGTACACATAAAAGGAAGTAGAGTAAACATATTTAGTGACTTTCTATAAAGGGAGTGGGAGTGGTGGAAGAAAAACTGGTGGGCCACAGGGACACTGGGAAATAATTATAGCCAAAGGGACCTTAATGGAGATTATGTGATAATGGGCAGAGGACTGAGATGTACAATTAACTCAAGGCTCTGCATCCGCTTTTTAAGAAAATATATGTAATAACTAGATATGACCAGACATGCATTTACAAAGATAAGATGGAAAACCTATTATGCATTGTATTGCAGAATACTGGATTGCACATGTTAAAATATGAACAGCAATATGTATTTTTAAGCATTAAAATAATGATGTAAGAAAGATTTACTGAAAAACATTATTAAAATAACCAGACAAAAGTCATATAATGTGGTCATTTTGGAAGCATATATATTAAAATTGTAATGATACAGAGAAGATTAGCATGGCCCCTGCACAAAGATGACACGCACGTTTGTGAAGTTTTCATATTTTTCAATATCGTGAAAATGGTCATAGTGCCCAAAGTAATTTATAGATGTAATGTTATTCCTATTAAACTACCATTTACATTCTTCACAAAAGTGAAAAAAAACTATTTTAAAATTCATATGGAACCAGTAAGAGTCCATATAGCCAAGACAATCCTAAGCAAAAAGAACAAAGTTGGAGGCATCACCCTACCATACTTCAAACTATATTATAAGGCTACAATAACAAAAACAGCATGATACTGGTACAAAAACAGACACACAGACAAACAGAACAGAATACAGAACTCAGAAATAAGATTGCACATCCACAATCATCTCATCTTCAACAAGCCTGACAAAAACAAGCAATGGGGAAATGGTTCCCTATTCAACAAATGGTGCTGGGATAACTGCCTATCTATTTGCAGAAAATTGAAACTGGACCCCCTCCTCACAACTTATACAAAAATTAACTCAAGATGGATTAAATACTTAAATGTAAAACCCCAAACTAAAAATCCTAGAATAAAATATAGGCAATACCATTCAGGACACAGGCATGGGCAAAGATTTCATGATGAAATCGTCAAAAGCAATTGCAAAAAAAGCAAAAATTAACAAATGGGATCTAATTAAACTAAAGAGCTTCTGCACAGCAAAATAAACAATCATCAGAGTGAG
This sequence comes from Hylobates moloch, assembly GCF_009828535.3. Lineage (NCBI taxonomy): Eukaryota > Metazoa > Chordata > Mammalia > Primates > Hylobatidae > Hylobates > Hylobates moloch. Next base: position 12,800,655 of record NW_026652280.1, on the reverse strand, counting down.
CAGGCAACCTACAGAGTGGGAGAAAATCTTTGAAATCTATCCATCTGACAAAGGTCAAATATCCAGAATCTACAAGGAACTCAAACAAATTTACAAGAAATAAACAAACAACCCCTTTAAAAAGTGGGTGAAAGACATGAACAGACATTTCTCAAAAGAAGACATTCATGCAACCAACAAACATATGAAAAAAGGTCAACATCACTGATCATTAGAGAAAAGCAAATCCAAATCACAATGGGATACCATCTCATGCCACTCAGAATGGCCTTTATTAAAAAGTCAAGAAACAACAGATGCTGGCAAGATTGTGGAGAAATAGGAACACTTTTACATTGTTGGTGGAAATGTAAATTAGTTCAACCATTGTGGAAGACAGTGTGACAATTTCTCAAAGAGCTAGAACCAGAAATACCATTTTACCCAGCAATCTCATTACTGGGTTTATACCCAAAGAAACATAAAGCATTCTATTACAAAGACACATGCACACGTATGTTCATTGCAGTACTAGTCACAATAGCAAGGACATAGAATTAACCCAAATGCCCATCAATGATAGACTGGTTAAGAAAATGTGGTACATATACACCATGGAATACTATGCAGCCATAAAAAGAAATGAGACCATGTTCTTTTCATAGACATGGATAAAGCTGGAAGCCATCATCCTCAGCAAACTAACACAGGAATAGAAAACCAAACACTATATGTTCTCACTTATAAGTGGGAGCTAAAGGATGGGATCACATGGATATGGGAAGGAGAACAACCCTCACTGTGGCTTGTTGTGGGGTGGAGTCAGGGGAGAAAGAGTATTAAAAAGGATGGCTAATGCACGCTGGGCTTAACACCTGGGTGATGGGTTGACAGGTGCAGTAAACCACTATGGCACACATTTGCCTATGTAACAAACCGGCACATCCTGCACATGTACCCCAGAACTAAAAATAATAATTTTTAAAAGTTCTAAAAGATAACATAATAAAATATTGCATAAAGCATGATGGCATTACTATAAAAATAAGAGATATAATGGCAATCTATATATCAGAGTTTCCAAAATATCCTACTATTTTCCTTTTGGGGTTTTGGGATTGTGGAAGTGCCCTATTTTCTACCATTGAATTATGGAAAGTTGAAACATTTCACACCACATGCTACTCAGAGATTTATCATGTTAATGAATTTTGTGACGAGAGGTAGTAAGCAAAATTTTCCTACTTAGAATAAAATATGTTTTTTGGTTTGTTTAATTTCCTCTGGTTTCTTATGGAATTAGCTTTTAGTATAAGATTTTTAAATACTGTTTATATTGAACAAAATGCTAAAAATATGATAAATTGATTTTTCTGTACTGTCTTCATTTAGCAAAAATATATACTTATTACCAAATTCCTAAAATATATTACAGAACAATTAAATAATAAACTTGAGTTCCTTATGTATCTAAATAATTCTTGCCCAGCTCTAATAGAAAAGTGAATATTTTATTTCTCTGGAATAATCTTATAGTTTAATTTGCAAATTTTTTCTTTTCTTTTCCTTTCTTTTCTTTTCTTTTTATTTTTTTTCAGAAGAAAGAGGTTTAATGGACTTATAGTTCCACATGGCTGCAGAGGCCTCGCAATCAAGGCAGAAGGCAAGGAGGAGCAAGTCACATCTTACATGTACAGCAGCAGGCAAAGAGAGAGCTTGTGCAGGGAAACTCCCCTTTTTAAAATGATCAGATCTCATGAGACTTACTTGCTATCATGAGAGCAGCATGGGAAAATCCTGTCCCCATGATTCAGTTACTTCCTACCAGGTCCCTCCCACAACACATGGGAAATCTCATGTTTTATTTTCTTTACTTTTTTCCTGTCTCTTTCCTCTGAGTACCATCTGTAGCATCTGAAATGGCTTAACTTATCCAATAACTAAACACATGGAAACTTCTGTCTGCCATACTTGGACTACTTTTTATACATCAGTTATTTTTATTTAAATTAGTCATTTTAAATTAGTATCAGCTACATAGCTTTCTTGAGGTAATTACATTGTTTGCTTTCTTTAAGGCACTTAGGATAATGTCTGGAAAATGGAAAATGCCATAATAGTCTTCTACCACCAATGCTGTTTGGTCATTTTCTCTTCCATTAAAATCAAGACAAATTATTGTCTTATACTACATCCAACTCTACATATTTTATGTAGTTGAAATGCACTTAATTTTTAACCTAATTGAAAGTTCTAATCCCTTTGTATTGAAGTGGGAAAGGTTCCCATGTCCCCACCACAGGGCATGAAACGGGGGAGTGGTTCGCTTATTCAGTGCCCTGCTGCTCAAACCTCTAGGGGAACAAACCTGTAGGGGACAGGTTGTGGGGCTGGGACCCCACGGCAGTGTCTAGGGGTGAATGTTTACAGCTCCTAAAGCCCCAGTGGGCATGTGTTACAGGGTGCTCTTTTAGTTTGCTGTCTGTAGGCGGTTTGTGTTAACCAGCTCAGTTAGACCCTCTTCCTTGTCGCAGGGACAGAAAGATTTCTGTATCCGGGGTTCTTGCCTTGGTGTACCAGAAAAATCGGATCATACATGGGCTTGGAGAATGAGTGCAAAGTTTTATTGGGTGGAAGTAGCTCTCCAGCGATGGGGGAGCCAGAAGGGAGACGGTTTTCTCCTGGAGTTGAGCCACTCTACGGCCCCAGCTGTACTCCAACTGCCCTGGCCAAACTCCGTCTGGTCCTGCTGGCCAATGGCCTGCCAGCGTGCAGGCATCTGTCAGTGTCCTATTCCACCGGCGTGCTCCGGGCGAGCTTTGTCGACGTCCTCTCGGGCTTGTGTCTTCTTCCACTAATGCGCTTCTGCCTTCTTCCACTAGTGCGCTCCTTTCGAAGTTTGCCACCTGTTTGTCTGCCCGCTAGTGTCTCAGGTTCTTAGAGGCCCAGGAAGGGTGTGTGGTGGGCCAGGGTGGTCTTGAAAAATGAAACATTTGGGCTCAAAAGCAGGAGTGTATGTCCTCCCCTAGGTCCGTGGGAGTGGCACCCTAGCCAGGTACCTGCCTTTCTCTACCCAGCACTTCCCTGCTCCCCTCCCATATAAGTATGAATTCACATATTTAATAAATTATCTGTCAAAGAAATAGGAAGGATGAATGATAATTATGGAAAATGTAGACTGGTAATGGGAAAACAGAATAGAATAAAAATGGATTGATGTAAAAATTTTAAAAAATCTAAATAATTCATGACTCTTAAAAATATAATTTCTGAATGCTAATTTCTGGCTTAGTCAATTGATTTGATTTCCTTGTGCTAATATTCATTCAAGATGGGCGATATGATATGAAATACATGTTTAAGTGTTATAAGCAGGACTATAGAGCTACCTTAAGCCTTGAGAGAAAACCAAGGATTTTGTACAGTTGGGAAAGTCATCTTTTTAACTGAATATAATACTCAAATTTCCAAACTTGCAAGGTCCTTAGACATAGTCAAGATTCATATGTGTCACTTCAGAGACTTCATGTTGATTGTTGATTAATAACTCTATTTTGAATTTTGTGACTCACTTAATTCTTTAATGCTTAGCTTATAATCTCCAACTATGAAACATTAGAAATTAATTAATCTTGAGAAATCTCAAAGTAATTTCAGATTTGTGTTGTAATTTTTTGAATAATTTGTTACCTACTGATATCTTTTAAATTAAATCATTCAAATCCCCCACCCTCTAATGAAGCACAGAGCGAGGATTTGATTTCTTTCAGAGTATATATTAAAAAGGAAGAGTTTTGAAACAAGAAACCTAAAGACCAGCTAGACACAAAGGATGTTCAATAAAGTATAAAATAAAATAAAATGATTTTTAAAGAAGTAAGCCGGTGGCTCACGCTTGTAATCCCAGCACTTTGGGAGGCCGAGGCGGGCGGATCACGAGGTCAGGAGATCGAGACCACGGTGAAACCCCGTCCCTACTAAAAATACAAAAAATTAGCCAGGCGTGGTGGCGGGCGCCTGTAGTCCCAGCTATTCGGAGAGGCTGAGGCAGGAGAATGGCATGAACCTGGGAGGCGGAGCTTGCAGTGAGCCGAGATCGCGCCACTGCACTCCAACCTGGGCGACAGAGCGAGACTCCGTCTCAAAAAAAAAAAAAAAAAAAAAAAAGAAGTAAGCCAGTAGGAAACTATTGAAAGAGGACAATCTGTAAAAGAAGTGTCTCAGTAGCCAAGTATAAAAAATCAGAGGCCAGGAGTGGTGGTGCACGCCTATGGTTCCAGCTACTTAGGGAGGCTGAGGTGGGAGGATTGTTTGAACCCAGGAGGTTGAGGCTACAGTGAGCCGAGTTTGTGCCAGTGCACTCCAGGCTGAGTGACAGAGTGAAAGCCTGTGTCAAAAAAAAAAAAAAAAAATTCAGAAATTAACTGCCTTAAAATTGTCAACAGTTAAGAAAATAATATTGGAAGATTAAAAATAGTCTAGAAAATTGTAGAGACAAAAGCCACATTGCAAAGATCTAGGAATGGAACAAGAAGATTCTAAGAGAAAGCAACAAGTTCAAGACAATTATAAAAACTAGAAAAGAAATAGGAACAGAAAGTGAATATACAAGAGAACATATGCAAGTCCCATGGGGCATGAGGTTGTTATTTTGAGGGCAGATGGAAAAGATCATGGAGAAATATAGAGACTGTGGTAAAAAAAAAAAAAGAAAAAAAATCAACGTAGATCAAATTAAATATTGATCACATTCAAGGGGACTATTCCTTGTCTTTCTAATCATTAGTAGCAAATTGAGATATTTAAAGAATAAGCTATATCTGAGCAGATGGACATAGTTGTCTCCAGTTACAAAATGACAAATATAAACATGGAGAAAGGTGGTATTTAGTCTTTATTTGGTGCCTTAATTTTATAGACGTTGATTTTATAGACGTTGATGTCAGGGAAGAAAAGTTTTTCACTTTGTCTCCTAGTAAATGACTACCATTTTATAAAAGAGAGTACAACTAAGACACTCTTAACAGTAATAATAAATAAAATGGTCAAAATACTGGTTTATTAATAAAAAATATCATAAATATTTTATTTTACAAATGGCAAATAAATTTCAAAACAGAATTTACAAGAGACTTCCAACTTTATATAATGCAATTTAAGGTTATTTTAATGACTTCTAAATCCTGGGGAATATTGCAAATAATTAATTTTGCAGGATGTTAGCCAACTTGAGAACAAGTAGATTGACAGTATATTTAACTCACAATTATAGATATTAATATTATATTTAATAGAGTAGCAACAACTAAATGCACATTTCTTTATACATGCACTCTTGTTTGGCACAATTGTTTGTTTAATTATTGTTATAAGTATGGTGGGGATGAATTTAGTATTGTAATTGCCTTGCTGCTGACAAGGCTTTTATAACTTCATAGGGACATAGGTTAACTTATAAAATTTTATGTGATGAAGATTAAAATAAATTGTCTGGTGGAAAAGAAATCCCCAAATATTATGACTTATAGCTCTGTTGGATATTAAGCAATTGATTAATGGAGCAAAGTTTATTTAATATTATTTTATTAAATAGCCTACAAATATCTAGTATCTCAAATGCTTGTTGAACAGTATCTGACATTTTACTGAATCCACATTAATGAGTTAAGTAATACATTTGACATGTAATCTTTTTATATTTGCAAGAGTTACAATTTTCGCTTATTAGAAATTATTATGAACAACACTTTACATGGTAGTGTGGTGATGGACAAGTAACATAAAATATTACGGTGTACAATTTGCTCCTATAAACGGGAATGATACTAGCACACTTCTCCTAGATATATTGGGATAAATAAATTGCTTAAAACATATAATTTATTTTAGAACAATGCCCCTTCCTTAGTAGGCTTTATATAAGTTTTTCATAAGATAATGACAATCTGGACCTAATTTGTACATAGATAAAAGTATTAAATAAGTTAATAGAGTTTCTGCCACAGATTAATTTATTGAAGGTAGTTTATAGTTTTGTTACAATAAACATAATTACCAGAAATAGGCAAAGGTCCTCTTTTATGCTCAACATTTTTAATATAACACTGATAATAAAATGTTATAGTAAATGTTTGGTAACCCCAGAATGTTACCAAATTTGAAAATTAATCTACTTTATTTATTAGGTCATACTTTTTATTAGAAAAACATTGAAAATAGAGTTACAGTTAATGAAAGTAGATATGTGTACATAGAGATATATAAGTAAATTGATATATCCACACATATAAATACATACATATATATCTTGAAGTGTATATATGTTGATGCATATTGCTGTTTGTGTGTGTATATATATATATATATATACGCGTGTGTGTGTCTGTGTATCGATCGATCATACATATATCTTCAATATGTTTCAAATGTATATATTGTGAAAAAATATAAACCCAAACGCGCATGTTTCACTTGGAAAGTGTAAGTTATTTGGATAAAAAAAAGACTATGTTAAGTAACTAAACAACTACAGTGCAAATAGAAGCATGTCTTTTCCATTATCTTTTCTATTTGTGGAATTTGTAGCCTTTTTTAACCCTGGAAGGTATAGAAATATTTTCATGTGTTCAGTGGATAGGTGGGAGTGCAGATAGGGGGCAAGAGACAGAGAAAGAGAGAGAGAAAATTCTTGATAATTTTCTATACCATTAATATTTATTAGGATAAATACCTAATGTAAATGACGGGTTAATGGACACAGCAAACCAACATGGTGCATGTATACATATGTAACAAACCTGCACATTGTGCACATGTACCCTAGAACTTAAAGTATAATTAAAATATATATATATATATGAACCTCCAGAAATTTTCTCTTCTATAAAAGCATTAAGAACACTGGCAAACAATGTATCTAACTCTACATCTTTCAAAGCTCTGGAAATTACTCAAATGTTTGTAACAATCTGAGAAATATTTGTTTTTTAAAAAGTGCTGAATCTTGGTAACAACAGCACGTTCTATGATATGCTATCTTGCCCCATGCTGTTCTCCACCCTCCCCATTCAGTTCCATGGTAGTCTTGAAATCAACAGCCTCAAAAGAGGAGTAATCATAAAAATGAGCACTCTAGCTATCGCTAAAGGGGCATACTAGTTGGAACTACTCAAATAGCACTATAGCTAATCAGTCGTCACTATTTGGTGTATCTGAAAGTTTCCTGGAAATTCTCCATTCACAGGACTGTCTTTAGTTTACCTAACTCAGAGCTTATTTAGTGTGAACAGCCCTATCTCCTGGACATGCATCTAAAAAAATCAGAGGCAAACAAAAACATTTAAAAAGAAAATCTGGAAAAAGCTAGGGACATACAGGGACTTAAAAAGAATCAGTTTCCTGACAATCTAGAAGGCCATGTATGTGTGCAGGGCAGTGGGCATGAGAAATGCCTGAGAATGTGCAGAATCTCACCTGTGGCTCTTATTAAGGGTCTACACATCAGGGAATGAAAGGTAAGGCAATTAAAAGCTGCTGGAGTGTTAAAGATGAGCCAGAAATGCATGCATACCTACACACACACACACACACACACACCTCACTTTGGCAAATGTCAGGAGACATACAGCTTTAAGGCATTTAAGGAAATCTCTGTGTAAACATTATCTGAATAATATGCTAATTGAATCAAATTTCAGTGACCACATATGAAAAAGAATAATTAATGTCATAATGAATCAGAGGAATTCACTAAACAACAAGAAAGAGAAAAAAAACAAAAATTGTTTTAAAATGCCAAATCCCACTTTAATAAGTAGAACAACAAGACAGAATATCAACAAGGAAATACATGAGGTGAACAACACTGTAAACAATCTGCTAACAGATAAAGAACACTCCACCCAACAGTAGAAAGAATCCTAGATTCTTCTCCAAGATTCTTGTCCAAGGCACATGGCACATTCCCCCGGATGAAATGTGTATAAGGCCATTATGCAAGCCTCAAGGAATTTTTAAAAGATTAAAATTGTACACATTATTTTCTCTGACTAAAATGAAATGAAATTAGAAGTCAATAACAGAAGGAAATTTGTGAAGTTCACAAATACATAAAAACTAAGCAGCGCATTCCTAAATAGCCAATGAGTCAAAGAAGAAATCACTGGGGAAATTATAACAATTTTTGAGATTGATGAAAACAAAAATACACACCCAATCTCATGTGATAAAACTAAAGCAATGCTCAAAATAAAAAGTAAGGCTCTCAATGCCAGTATTTTAAAAAGATGACCCCAAATCAATAACTTAATATTCCACCGTACAAAACATTAAGGAAGATAAAGTAAAACCCGAGTTCAACATAAAGAGAAAATAATAAATGTCAGAGGAGAAATAAATGAAATAGAGACAGAAAAATACGAGAGAAAGTCAGTGAAACCAAAAATAACAAAACTAACAAAACCTAAGCTATATCGACCAAGGAAAACAAGAGAAAAGACTAAAATGATTAAAATCAGAATGAAACAGGGGACATTACTTGACCTGAGAATAATAAATAGGACAATATAATAATACTTACAATTTAATACAAAAAGTAGATATTCAAGATAAAATGAACAAATTCATAGAAACACATAAACTACAAAAACTCATTTAAGAGGTTAAAAATACAAATAAATTTAGGCAAATAAAATACTGAAACAATACTTTCTAAAATCCCACAAATAAAACTCAAGGCCCACATGGATTTCCTGATGAGTCTACCAAACATTTAAAGGAGAATTAGCAACAGTCCTTCACAAACTCTTCCAAAATGTAGAACATAAGGGAACATTTCCCAACTAACTCCATGAGGCTTTACTCCAGGAATGCAAGGTTAATCTAATATCTTAAAAGCCATCAATATAATATATCATACTAATAGATTAAAGGACTAACTTAAATGATTCTCTCAATAAATACAGAAAAGCATTTCACCAAGTCCAGCAAACTTTCATGAAAAAAAAAAAACACTCAATAAAATAAAAATTGAAGGGGCCTTTTTCAGCCTGATACAGTAAATCTATAAAAACCTGCAACTATTCATACTAATGATGACAGATTGAAAGCTTTTCATTTGTTTCATTGATGAAATAAAATATCTGCTTTTGCCACTTTTTGTCAACATTTGCTGAAAGTTTTCCCAGGGCTATTAGGGGAAAAAGTAGGCATCGAGATTGGTGATTAAGAAGTAAAGTTATCTATATTTGCTTGTGATATGACCTTATATATAGAAAATAGTCAGGAATGCACAAAATAACCTATTACAAATAATGATTGAGATCAGCAAGGTTATGTATAGAAAGTCAGAAGAAATTCAATTGCCCTCTATTTCTATACACCAGTAATAATCCAAAAATAAAATTAAGTAAACAGTATAATTTACAGTAGGATCAATAAAATAAATAACTAGGGATAAATTATCAAAACAAGAGAAAGATTGTACACTAAAAATGTAAAAACACTGAAAATGTAAAGAATGTCTGAAGAAACAGTAAGATGTCCTTCACTCATAGATTGGAAAACTTAATATTTTTAAGATGACAATGTTCTCCAAATGACCTACACTGTCAATTCAATGGACAAGGTAATACTAAATTTTTTATGAAAAAACAAGGTATCCTGAATACTCGAGACAGTGTTAAGTAAGAAAAATAAAGTTGTAAGACTCACGCTTCCCAATTTCATGATTTACTAAAAAGCCACATTAAGGCAAACTTTGTGGTTCTGACAAACAAATAGACATAAACACTTAAATTTATGGTTAATTTTTTTTACCAGGGTATCAAAACAATTAATTGGAGAAAAATAATTTACAAATACGATTCTGGGAGAGCAGGATATCCACATGTTAAAGAACCAGTTTGACCTCAACAACATAACATGTAAAATAATTAACTGAAAATGTGTCAGTAACCTAAATATACGAGCTAAAACTATAAAGCTCTTTGGAGAAAACATAAACGTAAATCTTTATCTTAGATTTGGCAAATATTTCTTAGATAGGACACCAAAAACACAAATTACAGAAGAAAAATTACATAAAATGTAATTCATTAAAATGAAAACTGCAGTGCTTCAAAGAACACATCGAGAGTGAAAATAACCCAAGAAGGGAGAATATGTTTGTAAATAATTTGTCTGATAAAGGACAAAGAACATACATCCAGTAACCCAATTAATAAGTGGGCAAATTACTGCAAAAGACATTTTTCAACAGAAGATATACAAAGGGGCAGTAAGAACAGGGGTAAAATGCTACACGTAATTAGTTATTAGGAAAATGAAAATCAAAACAATAATGCAATGCGTTTCATACAATGATTGGTTAAAAAACAAAATCAAAAACAAAAACAAGACTGTGGGGAAATTGGAGCTTTCATATATTATTGGTCAAATTCTAAAACTGTATAAGCACTTTGAAATGCTTGTAATAGTTTGGTGCAAAGATAATTGCGGTTTTTCCATTAAAAAAATTTTAATTGCAAAACGACAGTTACTTTTCACCTAATATAAATGGTTAAACACAGTTACCATATGATCCACTGAATCCACTCCTTGGTTTATATCCAGAAGAATGAAACATGTATTGTCTTTTAACTCAGGAATGGATAAATAAAATGTTATATGTATACACACACACACACACAGTATAATATTATTCAGTCATAAAGAAGAATGAAGTACTCAAATGCCTTATAACATAGATGAACCATGGAAACATTATAACTGAAAAATGTCCATCACAAATAGCCACATATTTGATGTATATGAAATGTCCATAATATTAATATTATAAACACAATGTAGATATGTTTTTTTAGGGTCTGGTTATAGGGCATAGAAGGATGGAGAGTGACTGGTAATAGGTGCAGGATTTCCTTTATAGAGAATGAAAATATCTTAAAATTAATGATAATGGCTGTGCAGCTCTGTGATTATACCAAAAATCACTTAATTGTACAATTCCAAAGGGTGAACACCATAGTATGTCCATTATACCTCAGTAACACCATCGTTGAAAAATTGTATTAGACAGTATTGATGATGTCAATGAGACATGTGCAGCAAGCTCACCCATCTCAGCAGAACCTGCACATGACCAAGCTGTAAATGCCTTCATGTAAGCCAATCAGATCTGCAGATAATTTATTACTACAAAAAATTGATAAAAATTGAATGGTACACTACTATTTTTCCATACTGCACAAAAATAATGTTTATCATTCCAATATTTATTCCAGTCAAGATTCAATCATATTTTTAGGGCAATTTTTTAGGCTCAAAATTTGATTATTCTAGGATGGTATTTTAAATAGATAGCTTTTCTATTTTTATCTCATATTTGAGGTGCCTTTGGTGATATTCATTAAGCTAAAGGAGTTTTAAATAGGTCACTGAAACATCAATGTATTGTTTTGTAAAATGGCTTATGATAAGACAAAAAAGAGATATTTTTTAAAGTTGGAATGACAAAGTCACTGAAGTACCAGATATACTTAAATAGACATTTTAATTTCTACTAAGATTTTAATAAATATTCTGCTAAAAATTTGGAATTCAAACTAGCTGAATAATCTATTTAGCTACCTACTAAAAATGATCACTTAATAAATTATAAAATTGTTACACTTTGATAGTGATACAATTTTTAAACAATCACACACCACAAAAAATAAGCATCCTAATTCTCCAAGGTTTTTTTTTTTTTTTTTTTTTTGAGACAGAGTTTGGCTCTTGTTGCCCAAGCTGGAGTGCAATGGTGTGATGTAGGCTCACTGCAAACCTCCTGGGTCCAAGAGATTCTTCTGCCTTAGCCTTCCGAGTAGCTGGGATTATAGGCTCCTGCCACCATGCCTGGCTATTTTGTTTGTTTGTTTGTTTGTTTGTTTTGTTTTGTTTTGTTTTGTTTTGTTTTGTTTGTATTTTTAGTGGAGATGGGGTTTTGCCATGTTGGTCAGGCTGGTTTCGAACTCCTGACTTCAGGTAATCCACCCACCTTGGCTTCCCAAAGTGCTGGGATTACAGGGGTGAGCCACCATGCCCGGCCCACTTCCAAGCTTTTGCATCCATTTTTAATTAAATTTATATGAGATTTTATACAAGTCTATCATATTTATTATTCTCAACTCTTTGTATGAATAAATCAGAGTTGTATGATTCTTTTTCACTAAAAAAAGGAATAAGTTGATATTTTATGAATAATTTTATTCACTACTCCTTATTTTAAAAAATATATTTGTTTCAACAGTTTCATGGTTTTCAAACATGTGATTTATGATAGGCCAAATTTTTCTATTTTGAAATAGAAAATATTTATTCAAGAAAGTATCACCAATATACATCATGCAAATTTTAATTAAAAATGTTATGCTCCTGAGTTGTTTTGATAGCTAGTGGCCTGGAAGATAGATAGCTTCAATATTTTACAACCAGACTAATTTGGAGGTACTGATTTAAATGTTAAATGTTCTTCATATTGCAGAGGCAGTAAAAGTTGGGTATGAGAATGAACAAACAAAGAAACAAACACATTCTACTTGAAGGGCTGGTGATAAAGGCATACAATTACCCAACAGTTGAGAAAAGTACACTATATTTTGAGTACTAACTTAATGTTGTACAGATTAAAATATGAAGCACACATTGTATTTGACTTCATAAAGTTATAGCATTGACATAACACAAGCATGTTTAAAGAAATTTAAGAGCTACATGAATGTTATTTACAAGGGTTAATAAGAAGCAAATGCACAATTTAATTTATTTGTTTCACAAAAATATATAATGTGGTCAAATTAATAGAATACAAGTGCTGAGTATAGGAAGCTGGGATTTTAGCTTGACTTTCTATTTATTATGTTTCTTTTTGATCTTTAGATTCATTAGCTGCAAAATGCAGATGATTAAAATATTTAAGCAAGTATTTAATACATTTAACTAACTTTTCCTTGGTCATTTTCTGGTAATGGGAAACTAACTAGAATGAATTGTAAGGCAAGCCAAGGAAGGCAATTTTTATGTTGTGAGATGCTCAAATCGAAAAACATGCATTCTTCAATTTCTTTCAATCTTAGATTCACAATCACGATATGGGCTAGAATCAATGAGACAAAAAATAAAACAATTCAGCTATTTCTAAAATGAACTGTGTCATGACTACTTATTTGTATGATTAATGAGTAATGCAATACACTGTCTAATTGTCTGTTTTCTTTTTATTCAGGAAAAATGATGTAATTTAGATATGATATAGTTTAAGATGTGTATGTTAAGTGTAATAATGTTTATTTCCTGATTAATTTGGATTATCTTTGATTATCAAAAGGAAATTCGATTAAGTATGATTTATGAGTTTAAAACAGCAGTTTATTTGGTTTTGGAATAAGTGACAAATGACTGCAACTTACTTTTAAAATTATACCTTTCAGGAAAGACTGCTTCTTGTACTGAAGAATGTATTTGAGGCTTCGAATACAATCAATTAGAAACTTCAAGAGGGAAACATTTAGATCATTCTTCTGTGTGATACACTGCAAGTATTTATATCAAATCCCAGATATTGACTTAGTAAATTTGTTCTAAAAGTGTCTTTTCAGTTTTTCAAGTTGACGAAGCACTTAAGCCCCAGGTTCTTAAAAATTATTTGAAGTAAAACTTAAACTTTCATCTACTCTGTCTGAAGAATGAATTAAGACAATATTTCCTTTACGTCATGATTGACAGTCCTATTTGCAAGCTTCTGCTATTATGTTTTAGTAAAAATATTTTATAGAAGAGTTTTAGGAACTCTGCTTTAGTTTCCAAAGGTAACTTCTAGAAAAGTACTTTTGAAAAATTATAATTTATACTCTATATTTCAGAAGAAGTAAGGAGATGCTATAGATTGATAGCTCTTTATCTCCACTGACATTCAGTGATGGAGCTTCTTCGTTTCTAGCTATGAAGATTAAGCACTTCATAAAGTTGCAATATAAATACCTAGAAATTCATTTGTGCCTTTTTCTGCATGATATTATTTGACAAGCTAGTATCAAGCAACCTGACACACTTGAAGATTAACACTAAAAAACTGATATAAGGTTTTACATTTAAATCTTTAATCCATCTCGAGTTAATTTTTTGTATATGGTGATACGTAGGGGTCCTGTTTCAGTCCTCTGCATATGATAGCCAGTTATCCCGCTGCCATTTTTTGCACAGGGGGTCTTTTTCCCATTGCTTATTTCTATGAAGTTTTTCTAAGACTACATGGTTGTAAGTGGGTTGTTTTATTTCTGGGATTTCTATCCTGTTCCACCAGTCTATGTTTCTGTTTTTGTATCAGTACCATGGTGTTTTGATTACTGTAGGCTCTTGTAGTATAGTTTGAAGTTGGGAAATGTGATGATCTCAGCTTTGTTCTTTTTGTTTAGGATTGCTTTGGCTATTTGGGCTTTTTCATGGTTTCCTATAAATTTAAGAATAGTTGTTTTTTTTTTTTTTTTCTAACTCTGTGAAAAATGATATTGAGTAATTTGATGGGAATAGTGTTGAATCCATAACTTGCTTTGTGTAGTATGGCCATTTTAATGATATTGGTTCTTCCAATCCATGAGCATGGAAGCATTTTCCATTTGTGTGTGTCATCTCTGATTTCTTTCAGCAGTGTTTTATAGTTCTTCACCTCCTTGATTAGCTGTAGTCTCAGGTATTTCATTTTCTGGGTGTGGCTATTTTAAATGAGATTGTGTTCTTGATTCGGCTCTCAGCTAAAACATAATTGGTATATAGAAATGCTACTGATTTTTGTACTTGATTTTGTAACCTGAGACTTCACTGAAGTCATTTATCAGTTGTAGGTGCATTTTAGTGGAGTCTTTTTTTTCTAGGTATAGAAAAAATCATCAATGAAGAGATAACGGTTTTAATTATTTTCCTATTTTGATGGCTTTTATTTCTTTCTCTTGCCCAATTGCTCTGACTAGGACTTCCAGGAGCTGGAGGTCATTAACCAAAGCCAACTAATTCAGAAACAGAAAAGCTAATACTGCATGTTGTCAATTGTAAGTAGGAGCTAAACATTGAGTGCACATAGACATAAAAATAGAAATAATAGGCACTGGGGACTACTAGACTGGGGAGAGGGGAAGCAGGGCAAGAACTGAAAACCTATCTGTTGGGTACTATGCTTACTACTTGGGTGACAGATTTAGTCATTCCCCAAACCTCAGCATCACAAAACATACCTTTGTAACAAACCTGCACATGTACTTGCTGAATCTCAAACAAAAGTTGGGGAAAAAAAGTAACTAGTGTCTGCCAAAAACACTGAAGTGAATAAACAGTAAGAATTATTAAATATGTTAAAACTTGTAATATAAACATTGCTTACATCAGCTGAATTTTCCACAGCTGGTATCATAGAGTGGGGAAAAACTGAAAGCCTTTCCTCTAATATCTGGAACATGACAAGAATTTCCAGTCATCACTGTTATTCAATATAGTACTAGAAGTCCTAGCTAGGATGATCAGACAAGAGAAAGATATAAAGGGCATCTGAATTGGAAAGGATGAAGTCAGATTACTCTTATTGGCAGATGGTATAATGTTATATCTGGAAAAATCTAGACTACACAAGAAAACTATTAGAACTCACAAAATTTCAGTAAAGTTGTAGGATACAAAAGTGACATACAAAAATCAGTAGCATTTCTATATGCCAACAGTAAATGGGGATATTTAATTCATCTGAAGATAGTGGTATTATGGAGACAAGATTTTGCTTATTAAATCATGTAAAGATTTAAAAATACACATAGGATAAAATACATTAATATAGTTTTTAAGAAAGAAGACTCAGTCACACAATTGCTATTAATGAGTTTTGTTCTCAGTATTGAGAAGATGCTCTAAACAATTTCTATCTAAATTTATATACCATATCCCCTTTATTGACTCTATTCTTGCTATTTGCCTTCTAATTATTGATGTTTCTTTCCTTACTTTTTGATTTCTCAGCAATTCCAATTTTTTTATCAGTTTCCTCTTCTCATCACTGTAATAGTTTTTATTATCCTTCACATTCATTCAATGGACATTTAATTGCCATTCATTATATAAGCCTGTCAGGAAGCTGAGGAAACTAGTAGTTTTTAGAACCTAGAAAAGCTTTTGGGCTTAGTGAGTTATGTCTGAGATAAATTTTCCCTTGCTATCCAATTGAATATAAGTTGTCACTTTTTTTCAAAGGAAAATTCTACTTTTAAAGTAGATAAATTAATTCTGCCTTGGTGCAAGCTTGCATTTTGAAAATAAATCATATTCTCTTCTATTGTGGAATTCTGAAAATTTAAAAGTTAGTATAGGAATAGAGAATGCATACGTATGCACATATGTATATGATAGGCATTATACATGAATACATGCTTGTACACATATTTGTGGGTGTATAAAAAGTGTTTCCAAAAATGTAGGATCTTTTTACATCTGATATGTAAGTATATTATTTAGTGTATTCATTACAGTTCACTACCTCTATATTTTTATCTGTTCAGGGACAAATCTTTGTGAATAAATAATGAAGAAATGGAATTCCTGAAAAAATTCTGGGATTATATATTAAGAATGGGAGAATTATTATTGGATCAACTCAATGTTTAATTCATCAAAAACCCATATTCATAAATCAAGCAATAGCTTTAATAATATGATTTATATAGTTCTTTATAGTTTGTTATTACTTAGTTCATAAAATTAGGAGATATATATGATGTATAATAATTATATATCATATATTATTGTGTGTTTATATAGGATATATATTATATAGTTATTAATAATATATAAGATTATTATAATTATATATAATTATTTTATATTTATTTATATTATTATGTAGTATATGTAAATAAACATATTATTTAAGATATATATTTATATTATTATAATACATATATAAAATAATTATATATTTATATGTATTATAGATTTATATACAAATATTTCTATAGATATATTTATGTAAATATATATAATATATTACATATATTTATATATAACATAAATGTGTATAATACATAATTCCAATATATATTATTGGAGAAATATATATATGGGATGTACAATTATTTTTGTATCAATATTGAGTAAATCCATAATTATCCTCCCATTCGTCTTTTTTTTTTTTGGAGACGGAATTTCAATCTTGTTGACCAGGATGGAATGCAATAGCACAATCTGTGCGTCAGCCTCCGGAGTGGCTGGGATTACAGGCATGTGCCAAAACTCCCAGCTAATTTTGTATTTTTAGTAGAGACGGGATTTCTCCATGTTGGTCAGGCTGCTGTTGAACTCCCAACCCCAGGTTATCCACCAGCCTCAGCCTCCCAAAGCGCTGGGATTAGAGGCATGATCCACCATGCCCAGCCTATTCTCCCTTTCTTTATGAATAATTCCAGCATTTTTTGAGACATTCAATGCTAATTTTAATGCATGTCCATTCTTTGCCAAATGTGTAGGTAAGAATCAACTGAAGACTTCAAACAAAATACCATGTCTAAGCTTGACCAAAATTAATTCCACTTGAGTCTGTCTCAGATAGGTTTCATACATTGCATTCTATAGTTCTTTGTCAGTGATTTTGATGCTTTTTATTAGTTGTTTACCATTGACTTTAAGATAAATCAGGATCTCAAATACAGAACACGGGGCTTTCTATTTCTGTTCCTCACATACCTTCCAATCTCCTCTAGAAAAAAAGCAAATGATACCTGCCACGTTATAGCACTACTGTTATGAACAAATATGGTATTCGAGATGACAAAACTATATATATAAAACCTGGCTATCCTATATAAATTTATACATAACTAAGCAAGTTAAAAATGGATATGTTTTTCAATACTCAATGCTCTGTTTAGCTGCATGATGTTAAAAGTTCATGTAAGTTTATTATAAATTTGATGAAGTCTACATGTATTTTATGAATAAATTAGTTTGTGAACATATTTGTTGTAAAACAATGTAGCCAACTTTCCATCATAAATTTGACTGCAGATTAACCAATTTGGTCATAGTTTCAAAAACCACATTCACATTCATATCGACACAAAATTATTTGTGTATACTCAGGAAATTGCAAAAGAAAGAAGATAAGTTTTCAAGATAAACATGTACTTACAGACAGAGAAAGAAATAAAGAAGAAAACATTTAGGAGTAAACTATATCAAGGGAGATTCAGTTTTTTTTCCCCATTTGTTTTTCTAAAGGTAGTTTAGAAATAGTAATCATAAATGAGTTAAACTATATTCTCGTTCTATTTTGGTATTTATTTTATTATTTTTTCTCTGCAGCCCATTTTCTTTACTTCCCCCTCATCTTATCTAATTCTAGGCTTTCTCTGAATTTCAAAATATGATTTATTGCATCTTGAGGGAAACATGGTTTTTGTAGCAATATACCTCCAGTTTCTTAGGAAAACCAATTTGAACAAAAAACACAGATGTGCTATAATATCCTCCATAGATATTTTAGATAATTTTCTGCCAATATTCTCATCTTCTTGAATTGACAGAGTGTTGTTAATAAGACACTTTTCAAAAATGCAATTTAAACAATTGTAGTTACTCAGTTATGCTTTGCCCACTGCTGAAGAAACAACCTCATACGTAAGGATCAGGATATGGGAACGATATAGGACTTGATTTAGATATTTATCAGATTTACTATATTAGTTTGCCAGGGCTGCCGTAACAAAATACCACAGACAGGATGGCTTTTACTGCAGAAATTCATTTTATCACAGTTCTGTAAGGTAGATGTCCAAGATCAAAGTGTCAGTGTGGTTTGGTGTTTTCTAAGGCCTCTCTCCTTGGCTTAGAGACAACTGTCATCTGTCTGTGTCCCTACTTAGTCATCTCTCACTGTGCGTGTCTGTGTTCTGATCTCCTCTTTTTGTAATTACAACAGCCATGTTGGACTCGGGCTTACCCTAATGTCCTCATTGTACCTTAATTACCTCTTTAATAGTCTCATCTCCTAATGTAGTCATGTTCAGAAGTACTACTAGAAGTTAGGGCTTCGACATTTGTGGGGAAAGGGTACAAAATTTAGCCCATAACATACATGTTCATAAATACGAACAGGTATTGTTCAGACGTTAGCTATTCGGCTTTTGAATCTATAATCATTGTTTAAATGTGTGAGTGTTATCATGTAGTAAAAACAATATTGTCTTAATAATATTAATCTTCTCTGGCGGATATAGATTGTTTGTTCCCTAGCTTGTCATGGATTTCTATCACTTTTTCTGACATACATGAAATCATTAATAATTAGTGGTTGCATATATGGATGTGTGGTAGAACACATGGATGGATGAAGGAATGAATGAACCATCACATAAGCAAATAAATAAAAATACAGAACTTATATAAGCTTTTATATTGTTAGTAAAATAAAAGTACAATTCGTGTTACTAGTAAGTCCACAGTAAGTGTTAGGAGTATTTTAACTTTTCT
Organism: Hylobates moloch; assembly: GCF_009828535.3. NCBI lineage: Eukaryota > Metazoa > Chordata > Mammalia > Primates > Hylobatidae > Hylobates > Hylobates moloch. The sequence goes on along the minus strand of NW_026652280.1, from coordinate 12,781,137 downwards.
AGCAATAGAAAGCTGGTTCACATTTACTTCCCTCAGGAATTAAAGTCAGTCTTGCTCTGACTAGTCTATTCTCACTATACTCACTCAGCATTTGTGAATTGAATTTGATCCATATGTTTGCTCACATCTGTTGGTTTGCCACTTACAGAAAATACTCAAATCCAGATGTGGATATGTTTTGTCTGTGCAAATTAATTGGTATGATTATCAAGACTAGAGGCTGTACTTTTCATTTCCCCATGTAGCACTTAAATAGGTTTTCTATACACAGTGGTAACCCAATAAATTTCTTGCTAACTAATGCATCTCCCATTCATGAGCCCCTAGTTGATATTTTTTGTCTTTTGCTGCCTGCAAGTTGAAGTATACATTTCAATTAGATCTCCACTTACTGAAAAGAGAGATTTGTCAGAGAAACCAGAGTAAGCAATTTGTCATGTTGTTTTCATGCAGCCATAAAATAGTATTTCAAACTCTGTTATATTTGGGGATTACTCTGCCATATCCTGAAATTCATAAAATGCAATATATGGATGCATAACGGATGAGGTGCATTTCAGAAATGAAAATGATTGCAGTACACAGAGTTTGTAAATCAAATTTGTGAAGCACTTCAGGATGAAAGCCACTATACAATAAATATAGGTTGTGAAAAGATACATGTTTGTTGCATAAATACAATTTCCTCTGCCTGGAAGTTTTTAACCCCATAATAATCTCCAGGTCAGATTTTAAAACCTCCTTTTACTGACGTAATTTGGAAAAAAATTGATATAAAATGATTCCTGATGTGTCAGCCACTGATTTCTTGACGTTTTCTTCTGCTTTCTTAATACATGTCCATGATGTGACAAAACTAAGATCCCTGTCACCAGATTTTCTTTCTATGAAATGCTGGTTCTTGTTTTCTAAATTGTAATTTAGTCTCCCATGGTTTGACCTCATCTCAGCAGATAGCTTATATTATCTGTTTTACACATAAAGAAGATAAAAGGAATTTTATATATACATAATTATAGATCATATCTGTATATATGTATATATCTATATATGTGTATATATGTATATCAAAACCTAAAAATTAAATAACATAAAAATTAAAATAACTTTTTTATGTGTAGATTTACTACTTACATTACAAAGTACAACCATTCCTCAGCAAGGGTTTCTCCAGAAATTAGCCCTACAATGTATTTGTAGATTACTGAATGATGTAATGTGCAGTGTTTGAAACAGCATAAATAGAATTAACTCACTAAAATATCCCATTAGAGTGTTTGGAGATTTCTAATAAAACAAATATGTCCAAGGTAGTGTGATGCTCTAGCAAATATTTATATTTACACAATTCTTTCCAGTGACAATTACCAAATGTACATAAAAGTAAACATGAAAACACAATAAATACCAAAATATATTCATATTTGATAATATATTTTAATATTTTGCTATAATAGCCTCTGAAGAATATTCATGAAAAGATATTTAAGCATGAGTCAAATAAAGACAATTGTCAAAACCACACCTAACAATTTTATAATAATTTCCAAATGTTATTCAGTGCCCAGTGGGTATTTCAATTTTACTGATTATCCCCCAGATATGTTATTTACCTTGTTTTCTCCCAGGAGGCTCCAATAAAAGACCATACACTACATTTGGTTATTTATCTTTTAGACTTTAGACAAAATTCAATATAAATTAATATAAAAGGCCAAGGAATGCACAAAACAACAACACATTTCTGCAATAAATAGCAAATTTAATGAGATCGAAAGATGCAAGGTCAATATGAAACACTCAATCGTATTCCTATATAACAATAAATAATTTGACTCATATAAAAAAGTAATAACATCGAAGTATGAAAGAAGTTAGTAATAAATCTAAGAAAAATGGTGAAAGATCTTTACGCAGAAACCAAAAATTACTGATGAAAGAAATAAATGATCTAGATAAGCACTGAGATAAGCTATGTTCATAGTTTGGAAGTTTGAATATTTTTAATATGTTAATTCTTTCCAATTTGATGCTATCCTCTTCAAAATACTAGCAAGCCATATATTTTTTCTTATTGTCGATATGAACTTGGTTGGCATTTGAAGGTTAAACTGTCATTGGTTTGCTGGTGTTAATACCATTTGTTTGTGGTATATGATTGATTCTTTTCGGTTCTCACCTAATACATAATTATTTTTATATGCTTCTGTTGGAACATTTGGTAACTAATTCTAAACCTTCTTTTATAGTATGTTTGAAGTATACAGAATGCTCCCAAAAGAATAGTTTTATCACCACTCCAGTAATTTTTGTGTTCCATTTACATGTTAGTTATTATTTAGTTTAAAATTTGCCCCTTGTGATTTATCATTTCACATATGGATGCTACAGAAGTGTGGTGTACAATTTTTATTGGTATTAATGTTTTGTTTTATATTTTTTCAATTTATCATTTAATTCTGATGTGGTTAAAGAACATACTCTATATAGTATTAATCCTTTTAAATTAAATAAGACTTGTTTAATGGTCCAGTATATAAATTATGTTTGGGTATTTAACATGCACAGTAGAAAATAACTATGCATTTTTTGTTTTTTGGATGCGGAACTCCAAAAACATCTAATTGTTTCGGTGGTCAATAATGTTGTCCACATCCTTTATAAATATATTGATAATTTTTGTTTAGTTATCACAAGATAATTCAATAGGTATTTTTAAATGTCTTACTTTAGGAATATAGAATTTTCTATTGCTTTGTTCATTTTTTTCAATCATGCTGTATGTGTTTTTGAGGCCCTGTGATTAAGCGTTTACACATTTGTGACCATTACAGTTTTTATTTTATTTTATTTTATTTTAACTTCTGGGATACGTGTGCAGGAAATGCAGGTTTGTTACACAGGTAAACATGTGCCATGGTCGTTTGCTGCACCTATCAACCCATCACCTAGGTATTAAGCCTTGCATCCATTAGCTGTTTATTTATCCTGATGGTCTTCCTCCCTCTGTACCACCACCCACCTGACAGGCCCCAGCGTGTGATGGTCCCCTCCCTGTGTCCGTGTGTTATCTTGTTTAGTTCCCACTTATAAGTGAGAACATATGGTGTTTGGTTTTCTGTTACTGTGTTAGTTTGCTGAGGATAATGGCTTCCAGCTTCATCCATGTCCCTATAAAGGACATAATGTCATTCCTTTTTATAGCTGCACTGTATTCCATGGTGTATATGTACCAAATTTTCTTTATCCAGTCCATCATTAATGGGCATTTGGATTGATTCCATATCTTTGCTATTGTGAATAGTGCTGCAAGGAACATAAGGAACTTATGCATTCCTGTATCCTTATATTAGAATGATTTATATTCCTTTAGGTATATACCCAGTAATGGGATTGCTGGGTCAAATAGTATTTCTGGTTCTAGATCTTTGAGGAATTGCGACACTGTCTTCCACAATGGTTGAACTAATTTACATTCTCACTAACAGCATGAAAGCATTCCTATTTCTCCAAAGCCTCACCAGCACGTTGTTTCTTGACTTTTTAGTAACGACCATTCTGACTGGCATGAGATTGTATCTCAGTGTGGTTTTGATTTGCATTTCTCTAATGATCAGTGATGCCGAGCTTTTTTTTCATATGGCTTTTGGCCACATACGTGTATTCTTTTGAGAAGCGTCTATTCATGTCCTTTGCCCACTTTTTAATGGGATTGTTTTGTTTTGTTTCTTGTAAATTTGTTTAAGTCTCTTGTAGATTCTAGATATTAGACCATTACAGTTTTTTTGATTAACTGGCTCTTTTATCATTATTACATGTCCTTCTTATTTTTGTAGTAGCCCTTGAAGTTCATTTTCCCTGGTATTAATATAGTCACCTTGGCCTCCTTAAGCCTATGATGTTCATGGTATATCTTTTCCTATCTAGTTACTCTCAATTCATGTATCCTTATATTTAAAGTGCATATTTATTATAAAGCCTATAGTTGATTCTTGCTCGATTATTCAGAGTGATTAATCAAGTTATAAAAGAAAAGCAAAGACTATAGCTATGCTTGAGTTTGGAAGTCCACACATTCTAGGCTGAAGATTGTGGCTATTATACCAAATCATAACAGTTTTGAAAAATGCATATTTCTGGTACATAATATGGAATGGGTTCACAGGAACGTGGGAGGAGCTGAGATAGAGAAACTTGCAAAGAGGTAGGTTGATTTTCAGAAAAATAATTCCTAAACATATCAGTCTCAAACATTGATGCAGTTGGAAAAGCTAGAGAGTTCAGGAGAGTCTGAGAATTTGAGTCCATCTGACAACCAGACTGGAACAGCAGGTGAATTCTGGGGGAGCTTTGGGGAAACTGCCTTGTCTATGGCAGTTGAAGGAGAGGTGAATGGAGGCCACTGTGTCTGAGCAAGATGTTCTCTGTGAAATAGCAAGATCATTAATCAATAACAACCCCTTTTTTACTTCTACCTTTCAAATTGTACGTGAGCTTCTCTGGTTGGCAAATGACAAAGCAATAGGATTTTGGAAGACATTTATCCATTATGTATATGAGTGGTAGTGCCAAGTTGACAAAAATCAGGCAGTGTTAAGTACTAGCCTGGTTTGTCATCCTTTTTCAACCCAATCATGTTGTGAATGTGACTCTTTTGAAGCTGATGTGAAATGAATAAGCAGAGCTTTATGACATTTAAGCTGGCAGCATATTTTAAACCTTGTTTGGAAAATGGAGAACATGGAATAAAAATAATTTACACTTTAAAAGAGAGAATAAGGAAACAGACGTACAATAGAAAAACTAGGACAGAGTACTCAAAGGCCACTACAAAGAAGCAATGGAAATGTGTATCACAGATGCTTACACTATATTTTATCAGATTTTTGATTTCTGTATTTCACTATTCAATGATGTAAGTTACCAAAATGATAGATTTCAGAATACAGCTGGGAGATAACATGGTGCAGCAGTCATTAATGTCACTTACAAAATATTTATAGCTCTTTTTTTTTCCCCAGCTAGAAGAAAAATTGAACTGCCCAGAGCTTTTCAAAGTGGTGGCCATGGGATTTGCTTTGGTCAATGTAATGTAAACAAAAATGTGCTCTTTGCACTCAGAAGCTTAAAGGACCAGATGGCCTTTTACCATATTCTCTTTTCATAGCTGTGGTGATGCATCAAATTCATCACACTAGTTACAGTTGCCCTGTCAACTCATGCAGGACAGACAGCCTGAGAAAGAGATAAACTTATTTTGTGCCATGTCGCTGAGATCAGGCATCTGTTTCTACAGTACAACAGCCCATCCAAATAAATACAATGGTGTTAAAAAGACATGGCCAATGGAACAAGGTAAACATGAATTTAAACCCTTTTCCACACATTTTCCTTTGTGTGACTATAGGAAATTGTGTACATTCTCTGAATATCAGTTTTCTTAAAATTTCTCTTGTTAGAGATAATACACACAAAACATCTAATATAGAAGGCATTCCATAAATCGTATCTGTTATTAATAGAAATTGGTCAACAATATAACACTGAACATGTTTATTCAATAAAACTATCTAGCGTATGGGAGCAAAATATCATGCCAGGAATGAAAACACATACCTCTATGAAAAGCAATATGTCTTCTAGAAAGCTAAAGTAAATCTAAGGAAAAGGACAAGCAAGATCTATTTTTCCCCTGAAGATTTGGTTTTCTAAAAACGAAGATTAGCATTCTCTTCATTCATATTCGCTTCTCAAGTAAAGCATGGAAATTAAATAAAACAAAGTGTAATAACTGTTTTCTCTGCTAGAGTTGATATCAGTGTCCATGGTGAGCGACACTTCATGAATAACACATTGAATCATTAGCATATCAAAGCAGCTTTCCTCTTGCTGTTATTTTACCACATGGATCAGGTCTTTGATTAGAACTAAGCAACATTTGGGCATGCTGTTACTTCACAAAGGATTAGCTAATGGAGAGAACCTAATCTCCTATCATTTGGGACATTTTGTATTAATTCAAATACTTAGGAAACAAGTCCGTAAGTGAATGCTATGCAAGACATGCTGCAGCTCCAATCTGCGTTTTTCATCCCTAAAATAACTGAGTTTTATTATGATCCACTTTAGATGAGAGATTTTTTTTGTCACAAACAATTTCATGGTTAGACACACTTTTTGTTCAAAATTACATAAAAAAATCAAGAAAACATGCATTCCATGTAGAAAATTCTGCCAAAAAAAAAAAAAAAAAAACAGAACTATCAGCCTAATTCACTTGTACCCAGGAAAGTATTCACTTGTTCTTTTATTTAGACACTGTCCTGCATTCCAACAACATCTAATAACATGCAGATGAACAGGACACTGGTCCTACTCATAGTTATCTCAATTATCTTAGGAGTGATAAGCAAATCATTGTAAATTAATATTAGGCATGTTTAATTGAGTCAGATTGTATATGACATGGGAACTCAGAAAAAGTGGCAGTTTGGGTTATCTGAAGATGGCTTCACAGATAATTTAACCTTTAGGCTGGATCTTACTTTTAGCTAAACTAAAATTAGAGAAAGGAAGAAATGAAAAAGAAAGAAAAAGAAATTAAAAATGTTATTTTTAACCAAAGCAGCAGCAAATGAAATGTAGGCATGTGTAAAGAAGAAATTATAGAGTGTACTGAAAACTGAAAGATACATATTTTAATTGGGAAGTCAGGTGCATTTTTTAGACTGAGATTAGAGAAGACAAAGACTAGCTTTAGGGTGGAAGCAACAATTATCTTAGATGCAATACTAAAAAGAGATTTCTTTTCCATCTTCAGTGAGAATAATAATAAAGTTTTTAGGTTTTAAAAATTAGATACGGTATTAAGTAATCACGTTTGTTTATTGGTTATTAATATATTAATTGACAAATCGTAATTGTATATATTTATTAGGTAAAATATGATGTTTTAATAGATGCATAAATGTGGAATCATTACATCAAGGTAATCATTATGTCTATCACCTCACTTACGGTTTTAGAGGAGATGTTTGAAATTTATTCCTAGTTATTCTTCTTTTTATTTTTAATTGATATATAATAATAGTACATATTTAGGTATAGAGTGATATTTCCATATATGTATACAATATGTAATGATCAAATCAGGGAAATTGGCATATCTATTACCTCAAACATTTGTTATTTCTTTGTGTTGGGTACATAAAAAATCTTCTCTTCTAGCTATCTGAAAATAAGCAATACATTTTTAACAACTATAGCCACCCTACAGTGCTATGGAACACTAGAACTTATTCCTCCTATCTAGCTTTAATTTTGTATCCACTTGCCACCCTCTCCTCATCTTTCTTTCTCCCCTTTATTTCCCAGCCTCTAATAAACACTACTCTACTGCTATGAGCTCAACTTTTTTAGCTTCCACATATGAATGAGAACATATGCTTGCATGTTCTGTGCCTGACTCATTTAACTTAAGATATTCCATGCTCATTCTTGTTGCCTAGAATTACAGGATTTTTTTAATTACTGAATAATATTCCTTTTTGTATATATACAGCATTTTGTTTATCCATTTATCTGTTGATTCTAAATTTTGGCTACTGTGAATAATGCTACAATAAACACGGGAGTGCAGAGATCTCTTTGATATCCTGATTTCCTTTCCTTTGAATATATACTTGACAGGGGGATTACTAGATCATATGATAGTTCTATTTTTAGTTTTCTGAGGAACTGCTATATTAGTTTTCATAAGGGCTCCATTTTATTCCACATCCTCATCAGCACTTGTCATTTTAATTGGCAAAGCATAACAGTATACATTTGGGTATATTGTGTGATTTTTTTCTTTTGCAGTACTTTATATAGGTTTCTTTTTCCATCTAAATTTTATTTCCCAATTATTTCAAATAAAATCATGCATAAATATATTATTTTAAATATATAAAAATATTTCAAGATGTTACAATATTACCAGATGTCTAAAAATGGAGATTATCAATTATTCTTTCAGCCATCAAATAAACAAAAGTAGGGTTCCATATTTCGTGGATTAAACCCTGCTCATAGCACAATATATGGAACCCAGTTATATGAAAGAATGAATTAACAAAAGAAAAAAATTTAGAAAGAATGGAACATAATTCAGAAAGACATGTGACTGAGACTGTACTACATGAGAAGAAAAAGGGGAAAAAACGTCATATAACATGAGGCCAAAAATAGGAAAGAAGAATATAGAGAATAGTACTTATGCAGTGATAGTGTACTTGGGAATTATAAAGATTCCACTTTTAAGCAAGGCCATAGAGAGAGGACGATGGAGAGAAAGATTGAAGAGGTGTGAGCTATTCAATAATGTGAGCTTTCTATAGGTTTTTTGACAATCTGTATATATGCTGTAATTCAGATGTCATAAGACTAACTTAATTCAGTGATCACCACAGCCAATTAGAATGGAGAACTAAGGCAGGATTGTTAAATTTTATCCTAGATACAATTTTCTTATGATCATCAACAAATACATAAGAAAGTTATATAAATAGCATGCCTTCCTTCATATCCTGCAGAGTCTATATGTGAGGTAGGTTATAAACTAGTGGATTAAAGGCATTTTATTTTCAACGTACACGTCAGAATAAATGAACTTTCTCAAAATATGTGATTCATCACAGAATAATAAAAAAATGATTCTCATCCTAATGACAGTAAATATATACTAGAAGGATTGTCATTTATTCCATGCCTGCTGCATGTTCCCATAATTCTTTGAAATGCTTTAAATAAATTTTTATATTTATTCTTCAAGATAATCCCATATGTTAGAAATGTATAGCAGCAGTTTTTACTGCTCACCTACAGTGAGCAGTTCAGTGAGAGCTCAGACCCACTCTGGCAGTTTCTCCCTTCACACTGCACTATGCTTGCAGCTTACTGCCTCAAGACTTACCTGGCAACTAATGGCAGGAGATTCAACTAACTGGAGTACAAGATCTAGTAGATGAATTCTCAGCTACCCATTCCTCAGATGAACAGGTCTAGGAGGACTCTCAGTTTTACAAAGGGCTTGTGGATTTTAACTTTCATTGTTTATATCTATCGGCCCTTTTTCATTCTTATTCCGTATTCAACTCTCCTCACTCTCTCATTCCTGTTTCCTGTGATCATGTCCCAAATTAAATTCCTGCGCCTTTATCCTCCTCTTAGATTTATTTGATGGGGAGGAATCTGAATTAAAGTATAATTGTTATCCAATTTTACATAGGGAGAAAACAAGTTTCAGGTAGATTAAGTGATTTACCAAAGTTTTTCCATTTGAAAAGTGGTAAATTCAATATATTCTTAAGTGATAGCACAGCCATAGATTTGGAAGACCATTGAGAGGTGTGGGACAACACTTGCAATATAGGCAAAAGCAGAGGCTTCTCTTCCTATTGGCAGCTCACAGTGAGCAAGGGCTAATACTGAGAGTATTGTAATTAGCTGAATGAATGGGTCATCGTAGACAGGAGTGTCCAACCTAGAGCACACACAGGGGACTGGGTCTTAAAGCTCATCTCCGTATGGGGTCTCAACAGAAGAGATTCTCTCTGAGCCAATATATGGTAAAACAGTGATCAGAACTAAGAAGTGAGCCCCAATGTTTTTGACAGTTATCTATGTTCTCAATCAAAAAGCATAATGATTCTCTTCACTGAAAAGACTGTATCTTAATCCATTCTATAAACTGTAAACTCACATATATACAACTCTGTATATAACCTCCCCTCAATGAACTGTTATGAAAAAGAATTACAGTTAAACACAGTGTTTTGGAAAACTAAGAAGGGCAGTTATTTTGGAAAATATATTTATTATCAAATATTCAGGAATCTATAAAATGTTTTGCAGCTTCTAGTGTAATTATTGCTTTCTAATGATATGAATGTGCTCTCAATTTGATATCAATGAACATGAATTATTTCTGCATACATAAACTAGATGTTTTCTAAGAAGATTTTTGTAGCAGTTATCATTACATAAACAAAGATTAACACACTAACATTTCTTGTAGAGTTTATTCAATAATAAGACAACATAAGTTCTCTGCATAGGAATGCCTTTAATCACTTTATAAAATAATGTGTATGGGACACTTCTGAAACCAACAGTTCTTGTTCATTTAATTACAGTTTTGTTAATATAATCACCCCAGTAGGGGATGTGTTACTTGGTGGGTGATATTTTCTTCACACCATGAGATGCACATTCACAGTGTTTGTCTCTATTAACTTAATTAAGAAATTACAATTAGAAAAAGAGCTATGCATTGAACATTTATTTGAACACACAGAGGAAGTAATGAGAATGCAAGCATGTGTGGTGAGGACCCATTGTCTATGTAAACCTTTCCAGATTACAGAATCAGCAGCTGGCATTTTAGTTATTGTTAAGGACTCTCTCGTTGTCTTTGGCATTTTGTGCACATAAGCACAAATCAATGCCTAAAACATTTTAAAAATGACTATGCATAAATGCATTCTGTTTCTTTAAGAATTTTAAAAGGATATAAAATATATTAATATATGCAAAAAAATTTCACATTAGTTTGCTCTTAGAGGAAGTGGTTGAGACTGACAAATAATGAGTGACATCTGCCTAATTCCATTTTGTTCTAAAATTTTCTCTGAGAAAGAAAAAAATCAATGTAGTGTGTTCTTTGAAATGAGAAGTTATATGTATATTCTTCATAGCAGCCATTCTGAAATATATCCCTGAGGGCAAATTTGTAATAATATCCAGCTGTTAGTCAAACTATACCCTAAAATGTTCCTACTAAACAATCACATTAAATCAGAAGAAGAGGAAAATATGTATTTTCATAACAACTTTTAGGATAAAAGAAATGTGTATTAGAGAATGGAGTTAATTTACATATTTAAAGGGAAGATTAATTTGAATATACAGGTAAAATGCAAGTTATTTAAAATGACAAATAGAGCTCATCATAGTCTAACTCCTATATATTCCCTCAGAATAATCCAGGGATACGATAGTTCCCTAACCACCATGACTTCAAGTCGCTAAGATGCTCTCTCACCTCCCTCTAGTTTTGCCCTCCTGATTTATTTCATATAATGCTCTTTGCTCCCTTCCTAGTTTAAATAATTATTACTTATTTTCAAAATTCAAATGGGAAATCACCTCCTCCAGAAAATCTCCCCAAGCCTCTATAATTGGACTAAGTTGCTCCTTGTCTGCTTCTGCTGCCACCTTGGCAGACCCTTATCATAGGTCCTAAAGTTTTAAGCGTGCTTTTTTTCTATGTATTGTAAGTACCTACTAGATAAGACACTGACTTTGTCAGCATTTTATACAGAGTCAAATAAACTATCCTGAGGCTCAGGTGTATGAAAGGCAGTCCTGACTTTGTAATATAATACAAAGCATTTTATATGAGGAAATTAGGTCAGGTTCACATTTATTTTAGGAAAATGCTCAGTCTACAATCCTCCAGCCTCTACTTGCACATTTTTAGTATTGTGGAGCTTGCAAGCACAGTAGAGAGTTTTGTATTTTAATAAATTATTTTATTTTAGAAATGTTTTAGGTATATAGAAAAATTGTGAAGATGGTACAGAGGTTTCCCATACACTCCCCACTTGGTGTTCCTGACTATTAACATCTTACATGAGTATGTCACATGTGTTACAATTAATGAAGCAATGTTGGTATATTATTATTCACCAAAGGCTATAATTTTCTCAAATCTCCTTTGTTTATACCTTAATGTCGCTTTTCTCTTCCAGGGTCTTCTACAGAAAACTAAGTTTAGTTTAGTTGTCATGTCCTTAGACTCCTCTTGGTTGTGACAATTTATCAGATTTGCTTCTTTTTGATGACTTTGGCAGTCCTCAGGAGTACTGGTGAGGTATTTTGTAGAATGACCCACAACTGGGATTTGTTTGACCTTCTTCTTATAATTAGAAAGGGATTCTATGATTTTAGAAGGACGACTATAGTGGTAAAGTGTCATTGTCATCACATCATTTCAATGATGCATTCTACCTACATGACATATCAATGACAAACCACTGTTGATGTTGATCTTGATCACAAGGCTGAATGATATTTATGCTTCTCCACTGAAGCTATCCTTTCCTTCCTCCTCGCTATTCTTTATGGGAGAAACTCACCATGTGCAGCCCAGATTTAAGGAGTCAGGAGTTATGTTCCACCTCTTTGAGAAGACAGTATTTCATACATTATTTGAAATCTGCATGGGAAAATTTTCTATTGCCCCCCATTTATTTATTCAATCATTTATTTATACCAATATGGACTCACGGATCTTTATTTAGGGCTTTGTGTTATACCCAATGCTCCTTTATTTATTTTATTGCTCAAATCATTTCACCTTTGGACATTGAGAACTCTTTAGGTAACTGCCTTGTTTTGTTGACATACCCCTGTCATTGTGTGTGTGTGTGTGTGTGTGTGTCTTTGTGTTTAGTAATTTCTTACTCTCTGCCACTATAACCTGCTCCAGGTTTCATCTTGTTTGTGTTTTGGTTCTGTCCTAGATCAGCTATTTTTACTAGGAGCTTTGGGTCCTTCTATTGAAGAATGATATTAGAAATAAAGATACCAAAGCCTGGCAGAGACATAACCAAAAAAGAGAATTTTAGACCAATATCCTTGATGAACATTGATGCAAAAGGCCTTAATAAAATACTGGCAAACCGAATCCAGCAGCACATCAAAAAGTTTATACACCATGATCAAGTGGGCTTCATCCCTGGGATGCAAGGCTGGTTCAACATACACAAATCAATAAATGTAATCCAGCATATAAACAGAACCAAAGACAAAAACCACGTGATTATCTCAATAGATGCAGAAAAGACCTCTGACAAAATTCAACAACCCTTCGTGCTAAAAACTCTCAATAAATTAGGTATTGATGGGACGTATCTCAAAATAATAAGAGCTATCTATGACAAACCCACAGCCAATATCATACTGAATGGGCAAAAACTGGAAGCATTCCCTTTGAAAACTGGCACAAGACAGGGATGCCCTCTCTCACCACTCCTATTCAACACAGTGCTGGAAGTTCTAGCCAGGGCAATCAGGCAGGAGAAGGAAATAAAGGGTATTCAATTAGGAAAAGAGGAAGTCAAATTGTCCCTGTTTGCAGATGACATGATTGTATATCTAGAAAACCCCATCATCTCAGGCCAAAATCTCCTTAAGCTGATTAGCAACTTCAGCAAAGTCTCAGGTTACAAAATCAATGTACAAAAATCACAAGCATTCTTGTACACCAATCACAGACAAACAGAGAGCCAAATCATGAGTGAACTCCCATTCACAATTGCTTCAAAGAGAATAAAATACCTAGGAATCCAACTTACAAGGGATGTGAAGGACCTCTCCAAGGAGAACTACAAACCACTGCTCAATGAAATAAAAGAGGACACAAACAAATGGAAGAACATTCCATGCTCATGGGCTGGAAGAATCAATATCGTGAAAATGGCCATACTGCCCAAGGTAATTTATAGATCAATGCCATCCCCATCAAGCTACCAATGACTTTCTTCATAGAATTGGAAAAAACTACTTTAAAGTTCATATGGAACCAAAAAGAGCCTGCATCGCCAAGTCAATCCTAAGCCAAAAGAACAAAGCTGGAGGCATCACGCTACCTGACTTCAAACTATACTACAAGGCTACAGTAACCAAAACAGCACGGTTCTGGTACCACAACAGAGACATAGATCAATGGAACAGAACCGAGCCCTCAGAAATAATGCCACATATCTACAACTATCTGATCTTTGACAAACCTGACAAAAACAAGAAATGGAGAAAGGATTCCCTATTTAATAAATGGTGCTGGGAAAACTGGCTAGCCATATGTAGAAAGCTGAAACTGGATCCCTTCCTTACACCTTATACAAAAATTAATTCAAGCTGGATTAAAGACTTAAATGTTAGACCTAAAACCATTAAAATTCTACAAGAAAACCTAGGCAATACCATTCAGGACATAGGCGTGGGCAAGGACTTCATGTCTAAAACACCAAAAGCAATGGCAACAAAAGCCAAAATTGACAAATGGGATCTAATTAAACTAAAGAGCTTCTGCATAGCAAAAGAAACTACCATCAGAGTGAACAGGCAACCTACAGAATGGGAGAAAATTTTTGCAACCTACTCATCTGACAAAGGGCTAATATCCAGAATCTACAATGAACTCAAACAAATTTACAAGAAAAAAACAAACAACCCCATCAAAAAGTGGGCGAAGGACATGAACAGACACTTCTCAAAAGAAGACATTTATGCAGCCAAAAAATACATTAAAAAATGCTCATCATCACTGGCCATCAAAGAAATGCAAATCAAAACCACAGTGAGATACAATCTCACACCAGTTAGAATGGCCATCTTTAAAAAGTCAGGAAACAACAGGTGCTGGAGAGGATGTGGAGAAATAGGAACACTTTTACACTGTTGGTGGGACTGTAAACTAGTTCAACCATTGTGGAAGTCAGTGTGGCGATTCCTCAGGGATCTAGAACTAGAAATACCATTTGACCCAGCCATCCTATTACTGGGTATATACCCAGAGGACTATAAATCATGCTGCTATAAAGACACATGCACACGTATGTTTATTGCGGCACTATTCACAATAGCAAAGAGTTGGAACCAACCCAAATGTCCAACAACAATAGACTGGATTAAGAAAATGTGGCACATATACACCATGGAATACTATGCAGCCATAAAAAATGATGAGTTCATGTCCTTTGTAGGGACATGGATGAAACTGGAAAACATCATTCTCAGTAAACTATCACAAGGACAAAAAACCAAACACCACATGTTCTCACTCATAGGTGGGAATTGAACAATGAGAACTCATGGACACAGGAAGGGGAACATCACACTCCGGGGACTGTTGTCGGGTGGGGGGGAGGGGGGAGGGACAGCATTAGGAGATATACCTAATGCTAAATGATGGGTTAATGGGTGCAGCAAAACAACATGGCACAGGGATACATATGTAACAAACCTGCACATTGTGCACATGTACCCAAAAACCTGAAGTATAATAATAAAAAAAAAAAAAGAAATGCCTAGGGGAGGCGAGAGCTGCATCAGGTGAGGGTGGTTGCCTCTGGGGCAGGAGGATTGGGTTAAAGTGGGGCAGAGGGCTGCGAATTTTAATTATACGATGTAGATTTAAAAACTAAAAAAAAAAAAAAAAAGAAATAAAGACCTAGCTTCTAGGTGTGCCCATTGCTACTGGGATGTCATTGCTTCAAGAACTTCTCAGCTGACATCCCATGTATGTAAATATGTTGGTTCCTATTTCTAGCTGCAACTATTTTCATCTATATTAAGCTTTAAGTGAGTGTATGCTAATGTCATACTGATACATGACCTAATGGATTATTCCAACCTCCAATTATTATTTGGATAATTCCATCCTCCAGCTATGAAAAGTTCCACTTTAACAGTGATCAATGTAGCTTCTACAATTTGCTGTCCATTTTCCTAATTGTTCAATTCTGGTATAATTGTATAATGGTATCAGAGTTGTTAACATACAGTTTCATGAGGAAAAAGATGCTTATTAGAGTGCAGTGCTTATATGCGTTTCTTTTCATTTAGTTTTACAGGCTTCACTCAATTCTACTTTCTTTGATCAGTTCTCTCCATCCCACTCCTGCTCAATTTATTGGGATTGTTTCATGTATATATAGTAATATAGTTGGATTGTTTTGTCACATTCTGAAATCCATCCCCAAATCCTAAAATATAATAAGTAATTTTTTTGAGAAATCATATATCAAAGTATATTCTTAATGCTACTAATTTCCATGGATTTTCAAAAACGTGTTTTATGTGGTAGATAATTACTTCATAAAAATCCTGTGTTTCACTTATTTAAACCTTCCCCTTAATTCTTCAAAACCACTCTTCTCGCTAGACCTCTGCTTTTGCTTATACAGGATATAATTGAGATCATGTAGTATACAGCCTTTCCAGACTGGCTTATTTTGTTTAGCAATATGCACATAAGATTCATCAATACCTTTTCACAGCTTGATAGCTCAGTTTTTGCTGAGGAATAATTCACTGTGCAGTAAAATACATTATATATTGTACAAAGGTACCAGTTTATTTACCCATTTACTTTTTACAGAATATTTGAGTCCAACTTTTGTCAATATAAAAAAGGTTCTATAACCATTTATATGCAAATTTTCATATGGACATATCAAATGTCCACATTTCACGTGGACATATCAAAATTCCTGGAAAATTCAATGAAATTATTTTTAGCTTCGTATGAAACTGAAAAATTGTCTACCAAAGTTCTATACCATTTTGCATTCCTATTAGCAATAAAGAAGACTTCTTGCTCTCTATTCTCAAAATCATTTGATATTGTCAGGCATTTGGTATTAGCCATTATAATAATAATTGTGTAGTTGTATCTCATGGTTGTCTGAATTTAGAATTCTCTCATGACAAATAATGTTGTGTATCTTCTTATTTTTTGCCATATATATACATATTCTTTAGTAAAATATCTGCTCAGATCTTTTGTTCTTTTTTTTTTTTGAGATGGAGTCTTGCTCTGTCGCCCAGGCTGGAGTGCAGTGGCGCGATCTCGGCTCGCTGCAAGCTCCGCCTCCTGGGTTCACGCCATTCTCCTGCCTCAGCCTCTCCCAGTAGCTGGGACTACAGGCGCCTGCAACCACGCCTGGCTAATTTTTTGTATTTTTAGTAGAGACGGGGTTTCACTGTGGTCTCGATCTCCTGACCTCGTGATCCTCCTGCCTCGGCCTCCCAAAGTGCTGGGATTATAAGCGTGAGCCACCGCGCCCGGCTAGTGTGAAGTTTTATTTCATCTTGCTAAGTGTTTGGATTTGTTTAATGTTTTCAATAGTTGCAGCTACCATAGGCTTTGAATATATTCAGTGTCTTCGTTTTTGACCTTGGACTTCACTGTATATTCCTCCTCAGCAACAGGCTGAAACTTGTAGCTGTTATTGCACTTTTGTACCAAGCCAATTGATGTGCTGGTAAGTTGTGTGGAAGGTGTGTGAGCTATAATCTTATGAACAAATCTTAGTCTTTAATGAGTCTGTGTCTCTGGGCTGTAAGCTTCACAAGTTTTTCTCTAGTCCTATATCCTTCCTTAACCTGCCTCCCCAGTTTTAACTTAGTCAGAAAGGCTAGACCATGCTAGAATATGAGGATGAATTCCCCACAGTTGGAATAAGACTCTGGTACTGTATTTTCCTTGGAGAGCAGATTTTGTTATGGAAAAAGTTCTGGGTATAGTCTATAATGATCTCTCTTCCCCTACCCTTGCTAGATACCTAAGAATGTTATCTCATTTTTATTTGTAAGAACATAATGGAGTTCATGGAGAAAATCTCACGAAAATGTGGGATTCCTTCTAAGGTTGGAGCAACCAGTTGTTTCTTTCTTCCATTCTTATCCACACTTGCCTTTGAGATATATGTCAAAATCAATATTTAACTGTCCTACTAGTTTAGGGCTCTAGTGGCTTCTGTCCCAGGTAGGCAGATCTCACTGTGATTATCTGCATTTCTCCATCTTTCCAAACTTGCGGGTGATAGTTTGCTGTGCAAGCGTAGTTCTCTGATATATCCAAGAAGAGCTGTTGCTTTTCAATTAGTTCAGCTTTTATCTTGTTGTAAATATGGAGTGACAACTGCTAAGCTCTTTACGTTTTTCAAATGAAGCTGGTTCTCCAGAGTACATTTTTGAGGATAAAATTTTCTTGATTGGTATTACATTAAATTAAAGGTAATCTCTCTTACATTGCATCAGGGATTGCAAACAAATCTCTAGATTCAAAATCAGGGCAGTTCCTCTTCCTTATACACTCTTTCAAATATTAAAGATAATGTTTTCTCCCCAGTCCTTTATTTTCCTCACCACAGTTACTATTCCTACAGTTATTCGTTACTCACGTGTCTTCCTTCTATCAATAATGTGCTGAAGCTGACTTTTCTCAGTCTAGGAAAGCTGATTCTTAAATTTTCAGAAATTGTTGTGAGCTGGTTGTCAAGCACATCATTATTAAAAGTGGAATAATATGCATTTAAAATTCAATATTTAATTATTGTTTATAAATGTTATGACATATTTCCTTTATATTAGTAACATTTTAATAGACTTATGTATGTAAATATAATATAATTTTCTTTTCAGATTTACAGTTGTTATGTATCTGCACACCATACCCCTGTACTGTGCATGCACTTTAATTACTAATGTCCTACATTATATGAGATCCAGTAAGAATAATGAAACCCTTAGGACACCTCTCATTGCTAAATAAATAAACTATTGTCCTTTTTACAAATGTAAACCCTCTTTAGAAAGGCTTAAAGTAAATTCAATGAGCATTGGATTGCATTAGATTTGTTTCTCAGAAAGCTTTCTCTCTGTCTCTGCCTCCTACTGTCACTCAAACATGATTGATAGAGAATTTGAGTAATACATTCAGTGTTACCCACTCTAACTGTAATGAAGCAAATCAGGTTTTATTTTCTTGGTAGTACAGATTAAATGTGTTTCCCACAGTCCCATTTTCAGTCTTTTATACAAGTTCAGACATATTGACTAGACCTTTCAGCTGAATCTATAACTCTTAATAAGTCAATATATACAAAGAGTGATAACTAAAAAGAACAGGATAGCATTTGTCTTAGAACAGAAATCTTTTGATTATTAAATATTCTTTAGGGCCTAATTGGTTTTTCTAAGGTGACATTTCAGATTAAGTAATTAATATATTTAAATTTAATTTCAGATTTTTAGGCATTATAAATTATTTTAGATGAGCTAAATATATCTTTTTGTTGTGATGTTTCAAATGTCAATAAGTGTGTGCCGTTTGTCAGGTTCCCCAGCAGTGTCCCACACAGGCCAAAGAGAGATGATGAGTCTTTGTTAATTTTATTAGAACCTCCTTGATCCTTTTGAATCTGACTAGTTAGATGAAAGATCGCAGTGAGAGAAGGGGACTGTTAGAGTAATAGTGGGCTCATCATGACTGGGACAGTTTATGCCAACGGTGTGACACATGGAAAAGGAATGCATTAAGCTCACAAGGTGAAGAGCAAACTAGGCATGGAAGGCTAAAGAATTCTACCTTCTTCCTGAGTCAAGCAGTAGCTGTAGTTGGCTATTAAACCTGCTTCTTGGATTAAAACCCCCATTCACCTGCTATGAAAACTCAAACTGCTACTACTACTACTACTACTACTACTACTACTACTACTACTACTACTACTTCTAATAATAATAATAAACTTCCTGATATATCATGCTGTGTCTGGTACCATCACCAGTCTCTCCTAAATGTGGATCTCTCTACTATGTGTACAAACATGACACCAGACCAGCTTTGTTTAAATCTACTTGATACAAATCTATATACTTTATGCCTAAGCAGTGTGGGTTTATGCTCTATGTGGCTACTGGGCTGCAACCACAAATTGATAATTACATGGCTTACCCTAAACAATGTTTGGCAATCCAAATCCAGTTTAAATAAGAAATGCTGAGCCAACATGAGCTGTGCCCCTTCAGGTTATATGTTCTATAAAGATTGAGTGGTGCATGGGATATTTCTTCAGGGGAGACAAGTGTTGCTTTTTGGGCTATTGTTCCAGAGAATTTTTGGTAGCGTCACCAAAGATTGTCAGGTACCCCTTCCATCCATTGTAAAGGATAATAGACTTACCTTACAGTATATGGCAAAGTCTCCCTCCTCCCCACCCACATTTTGGATCTATGCACAGTTTGCTGTGTCTTCATCCTTGGGGAGGGTGGCTTAGAAAACTCAACACTGTGGTTTGGCCTCATTTGGCTGGCCTCATTTGGCTCATTTTTGAGTCCTATTGACGGTAGCCTTAATTAAATGCTATATAGAACAAATTAAATGGACTTTGTCCCAGCACCTTCTGGTCAAATTAATAAGAATACTTGATGGAATGACACACTCATGTTAAAATTCAAGATTATTCAAAAATCTCTCAGGCTAAGGGATGGAATTTTGGAAGATGCAATCAGTTATGAGACTTGAATCCTTGCGTTTTCTCACTGAGAATGCCAAGACTGAAGACCCTGACTGCTCCTTGTCCAGCCATTCCTCAGCATTTTCTTTGCAGCATTTAAAGAGTGCTTGCTAATAGCCCACTATTAAAGAGTTGGACTCCCTAAGCTCATAATTCCTTATGTGTGATACAAATCCACAATTTGTGTATCATTCATCTGTGCTTCTCTGGAGGACCCACAAAATTGGTTGGGGGTAGGATGCAGGGGGTGGAAGAATGAGGAGCTGATTCAAGATGAAGCTCATAGCACTTGGTGTGTCATAAGTAGTAAAATCTCTATTTCTGACCCAAGAGTATTGAGTCCTCTTCCAGCATTCACAAAATAGTGAGTGACAGGCTAGCCTCTAGACTATAAGCAAGAGTCTTAAATACCTTGCTTTCTAAGAGATGGCATTAAAATTAGGAGAGACGTTAAGACTATTTTAGATAATCACAAGTGCTCTACACCATAATAAAACAGAAATGATGACATGGAATGTAATTGGAAGGGCCATTAAGACAGTATCATAGGAAAATATTCTCTGAGTAGCTGATATTTGAGTTGAGACTTAAATTGAAGTAGAGAACGAGCCCCTCAAGCCACATTCTGTGAAAACAGCATTGGAGAAAAATGGAACAGTATAGAGAAAAGGCTTAAGGCAGGAACATGTTTGACATGATTGCAGAATAGAAAGAAGGGCAGAGTCACATAATCAGAGTGAACAAAGAGGGGAATGAAGTTATGCAATTTTTATTTTCAAAAGAACACCTTAGTCACTATGTAGTAAATGAATTACTCTGGAGTTAGGAAGAGGCTACTTAAGAAGACTTGATGGAAAGAACTTGCATTTCCCTGAATAGACCAATAACAAGTTCTGAAATTGAGTCAGGAATAAAAAGCCTGCCAACCAGAAAATGCCCAGGTCCAGATGGATCCACAGTCAAATTCTACCAGATATATAACAAGGAGATAGAATCATTCCTACTGAAACTATTCCAAAAAATTGAGGAGGAGGGATTCTTCCCCAACTCATTCTATGAGGCCAGCATCATTCTGATACCAAAACCTGGCAAAGTTACAACAAAAAAATGAAAATTTCAGGCCAATATCTTTGATGAATACAGATGAAAAAAATCCTCAACAAAATAGGGATAGAAAACCAAATTCATCAGCACATCAAAAATTTAATCCACCACGGTCAAGTAGGCTTTTTCCTGGGATGCAAGATAAGTTCAACATATGCAAATCAATAAATTTGATTCAACACATAAACAGAACTGAAAACGAAAATCACAGGATTATCTCAATAGAAGCAGAAAAGGCTTTCAATAAAATTCAGCATCCCTTCATGTTAAAAACTCTCCACAAACTAGGCACTGAAGGAACTTCAAAATAATAATAGCCATCTATGACAAAGCCACAGCCAACATAATACTGAATGGGCAAAAGCTAGAAACATTTCCCTTGAGAGTCAGAACAAGACAAGGATGTCCACTCTCATCACAGCTATTCAACTTTTACTAGAAGTCTTAGCGAGAGAAATCAGGTAAGGAAAAGAAATGAAAGGAATCCAAATAGGAAGACAGAAAGTCAAACTATTTCTGCTTGGTCAAAATATGATTTTAAACTTAGAAAACTCCATACTCAGCTAGGCGTGGTGGCTCACGCCTATAATCCCAGAGCTTTTGGAGGCCGAGGCAGGCGGATTGCCTGAGGTCAGGAGTTCGAGACCAGCATGGCTAACGTGGTGAAACCCCGTCTCTACTAAAAATACAAAAAAAAAAAAAAAAAGCCAGGCATGGTGGTACACACCTGTAGTCCCAGCTACTCGGGAGGCTGAGGCAGGAGAATTGCTTAAACCCTGGAGGCAGAGGTTGCAGTGAGCTGAGATCATGCCACTGCACTCCGGCTTGGGCGACAGAGCAAGACTCTGTCCAAAAAAAAAAAGAATACCCCATAGTCTCTCTCCAAAAGTCCTAGATCTGATAAACCACTTCAGTAGAAAATTTAGTGGCATTTCTATACACTAATGATTGTCAAATCAAGAACACAATCTCATTCACCATAGCCACAAAAAATAAAATACCTAGGAATAAGCTAACCAGGGAGGTAAGAGATCTCCACAACAAGAATTACAAAACACAGCTGAAGCAAATCAGAGATGTCATGAACAATTGGGAAAACATTACATGCTCATGAACAGGAAGAATCGATACTGTTAAAATGCATATACTGTGCAAAGCAATTTACAGATTCAATGTTATTCCTATCAAACTGTCAAGAAGATTCTAGACAGAATTGGAAAAATATATTCTAAAATTCATATGGAGCCAAAAAGGAGCCCCAAGAGCCAAAACAATCCTAAGCAAAAAGAGTAAAGCTGGAGGAATCACATTACTTGAACTCACACTATACTACAAGGCTAAAATCCAGTAACAAAACTGCATGGTACTGGTACAAAATTTTACAAATAGATCAAAGAAGCTAAATAGAGAGCCCATAAAGAAAGCCACACACATACGAGCACCTGATCTTTGACAAAGTTGACAAGAAGAAGCAATGAAGAAAGGACTCTCTATTCAATAAATGGTGCTGGCATACCAGGCTAGTCTTAGGCATAAGATTGATTCTGGACCACTTCTTTACCTCATATACAAAAAACAACTCAGTATGGATTAAAGACTTAAATATGAAGTACAAAACTGTAAAAATTCTTGAAGAAAACCTAGGAAATGCCATTCTAGACATAGGCATCAAGAAAGATTTCATGAGGAAGACACCAAAAGCAAAAATTGACAAATGGGACCTAATTAAACTAAAGTGTTTCTGCACAGCAAAATAAACTACCAACAGAGTATATAGACAATTCAAAAAGTGGGAGAAAAGATCTGAAAACTATTCATCTGACAATGGTCTTATATCCAGTGTCTATAAGGAACTTAAACAAATTAATAAGAACAAAACAACCCTATTAGAAAGTGGGCAAAGGACAGACACTACAAAACAAGGCATATCTATGGCCAATAAATATATGAAACAAAGCTCAACATTATATTCATTAGAGAAATGCAAAGCAAAAGCAAATGAGATGTCATCTCACACCAATCAGAATGCCTATTACTAAAAAGTCAAAAAATAACATATGCTGGCGAGGCTTTGAAGAAATGAGAATGCTTACACACTACTGGTGAGAATGTAAATTAGCTCAGCCACTGTGAAAAGCAGTTTGGTGATTTCTCAAAAAACTTAAAACAGAGCTACCTTTCAACCAGCAATCCCATTACTGGGTATATACTAATGGAATATGTTATCATTCTAGCATAATGACGCATGTATGTGTATGCTCATCACAGCACTATTCAAAACAGCAAAGACGACCGAGCACGGTGGCTCACGCCTATAATCCAAGCACTTTGGGAGGCTGAGGTGGGTGGATTATCTGAGGTCGGGAGTTCAAGACCAGCCAGACCAACATGGTAAAACCCTGTCTCTATTACTAAAAGCACAACACAAAAATTAGCTGGGCATAGTGGTGCACGCCTGTTATCCCAGCTACTCTGGAGGCTGATGCAGGAGAATAGCTTGAACCCAGGAGGTGGAGGTTGCACTGCACTCCAGCCTGAGTGATGGAGTGAGACTCCATTTCAAGAAAAAATTGCATTATTAAATACATAGAATCAACCTAAACGCTCATCAATGGTAGACTGTATAAAGAAAATGTAGTACATATACACCACGGGGTACTATATAAAAACAAATGAGCTAACATCCTTTGCAGCAACATGGATGGAGCTGGAGGCCATTATCGTAAGCAAATTAACAGGAACAGAAAACTCAGTACCACATGTTCTCACATATAAGTAGGAGCTAAACACTGAGTACATACACATGAAACAAGGAAATAATAGACACCAGGGCCTACTTAAAGGTGGAGGATAGGAGGAAGATGAGAATCAAAAAACCATCTGTTGGGTCCTATGCTTATCACCTGGGTGATGAAATATGCACACCAAACCCCCATGACATGCAACTTGTCTATAGAAACAACCTGCACATGTACTCCTGAAACTAAAATAAAAGTAAAAAAAAAAACCAAACAAACAAACAAAAAAAAACACTTGGAAATAGAAATGGCGTTAATATCTTTCTTCTTTTATATCCATTAACAATAAAATTTACAAGAGCATTGAAATAAATTTATGAGGTCAATGTATTCAGTTTCTTGAACATGTCAAATCATACCTAGTACATTTGTGTTCCCTCAAAATAAGACATAATATTGAATATATAATCTTTATGTGTTCCCCAAATAAAGTGATTTATAAGTTTAAAGAAAGAAAGAAAACTTGTTCTGCTGTATGTTATAATTGAAACAAAAATGTTTGGAACAGGACGCATTTTTGTGGTAGAGCTAAAAGCATTTGTCAATGAATTGACTGTGGTTTGAAGAAAAGAGAGAAATTAATGATTAGCCCAGAGTGATTGACTTGAGTGTTTGTTTGAATATTTGTATAATTTATAAAGGGAAAAGGCCAGAAGAGCAGGAAATATGGAGAACTGAGATCAAGAGTCTTTTCATTTTTAATTTGTTTGGGGCCTTGTTAGAATAAATATACAAAGCAACCAGTTAGCCAATATGTAATAAAAATAAAATGGAAAAAAAAAGTTTTGAATGTTGATATTACTCTCTTCCTTTTCCTGCAACCATTGTGACATTTTTTTACAGATCTTTTAATATTGTTTGCATCATAGCTGAATATATGTGTTTGCAATATTTATACACTATGAGGAAATACTAAGCACTTTATTCTATTTATACTGATAAAATATTGAAAATTGTTTAAAAAAACAAAATATTGCACAGCTTCAGAATTTATCAATAGGGTAACACTAAAAATGCATTAGATACAACAGTCCATATGAGAATTAATGCAGTGGTTTACAGTAAAGTAAATGTCATAGAGCATGCTGCCTGTTCAGCCCTGCTTTCCGTTGCCTTCCGCATTAACTTTTTCCTTGATTACCCAAGGAAGTCCAACTTTTGTTTTTCTTTTATGCTGAATAGCGTCACTATTATCTGACACCGTGCTGTCCATAATCTCATCCTGATTTATTTAGTTACTCTTAAATATCTACGAATTTATTTCTCCAATCAAAAATCATTCTAAACGTCATAGAAATTCCAGAAAACATTTTTTTAATCAATAGCATCTTCACCTCAATTTTGTAGTTAGATCATTGACTTGTGACATGTATTTTGTAAGAAGGCACTAAGAAAATGGAAAGGAAGCCAACTATTGTAAAATACCATTTTCCCAGAGAGTGTGGAAAGAATTTCCACGTTATTGATTGTCTTCCATTCAATAATCCTGTCTCATATGTATTGTTAGCTTTATTTAACTGATGGAGAAGAGCTTGCATCTCCTGACAATGCCTGATGATTTTCATTTTGCTCTGCCTTGTTCCAAATATTCTGCTCTTTTCACTAAACCTCTGTGTGTTAGCTGACTTGTATGGATAATGCACAAAAATTCCACGGTGCAGAGTACAGATGGACATGTAAATAATCACGACAATGGAAGCCTGCCTTTGCTTTTAAATGGCATTTTACCTTACATATTTTGGGCCCCTTGGAGTCTGCTGCTTTCAAAGTATAATCACAGATAACCATTATAAAAGGGTAAGGCCATGGTGAACAAAATGTATTATTTTACCATATGTCTGCAAAATATGGAGATTGGATACATGTGTAGTCTCCTCTCTTATCTGGGGGTCTATGATTCTTTGAAATTTGTAGGGAAGCAGATCTGCTTTGCCATCATCATACAGTTCAGGTACATGCTGAATAGACAAGGACACTGCTCAAGGCATTTCACAAGTTGTTCTTTCAGTGTGGAAATCATTCAGGGTCTGCGCCACCATCCTTCGTACCCTTTCATCCTGTAAGTGGCATTTCACCAGGTTTTTCTTTTCCTCCTCTGTAGTCATTGCTTTATCTAGCACTCTTCTTCTGCACTCTCATGTTTATTTGATGCTGAAAATGCTGCAGATCGTGGGTGACAACCTTCTTGCCACCAACACTAATAATTAAGAACAGGTGCCATATGTCCTCATTTTTGTCATGAGAAAATCTTCATACTATTTAATATTGCAGCACATACCTTAACTTCTTTCACAGAACCAACCAAAATATCTCCTAAGTACCTTAATAAACACAGTTCTGTTGGACAGGCATATGCTTACATTATATGCTATGCTTCAAATATTATCGTAGTTTGTCGTATGACAGATATTTTCCCTAAAATAGCATCTGTGATAGAAAATGATTAGTTTTTCCTCTTTTTAGAATTATCTAAATAGATGATATTGGGAGCAGGTGAATAAAAATATTTAAAGCATTATGTGGCTTTGGGGTAATATATAATTGTTTGGATGTTTACATTCTTGGTTGGAATATTAAATGCTAAAGGTACAGTGGGTCCACTAAATATAAATAAAAGAGCTGACTTCAGCTAATGACTCACTTTCGAGCATGGCTCTTTGACAGGTTTTATTGGTAATTGAAAAAAATGGCAAAGCAATTTTATGACTGTGCTTGGAGAAAAGAGCCCAGTCCATAACGTGAAATCAGCCAACAAAGCATTTTTGCTATGATTACTCCAAACCCCAAAGCAATAGGCCAATGCATTTTTTAAAGTTTCCTTGTTATTTATTTATTTTTAAACTTCACTGGAAATCATCGCAGGCCACAGAAAGCAAGATACTGGTAACACATCCATAATGAATCATTTAAACAGCTTTTAAAAAAAAGAACAATAAAGGCCACGTGCCAGATTATCTGCCATGCAATAATTATACAGAAAAGAAACAGTATTTTCTGATAGAGGATAAGAAAATTGAGTTGTGTCTGTTTTTTTCTAATACGTAGAAATTGTGTGACTTCAGAGTTTACTCTGTTGGAAAAAAAATTATTTGGAAACAAAAGAAAAACACTGGGGAAAACATGTATTTATTCTTCATGTAACTGACCATTCTGTTATTCATATTAATTTAGCATTTCTGTGCCTTGTGAATTTATGTTGTAGACTTAAAGGCAGAGCATTTATGCCTTTCTCAGAACTTAGCAGAGTATTTCAAAAAATGTCAGTACTCTAAAATTTTACTAACTCTAATCCTTTATTAATATAATTTCATATTGTTTTATAGACTATGATTAAGTGAATCTGTGCAACCCCACATTCACAGAATGTTCTTGAGTGTCATGCATTGTTCTCCTGTGCCTTTCTTGCCATACTTTCTGTTTTTCCAATACCTTCATGATGACTTTCTCTTTCCTCAACTTATGTTTGTCCAGCCTCCATACTTCTTTCTTTCACAAAATTATCTTCCCACTTGATACCATTTACCTCAATATACCATTTTCCCTACATTTCAATCATTGTTTCCTAATTTCCAACTTTTTTCTATCACTTTTTTATGTTATTTTCCACTGGTTTCCAAGCTTTTATTACATCTGTAGACTACAATGTTTTCTTAAAATGAAGCATTATTTAATGAGCAACAACAGTAAATTTAGAATAGCTCAACTGTCTCATTCTTCTTTCATGTAAGGATTAGCTTTTGCTGAATTACAATCCACTCTAAACATCAGTGGTTTACTAGAATGTCATCTGATATTGCAGAAAAGTTTCTTGATTAACTAAGAGCTCAGTCATCTTGGCATAGGGGGACAGCTCTTCCACACGCCTTGACTCTACCTGGTCTTGGCTCCTTACTCAGGTTTGTGTTCAGGTGTCAACCACAGATGCTTATTCTATCACGTTCTGCCTAGAATTTACTTGTATGTAGTCTAAAGATATGCCAAATATATATTTTCTTTCAAAAATAACTACATATGACAATTTTCCCAAATATTTTGGTTAGTCATTTTCCCAAATAGTTTAGGTTAGTCATTTTCCCAAACAAACATTTATAAAAATTTCATACTCATTATCCAGCCTTTTATTTGGTTTCTCACCTCTAGCCCCACTGCTCCAAAAGAAATGCTCCTGCTAAATATAGGTTTCTGCTACAGCAGCAACCCACTTCCAAGTATTAATTTCTGTATTAGTTAGCTTTCTCTGTGTAACAAACCATTTCAAAATTCTGTAGCTTTAGACACATCCTTGATTCCACATTCAGTTTTGGGTTGACTGGACCAGGTAATCTAGGCTGAGACTAATTTGGAGGTTCTTCTTCAAGCTATGAACCTGTCTAGGTTTGGCTTTTATCTGAGTTTAGGCTCAAGTCTACCCCAAATATGCTTAATCTGGGGATCACACTGGGTTAGTGCAGTATCTCGGTGGAAATTTTAAAAAGACAAAGGCATCAAAAGGCAAGTGGAAATGCACAAGAGTTCTTA
The DNA here is from genome assembly GCF_009828535.3 of Hylobates moloch. Classification (NCBI taxonomy): domain Eukaryota; kingdom Metazoa; phylum Chordata; class Mammalia; order Primates; family Hylobatidae; genus Hylobates; species Hylobates moloch. The sequence continues at coordinate 12,752,588 of NW_026652280.1, read as the reverse complement.
AAGTCTGGCATCTTAACTAGCTCCCTTTCACCATAAACTATAGGTGACCACCAGACTCTTAGGTCGACTTGTGCTAAGGGACCTGCAGGCAGGTAGGTTATCATCTTGGTAGGGTTAACAGATAATGATCATTAATTAAAAGCAGAGCTGTTACTACAGACTGAAGGCAGAAATAACCACATTTGGTACCATTTTGGTCTGCTTGGATGTTCTTGATACTCAATAGTTCAAATTTAGTGATAGAGACAAGTGCAGTAATCCTGGCCTGAGAACGGTCTGACATGAAGTTCAGGGTCACATCACTAGTTAAGTCACTGACACCAGCAGAGTGCAGTCATGGCTACTGCAGCCTCAACCTCCTGGGCTCAAAGATATGCTGCTGCCTTAGCCTCTTGAGTAGCTATGATCACAGGGGCATGCCACTATGGCTGGCTATTTTTTTTTTTCTTTGTAGATAAGAGGTCTTGCCCTTTTACCCAGACTGATCTTGAATTCCTGACCTCAAAGGATCCTCCTGCCTTGGCCCCTAAAACTGTTGGCAATACAGGTATTAGCCAGCATGCCTACCCTGTAAATTTTTTTTTTTTTTTTTTTTTTGAGATGGAGTCTCACTCTTTCTCCCAGGCTGGAGTGCAGTGGCGCTATCTTAGCTCACTGCAAGCTCCGCCTCCCAGGTTCACGCCATTCTCCTGCCTCAGCCTCCTAGTAGCTGGGGTAAATTTGTATTTTTAAGCTTAAATTATAATGTGTTTCCTTGTATGTACCCAAGTAGATGATTTTCTCCTTTTCTAAACCAGTTCCTATACATCTGCAAAAGATAAGTTTATGGAGATGGTTGTTTAGTACACCTAAAACTATATGTTAATTTTCTCTAATAAAGATCCCATATATTGCACAGAACAGAATCTGCTATTGGAGATACATCTTGGTTGTTTTTGTGGAGCTACAGTCAACATATATCCAACTATCAGCTTTGATGCCATGTTTGGTTTGGGGTGAAGTTTTTTGCTGATATTGGAGATACAAATTCAACCATTTATTGCAATTTTAAAAATTAGGAAAATCAAATAAAATATTATTAATATATTTACCATGTATTGAGTACAGTGACACAAGCACTGTGCCAACTCTGTTCTGTATATTATATCTTTTTTTGCAATATTATACAAAACATTCCACCTCTGTCTCCATGGGTCTCCAAGGATGACACTGATTTCTGCCATTTGTCTAGATGGTGACATTGATTTTCATTTGCTCTCTTCATCGCAGTGAGAAAATTTTAGAGAATTCCATTTAGCCTGTAAGAGATTTTTGTTCCTTTGAAAATAATATGATTATAGAAAAGATTTAATTGAAGTTGTCAAAATTATAAATTCTCTAACAATAAGATGAATCTTTGAAAAGAGTAAAGATTTTCTGTAGTTTTCTTTAATGCAAATGGATGTTATTAAATATTTTAACAATATGATTTTAATAGTTTTGAATAAAATTAGTTTGTAGATCCATAAATTTAATAAAATGAATTCATCAATTAATACATGAATATGTCAAAATAATTTAATTTTAAATTGCATAACACCGTTTGCATTCTAAACAAGTTTTAACTTGGGAATGACATGGTATCAATATTTATAGATTCCCATACCTCTTCTTCTCTAGGGTTTCTCAATTTCTATTGATATAAAATAATTAAGAAGTAATTAGAGCGCTCAGAAAATGCATTATGTTTGCAAAATTACTGTAATTCAAGCTATGATTTTAATTTCTTGCAGAACTACCTACCTTGATAAATTTTTCAAGGACAGTCTCTGACAGAAAGATTTAAAGTTTAATTTACCTTCTTTAAAGGTGATAAACAGTCTTTCCTAAATCACAGAGTCTCTTTGACTGCTAAGGAACCACTCACAACCCTACACATACAAGTTTTCTCATCAACTAATCAGAGAACTGTGGCTCTCAAACTTGTGAAACATGAATTTTGAGATCAAATTATCTGTCATTTACAATTTGTTCATACCCTTTGACCAAAATTAATCACCCCTTTCTACCTCCTACCCCTAATTCCTAATAACCACTTTTCTACTCTGTGTTTCTATGAGTTCAGATTTTTTGTTTCCACCTGTAAGTGGGATCATGCAATAGTTGCCTTTCTGGGTCTGGCTTATTTGACTTAGTATAATTCTTCCAGGTTCATCCATGTTGTGACAAATGACAGGATTTCCTTATTTTTTAATTAATTTTTAAAATTTTACTGCTTATTGGAGGCGGAGCTTGCAGTGAGCCGAGATCGTGGCACTGCACTCCAGCCTGGGTGACAGAGCAAGACTCCAACTCAAAAAAAAAAAAAAAAAAATTACTGCTTATTTTTGTTTCATTTATTTTCATTGATATATCACAATTGGGCATATTTTGGGGGTACATGCAATATTTTGATATGTGTATACAATGTGTAATTATCAAACCAGGGTAATTGGAATATCTGGGACCTCAAATATTTGTGTTTCTTTGTATTGGAAACATGACAATTCTTCTCTTCTACCTATTTTGTAAGGTACAATAAATCCCTGTTAACTGTAATTTCCCCACCGTACAATGGAATAGTAGAACTGACTCCTATCTAATTGTATCTTTGTAGCCATAATCAAATTCTCTTCAACCTCTCTCCCTCCTTTCCTTCACAGCCTCTAGGAAACACCATGGTCCTCTCCAGCTGCACGAGATCCACTTTTTTAGCTCCCACATATGAGTGAGGGCATGCAATATTATTCTTTCTGTGCCTGGTTTATTTCACTTAACATAATGACCTCCACTTCCACCCAAGTTCCTGCAAGTGGCCGGATTTGATTCTTTTTATGGCAGAATAGTATTTCACTGTGTATATGTACCACATTTTCTTTATCTGTTCATCCAATGATGAACACTTAGACTGATCATATATCTTGGCTCTTGTGAATACTACCACAATAAGCATAGGAGTGCAGATGTCCCTTTGATATACTGACATTCCTTCCTTGGAAATATACCCAACAGTGAGATTGCTGGATCATATGGATGTCCTAATGTAATTTTTTTGAGGAAGCTCCATACCGCTTTCCACAATCGTTGTACTAATTTACATTCCCACCAACAGTGTATAAGGGTTCCCCCATCCACAACATTGTAAGCGTATATTTTTTATCTTTTTGATGACAGCTATTCTAACTGGGGTGAGGTGATATCTCATTGTGGTTTTAATTTGCATTTTTCTGATGATCAATGATGCTGAGCAACTTTTCAAATACCTGTTTGAATATGTATGTTTTCTTTTGAGAAATGCCTATTCAGAAATTTTACCCACATTATAAATCAGATTATTTGTGGTTTTTTTTTTGATGTTGTGTTGTTTGCATTACTGATATATGCTAGATATTAATCCTTTGTCTGATAATTTGCAAATATTTTCTGCCATTTTGTAGATGTTTTGTTCAGTTTGTTGATTGTTCCTTTGTTGTGTAGAAGCTTTTAAGCTTAATGCAATCTCATTTGTCTAGTTTTCTTTTGGTTTACTTAGCTTTTGTGGTCTTACCCAAAAAGTCTTTCCCCTAATCAGTGTCCTGTAGTGTTTCCCCAATGTTTTCTTCTAGGAGTTTCATAAATTCAGGTTTTATATTTAAGTCTTTAATTCATTTTGAGTTGATATTTGTATATGTTAAAAGATGGGGATCTAGTTTTATTCTTCTGCATGTGGATATCCAGATTTCCCAGAACCATTTAAAAGAGACTGCACTTTCTGCAGTGTTTAATTTTGATGCCTGTGTTGAAAATGAATTGGTGATAAGTGTGTGAATGTACTTCTGGTTTCTCTATTCTGTTCTATTGTTGTTGTATGTCAACATTATGTTTTTTGGTTATTACAGCTTTGCAGTATAATTTGAAATCAGGTGGGGTGATGCCTCCAGCTTTGTTCTATTTGCTCAGGATTCTTGGTCTATTCAGATTGTTATGTGATTTCCACAAATTTTAGATTTTTTTCTATTTCTTTGAAGATGTCATTTATATTTTGATAAGAGTTGCATTTAAACTGTATATCATGTTGGGTACATAGATACATTAAAAATACTAATTATTTTGATTCATGAGAAAGGAATATGTGTCTAATTTTATGTCCTCTTCAATTTCTTTCATTAGTGTTTTACAGTTGTCCCTGTAGAGACATTTATCTTTTTCGTTGTTAAATTTATCCCTAAGTATCATGTTTTTTTGTAGCTATTGTAAATCAGATTGCTTTATTGATTTAATTTTCAGATCGATTACTCTCAGTGTATGGAAATGCTACTGATTTTTGTATGTGAATTTTACCAAATTTTTTAATTAGTTCTAAGAATTGTTTGCTGGAGTGTTTAGGTCTCTCTAAATTTAAGATTATGTTGTCTGCCAACAAGGACAATTTGACATTTTCCTTTCCAATTTGGATGACCTTTATTTCTTTCTCTTGCCTAATTGCTCTGCCAAGGGCTTGCAGATATGGAACAATACAAAAATACCCATTTTCAGCCTTTTATTTCTTCTTTTTTAAAGCTGGACAGTATTCCATAGTGTGTGTGTGTGTGTGTGTGTGTGTGTGTGTGTGTATCTCCATTCATCTCTTGAAAGGCACATAGGATATTTCCCCATCTTAGTTATTGTAAATTAATGCTGTAATGAACATGAAATTGCAGGCATCTTTTTGAAATACTGATTTCATTTACTTTGAATATTTATCCAGAAGTTAGATTGCTGCATTTCATATGGAAAGTCTATTTTTACTTTTTTGAGGAAACTTCATACTATTTTCTTTAATAGCTGTACCAGTTTACATCTCACCACAACATACAAGTTGGTTAGTCCACATCCTTGCCTACATGTGTTATGTCTTGACTTCTTAATAATAGCCATACTAACAATTTTGAGATGATATCTCACTATGGTCTGAATTATAGTACCATGATAATTAGTGAAGTTAAGCACCTTCTCATATATATGTTTTCCATTTGTATTGGACCCTTATTGTACACTATACACAAAATTCAACTTAAGATGGGTTAAAAATGTAAATTTAAGACCAGAAATTATAAAATGCCATGACATTGGTTTTGGCAATTTTTTTTTTGACATGATACCAAAGCGTAGGCCACAAAGCAAAAAATAAACAAGTGGGACCACATCAAACTAAAATGTTTCTGCTGAGCAAAATAAATAATTTACAAAATAAAAAGGCAGCCTGTTAATTGGGAGGAAATAATTGCAAACCATATATGTAAGGAGGAGATAACATAAAAAATGTAAAAGGAACTCAAACAACTCAAGAGCAAACAAAAAAAAATGATTATAAAATGTACAAAGGGCCTGGACAGATATTTTTCCAAGGCAAAGGAAACACTTCTTGATTGAAAAAATTAAACACACTCTTAGAGGTTAACATCTTTTGGGAACAGCAAGATAAGTCCATTAGTGCAGAAAAAGCTTTTCTTGAATATGATGTATACTTTATATTTGTTATTGTTACTTTTATAGTGTGGTGACTACTTTGTCTTTTCTGAGAGGAATGAGTGGTTTGATGTTCACAAAGTTTTCTGAAGCCAGCTCAATGTGTGCTGAGTTTATGAGAAATTGAGTGTACTCTGAGGAAATATGCTGACATCGCAAATTGATTATATTTGTGATGTGCTGACAACAGGACTCATTCATTTGGGGACTGGCAAGTAGCTTCCTGCTGTTCTCTCCTCCTGTTAGAAGATGTGTGCTAACATTACAAAGGTAAAAATCAGTTGATACAGCAACTTTAGAGTTTGCTGCAGATTTTTTTCAACCTCTACTTCTACTTCTCTTGATCTTCAATATCTTATATCTTTTATTTGCTCTGCTTTCAGTTTGTTATATCTGCTCTTCCACCATAAAAATTGATGTTCTGATTCTTGTATTTGAATATTTGACTCAGATTGATTTTACAAAATTCAGCCAAACACTAATATATTATACCTGTATTGATGTTCTGGTGCTTATTAACTTTTTTCAACATTTTATGTGATAAACTTCATATCTTTTATGAATTATTAAAATAAATGTGTTTGTTCACTTATGAATTACTTTTAAGGCAAGCATTATTTATGCACCAAAATTTGGAAGTCTAAGAAAGGACTTAGTCAAACTTAGAGTTTGCAAAATATATCATGAAAGAGATGTTTCATGATTATGTAGCAGTTTCATGAGATGCCATGTCTTTGTAGAATATAAAGGTGTTTAGAAATTCATACTGCTTGAATCATCTAGTGGTTCCTTTGCATAGTATCATGGAAAACTCGTTAACTTGCTTTTGTTCCCCAGAGTGTATCTTTCACTGATTTCATGCCATCAAAATTATGTTCATTCTCATGTGGCTATCACTTGCTAATTCTGGGTTTGATTGAAGCAGATCATTTTAGAAGCTACAACATGGTAAAAAAATGACCCTTTTGAATATTGACAAGCTCTTTCAAAGTTTCTTCTAGTTTGAATGCACCATAAAGGACACATTTCCATATGTGTACGGTTAAGGGGTTAAAATATTGTACAATAAAGAAACTGTATTTACATATTTTATGTATTCTACAACTACAGTTACTATGTGACTTACATATATAATTTATCACTAGGTATTTTTTATTAAATGAGAATTCAGCCAAGTTAAACAGTGTAATAAGTTTGTCCTAGTATGGAAATCAATTCCTAAATGAAAATTATATCAATTTCCCTGGCAAGAGTAGCTGGTGCCAGCAGACACATTTAGCCATCAACTACTACATGGAAATATGCATTCTTCATTACAATTTCTGGTTGTAATCGTACTTATGGTGGTGGTGGCGGTGGTGGTGGTGTTTAATGGCCATACATGCTCAGTGTCCCTGGTATTTTGGTATAATAGCTGGGTCTTAGGAATATAGAAAGTGGGGATCAAAAATATTTTTATATCTCTTCAAGAAATCCTTTAAAGTTAGGTGGCTTTGGGGAATTTCTTTTTAAAACCATAGCAAATAAATGTTTTATTACTATAAAATAACCAAAAAGAAAGTAAAACCTATGAAGAAAACAATTTTCTCTTTCAGCATCCTTTCTGAAAAGCACAAATGCTTCATGTACTCTGTGTGAAACACGGTACAATATTCTTAGGACTGTCTAACCAACACTGTGATAGAAAAATAAGCCTTTGATTTGATGAATCCAAAGAATACCTGAGAATACTAGAATTCAAACCTGAAAAACACGATAATGTAGGAAATTTAAGATGGGTCTCTCATTTTCTTCTTTTCAGAGGATTAGTTTAATTACAGTTCATCTTTCCTCTTCTGATCTATAGACATTTAATTTCTATTTATCTACAAATATTTCTTTATGATATGCAGGCATACCTCAGAAATATTACAGGTTCTGTTACAGACCACCACAATAAGGCCAATATCACACAATAAATCACACATTTTTTATTTCTCAATGCATATAAAACTTATGTTTACACAACGCTGTAGTTTAAGTGTGCATTAGCATTGTGACAAAATACAATGTACATACCTTAATTAAAAATACTTACTGCTAAAAAAATGCTAACAATCCTGTCAGCCTTCATTGTCTCCTTGATGATGGCTGCTGACTGCTTAGGGTGGTGGTTGCTAAAGGTTAGGAGGGCAGTGGCAATTTCTTAAAATAAGAGAAAAATGGAAAGCGTTACTTCAGTGAAGAGACAAATGATAAGGAGGAGCCTTATTGCTTATCTGAAGAAAGCTTTAGTGGTATGAATGGAAGACCAAGCCAGCCACAGTATTTCCTCAAACCAAAAACAATGGAGTTTGCCATATCAACTGGTTTACCTGTCACAAAAGATTTCTTTATAGCGTGTGAGGCTGTTTGATAGCATTTTACTCACAGCAGAACCTCTTTCAAAATAAAAGTCAGTTCTCTCAAACCCTACCACTGCTTTATCAACTAAGTTCATGTAAGATTATAAATTCTTTGTTGTCATTTCAACAATGTTCACTGCATCTTTACCAGAATTAGATACAATTTCAAGAAACCATCTACGGGAAGCAACTCCTCTCCACTGAGATTACAGTAATTCAGTCACATCTTCAGGCTCCACTTTTAACTCTAGTCCTCTTGTTATTTTCACCATATCTGTAGTTCTTTCTTACACTAAAGTCTTGTACCCCTCAAAGTCACCCATGAAGGTTGAAATCAACTTCTTCCTAATTCCTACTTATGTTGATATTTTCACCTCCTCCCATGAATCACAAGTGTTCTTAAGGGCATCTGGAAAAGTAAATCCTTTCAATCCTTTCCAGATTGTTTTCAATTAACTTTTCCCAGATCCATTAAAGGAATTACTAACTATGGCAGCTATGGCATATATGTATGTGTACATATATATGCTAATAACATAATATATAGTATATAATTATATATAATTAATAAATATAATATATAATTATTAATTATATATAATTAATAAATATAATATATAATTATTAATTATATATAATTAATAAATATAATATATAATTATTAATTATATATAATTAATAAATATAATATATAATTATTAATTATATATAATTAATAAATATAATATATAATTATTATAAAATAAAAAAAAATATTAAATATAATTATTAATTATATATTATTAAAAAATAATATATTATTTAATTATATATTTAAAATATAATTAAAAATAATAATAATTAAAATTACTCCTTGGTCCCTGGTGTTGTGTTGGAGGCATACAAACATTAATTCCCTTGTACATCCTCATCAGAACTTGGGCAACCAGGAGCATTGTCAATGAGCAGTAATATGTTGAATCATTTTTCTGAGCAGTAGGTCTCAACAGTGGGCTTATTATTCAGTAAGCCACTCTGTACACAGATGTGCTATCATCTGTGCTTTGGAGAGCACAGGCAGAGTAGATTTAGCATAATTCTTAAGGGTCCTAGGATTTTCAGAACGGTAAATGAGCATTAGTTTCAACTTTCTGTCACCAGCTGTGTTAGCTCCTAACAAGAGCAAACCTGTCTGTGCTTTGAAGCTTTGAATCCAGGCATTGACTTCTCCTCTCTAGCTTTGAAAGCCCTAGGTAGCATCTTCTTCAAAAATAAGGTTGTTTCATCTTTACATTAAAAAGCTGTTGTTTACTGTGACCACCTTCATCAATGATCATAGCTAGAATTACAGATAACTTGCAGTTTCTACTTTAGCACCTGCTGCTGTACCTTGAGCTTTTATGTTACAGAGACAGCTTATTTTCTTAAAGCTTATAAACCCACCTCTGCTAGCTTCGAACTTTTTTCCTGCAACTTCATCAGCTCTCTCAGACTTTAGAGAATTGAAGAGAGTTAGGGCCTTGCTCTGGTTTAGGTTTTAGTTTGACAAAATATTGTAGCTGGTTTGATCTTCTATTGATAACACTAAAACATTCTCCATATTAGCAATAAGGCTCTCTCTTACCATTCATTTGTTCACTGAAGTAGCACTTCCCATTTTTTTTCAAAGAACTTTGCCTTTACATTCACAGCTTGGTTAATAGGCAAAACAGGCCTAGCGTTTGGGCCTTTCTCAGCCTTTGATATGCCTTCTCCACAAAGCGTAATCCTTTCTAGCTTTTGATTAGAAGTGAGAGATGTGAAACTCTTTCTTTCACTTGAACACTTAGAGGCCATCGTGGGGCTAGTAATTGGTATAATTTCAATATTATTGCATTTCTGGGAATAGGCAGTCTTTTTTTTTTTTTTTTTTGAGACGGAGTCTCGCTGTGTCGCCCAGGCTGGAGTGCAGTGGCGCCATCTCGGCTCACTGCAAGCTGCGCCTCCCGGGTTCACGCCATTCTCCTGCCTCAGCCTCCTGAGTAGCTGGGATTACAGGCGCCCGCCACCACGCCGGCTAACTTTTTGTATTTTTAGTAGAGACGCGGTTTCACCGTGTTAGCCAGGATGGTCTCGATCTCCTGACCTCGTGATCCGCCCACCTCGGCCTCCCAAAGTGCTGGGTTTACAAGCGTGAGCCACCGCGCCCGGCTCAATTAGGCAGTCTTGAGGAGACAGAGAGAGATGGGAGAACGGCCTATAAATCGAAGGGTAAAAACATACACATTTATTAAGTTTGCAGTCTTAAATGGGTGTGGTTTGTTGTGCCCCAAAGCAATTATAATCGTAACATCAAAGATCACTCTTTACAGATCTCTGTAACAAATAGAATTCTAATTTTAAAAGCTTGAAATATTATGAGAATTACTAAAGTATGACAAAGAGATATGAGGTGTTCAAAAATGACACTGACAGACTTGCATAATGCAGAGCTGCAACAAACAAATTTATAAAAAATGCAATATCAGTGAAGCACCATAAAGCAAAGTGCAACAAAAAGGTGCACTGTATTCGGTTTACTTTAATAATTATATTTTCCTAGGTAGTATGTCTGATTATGAGTCTTCCTACATTTATCTCATATTTTCTAGGTGTTTCAGAACTACTTTTTCTCCTAGTTTTTGCTGTGTTACACTTTGCTTTACTACTCTAATTTTAAAACTCTTAAATTTTTCAGCAATATTTTCCAGTTAACTTCATGTCCTATTATTTCCCCTTTAAGCCTGTCTAAAATTCAATTTGAACTATGTCTGAAGATATGTTGCTGGTGAGCCAAAGAATAGCATAAACTTTTCTTGCTCAAGAGAACATGCAGCCTGGAGGTTTGCTCTACAAACCCCATAAAACACTGATACTGCTTAGAACACACATGGATCCAAGGGCCATCAGAGTGTGTTTTTATTTTTTATTCCTCTTTCCATATGTCCACTTGGAGAAATGATGGTTTTGCCCTGTCTATATACTACAAATTATGTGAACAAATTGCTTCATATCAGTAATCATTTCTAAGTCTTATTCCAGTTTTCTGTGTAGTTAAAAACCATTATTTTAGGATTTTTGTCCTTCCAGTTTCTGAAAATGTAATTCCTTGTGTATCCTTTATAACTATACTAAATTTAAAAATAAAGATAATTGACATTTTAAAAAGGTTATTATAGCATTCATATAAGTTATATGCATTAAAACTAACATAAATACATAGATGCATATGTGAATGTATGTACATATATAAATATTTGTATATACATATGTCTATACAAATGTTTGTATATGTGTGTGTATATATATACTTGAAATATATATGTACATTTATATATTTATATAAATGTATATGTAAATGTATATATATGTTTCAAGTATATATATATTTGAAAACTGCAACTTTCAAAACTGCAAAAATGACTTTGGTTATGCCTTTAAGAAGAGGTTGGTTTAATTTTTTGTGAAAGTGAAATAAGGACATTTTAAAATTTTTTCTGTTAGAAAATTATTACAACATATCCCCATAATGAATTGAATAGTCAGTACCATACTAACACCTTCAACATGTAAAACCCAATCCCCGGTAACAGAGTTAAGCATATGACAATTTTCAAAATATGTTAAACTAGTATTTTTTCACACATTAAAATTTTTCATTTTAACTACAAACTATTTTAATGAGCTGTGGCTATGAATGAAATATCCTGGTACTTAATGTACATCTGACATCATGTATATGCAGGCCTCAAATCCTTCTATTTAAATAATCATCTGAAGAAATAGTGTGCCAGGCAAATAGAAAAACCAGGAACAGGAAGTCCCAAATATAATAAAAACCTGTAGTTTTGTAAGATATTCTAACAGTATATCCCCACAAGTTTGGGTGCTTACTTACTTCAAACAAAACAATAGGCATTCCCTCCTATGAGGCATTTCATACTATGACTCATAGTCACCAAATACTATGTTAAGTTTTAGTGATTAGTCACTAAACACTATGTGTTTAAATTTTGTGTTTAAATCTTGTGTTTAAAGTTTGTGTTTAAATTCACTAAAACACAAAAACAAAAATCGTTTTTAAGAAACCACAAAATAGGATATATATTTTAAAATTTCATTAGAAAGAAAATGTCACTGGACTTTTTTTGTTTATTGTATTGTTATCAATATATTATCAACAGTTTATGTATAATGTGTATCCCTAATTAAAAATTTAAGAAACTAATTGAAACTCAACTTGACTCTTAAACTTTCTTTAACTTTGAAGCATATTCACATATTCCCATTATTCCAATGAGGATAGATTCATATTAACATTCTAGCCTGTTTTACTCCTTGTAATGAGCCTAAAATAGCTGCCAGCTTGCAGTGCTGGAATTAATGATAATTAAATGTAACACAAAATGTATTTCCATATTTTGTATTGCTCAAATGATTTCATCTCAGATGTAGCATGATTCTTTTTAGAGATGACTACTTCTATTTAATCTCTTTTCCAATTTTAATTTGAATTTCATATTGTTCCTGACTGTTTAATGAATATTTTGGGAGATGGCCATAGTGTTGTTAATTATACTAAAGACTGAGTATAATTAATTCTTTTGGACCCAAAGTCAGCTAGTTAATCGATTTCTGATGAAACTGGAGATTAAACACAGATAGTTCACCTCTTCCTTCATCCATTTTAATTCTTTTCTCTTTCAATTCAATCAGATTACTTTGGGAAGTCATTGCTGGCAAATCAATTGTGGAACTGTTTTGGACATTACCCAAGTGTTAATAAATGGGTGATCTTTTCAGTCAAGTTACCTTGATATTGATTTCTGAAAATGAAGAAATTTTAGTTTTAGTTATTGAGAAGTAAAAACTACCATTATCATTTATAATTCATATTTAAGTAGTTTATTATTGTCTATTAACAATAGGCTCATGTAATCACACATAAGAAAGCTGTTGGCATGGCATTCCTAATAATCCTTAAAAAGTAGAAACAAAAGTTTACTGTATTTTCAAACACATTTCCTACCATATAGCATATCCTATAATTGAGTTAGAAACTCATGAGCACAAACTAATTTCTTAAACAGTTTTATGCTTATAGTATTGTCGAAAAATGCAGTAGTGTGTATGGCAGTTTATTATTTTCAGTGCTATACATAATGACATGCTAAATTATGACACCAAGAAAGGCCTTAAAAGTAAAAATAGGCGATGAGAAACAGTAAATAATGAATTAACATCATTTCTTTTAGTCAAGGAACAAAACATAAAGAAGATTCTTCACATTTTTCTTATTACCAGAGATAACTTTTAAGTGTGCTGTGCAATATTTTAACAATTATATTCTCAAATAATTTTGAACAAAGCACTGAGTTTGGTGCATTATTATTTTACAGTCAATCAATTAATGTTACTTAAGTTGTGTCGGTAAAAGTCAAAGCTCTTGCTAATATATTTTCTATACTCTGGAAAAGGGATCACTCTGTATACTTCCATTAACTTTATGATTTGGGATTGTTCCTAAGAATTCTGGGAAAACCCCAACAACCTTATAATTTAATATTGGTGTACAGATACTGCTTTAGTCTGCTTTTGCACCTATGACAGAACACCACAGACTAGATAATTTATAAAGAAACTTATATCTCACAGTTCTGGAAGCTGGGAAGTTCAAGATCAAGGTGCCAGCCAGTCTGGTGTCTCGTGAGGGCCAGCTCTCTACTTCCAAGATGGCATCCTGAATGCTGCATTCTCTGGAGAAGAGAAACACTGTTCCTCACGTGACAGAAGACCCTAAAGGGCTAGCCCCTCCTGCAGGCTCTATTCATAGCAGCATTGATTCATTCACAAAGGCAGACCCCTCACGACCTAAACACCTCCCATTAGGATCACCCTCCCAACACTGTTGCATTGACAATTAAGTTTAGAAATGAATTTAGAAGGAAACAAAAACATTGAAAACATAGTGGATAAAATCCTTCCTAATCTGACCAATGAACGTGTAATTGTACTGTTGGATTTTCCTGATGAAGATACCACATTGGCAAGTCTGTAACTCATGCACTGCACAATGACATTTTGGTCAATGATGGACAGATAATTAACAGTGGCTCCATAAGATTACAATGGAGATGAACATTTTCTATCACCTAGAATTTACCATACTGTAACTTTATTATTATTTAAGTGTTTTCTTCTTCTACTTATAAAACATGATAACTATAAAACAACCTCAGGTAGGTCCTTCAGGAGGTATCCCAGAAGAAGGCATTGTTTTCATAGGATCACAGTTCCATGCATGTTATTACCAGTGAAGACCTTCCAGCGGGACAAGATATGAAGGTGGAAGACAGTGAAATTGATGATCTTGACACTGTGTAGGCTTAGGCTAATGTATGGCTATGTGTCTTAGGTTTCAACAAAAAAGTTTAAAAAGTTAAAATTATTTAAGAAAGGAAAAATCATATAGAATAAGAAAAGTATCTCATACAGATGTAAAATGTGTTCATGTTTTAAACTGTTATTTAAAAAGAGTAGAAAATTTTGAAGATGTTAAAAGGTTTGTAAAGTAAAAAAAGTTATAGTAAGCCATGTTTAATTTATTATTGAAGAAATAAAAAGTTTCAATAAATTTAGTGTAGCCTGAGTGTACAGTGTTTATAAAGCATACAGTACTGGTACAGTAATGTCCTAGACCTTCACAGTCACTTCCCACTCACCCAGAGCAACTTTCATTTCTGCAAGATTCATTCAAGGAAAGTGTCCTATAAGTTGTATTTAAAAAAAGATCTTTATACTACATTTTTACTGTCTCTTTTATCTGTTTAGATACGTTTAGATACAAAAATACTAATCATTTTGTTACAATCTCCTGAAGTACTCACTATAGTAACATGCTGTATGGGTTTGTAGTGTAGGAGCAATAGGCTAGACCATATACCTTAGGGAAAATAGTAGGTTGTAACGTCTAGATTTGTGTAAGTACCTTCTGTGATGTTCACACAATGACAAAATCGCCTCACAATGCATTTCTCAGAATGTATTCTCATAATTAAGCAAGGAATAATTGTAGTTATATTTCAAGAAACTACTTCAATATGTATAAGATTGATCATCAGGCAGTTTTTCTCTTGAATGAAATCCTTGTAGTTTGAATTTTCACAGCTGCTTATGAATGAGGAAGCATCCCGATACTCAGGAGATGACACCAGGCAAGGATGTCTTTCTATTTTTACAACAAAGTCAACCATATTCTAGACATCAAAGAATTTGAGGAAAAGTCAAAATGTGTGATGTAAATTTTATTGTGTAATGTCATATTTAAAAAGTAAACCAACACTTATCTTCTCATTATAATTAAAAAAGTTTAAATGGGATTTGATTTTCTTGAGTACAAGCAAACGGTTTAAAGTGCAAATCTTATCTCTATTTGCTTTTTAACATGCCCTTTGCTTTCCTATGTGCAATATTATAACATGACTAAAGTAGTCGTAATTATATTCTTGCTTTTTTCAGGTGATTATAACTTGGTTTTCTGAGATAGTTCGTATTAACTTATTTTCTGACTTAGAAGCATTTACAACCCTCCCAATCACATACCGTTTTAGTCATTGAAATTTGAATTTGTCAACACACAGCACCAGTTTTGCCAGAAATCTATTATTTGATATTAATAATATCTCAGACGTTTTCCAAAGTTTCTACATTACTTGAAAAATTATTAGGAGAAAACAAAAAATATCTATAGTAATTCTAAAAGCAGAAACAAGTTTAACCAGGAAAAAAAACAGAGTAATAAAACATGAGTTTGAGCAGATCTGATAAATATAACCATGGGTGGGAAAAAATGAACATTGAAGCTACCAGTTGACTTATCTAAGATAATTTTCTGTGCAATTTAATGATGTTATAGTATTTTCTCTAGCAGATCAACATCAAAACCATGTACATTCCATTGCATCTTTCCAGCCTAATATTCTGCACTTTTCCACAACCCTCAAAACCGCTTGCAGTTTCTAAAGGACATATAATATACCCAAATAAACTTTTTCCTTGTATATTCTCTTCACACCCAGTCCATCCTGAGATCCTCAAAACCTTATTTGTGTTTGTCTCTTCTCGGTCGTTTACTCTGTGAAAATTTGGACTTCTACAAACTTACAAAATCCTTTCTTCCTCAGGGATCCCACAATAACTTCAAAAAATCTCTATACATCCAATATCATATTGTGTTATGATGGTGAGCTTTTACAATGATTATTTCAGGATTACGTGAATTTCTTAAAGTTATGATACTGGCTTATTCATCTTTGTCCCCACTAACCTAATACATTGCTGGTCAGTTAGAATTCATGGTATGCTTGTTGAATGAAAAGACTCCTCAAAAGTAAGTTTGAGTTTATCATCTTAAAAATGACCATATTATTATTACGATGATTTCATATTTATTTACTGCTAATTCTGTGAAAAGCTTAATAGAATTTCACTGTACTGTATACTTTGGGGAAGCCAATATTCTGGAATCTCATCATATTTGCATCTCTGTATAGGGTTATACTGTTTCTAACTTGGTTCAAGTCATCAGACTGACTTCCAAAAACATCTGGCACAGAAGATGACCATGATATGTGCAAGGCAAAAGGCTTCCATTCACTTAGGCTGCTTTTACAGCAAACTGTTTATAGCGGTTCTCTTGTAAGCATAACAAGGACATAGCAACTTTAATTGAGGACATTACTAAGATGTATTGACCCACATGTGCTAATGTTGGAATTTAAAGGTGAAAAAGCTACAACGTTGACACAAAATTATAAGTTTATGGATTTGCTGTCAGACATAGGGCCATTTTAGAAAGACAGCCCTAATTCCCCAAATTTTCCAAGTACATTCACTCTAAATTGTCTTTCTCTTTCCAAGATAAAGATAACAATGTTTCATTTTATGTTGCTGTTTTATGAGATTGGAAGACACAAAAATTATCACTGAATGGATTCAGATACTGTAGGACACAGGAAGGAAATACATTATGAAACTAATGTTGATACTTTATAAACTTTACAAAAAAGCTCCCAGAAACTGATCATAGTCAATATTCAATACAAGCAGTATATGTATTCAAGTAGATATGTGCCTGTGTATCATAAGGCATTTTAGTCCTTACATGCAGTTGGCTTAGTGTTGCCAAGTAGCTAAATTGACTCATATTCCATCTGTTTTGAAACAAAAGGATTTGAGCTTTAATTTTGTGAATATATCAAGGAAGAGATGTGAGCTTAAGGATATTGAAGATATTCACCTTTTATGAGTAAAGCGTAACAAATGACCAGCACAAATTTTGTGTAGCATTATAAATACTTAATAATACTGCTTAAGAAGAATGATAGATACAGGATGTAGAATTTTATTGTTGTTGTTGTTTGTTCTATGTCAGGATTCCTCCTTTTGCTCCATTATTTTTCTCTCTTCTTCAGTGTAAATCTTTACCACTTTTAGTACAGACACTTAGTTCCCTTAAATTTTCAATTCCTGGCCTCTACCTGAAAAGCTTAATTTTGGATATTATTTTACATGTATGGGATGACATAATCACAATAATTTATACATTAATTGTAGATTGTTTTTCTCATGTTTTAAATGGAGAACAGAAAAATGAATACAGCATTGTGCTAAAAGTGCCTACACTGCATTCTTGTCTTCACACTTGAGGTCAGGAGTTCGAGACCAGTCTGGCCAACATGGTGAAACTCCATCTCTACTAAAAATACAAAAATTAGCTGGGTGTGGTGGCGGGTGCCTGTAATCCCAGCTACTCAGGAGGTTGAGGCAGGAGAAATGCTTGAACCTGTGCGGCGGAAGTTGTAGTGAGCTGAGTTCGTGCCACTCCACTGCACTCCAGCCTGGGTGATAGAGTGAGTGAGATTCAGTCTCAAAAAAAAAAAAAAAGAAAAGAAAAAAAAGAAATGTTAGTTTGGTCCTAATATGTTCTAGGTACATTAAAAGAAGAAACAATCTCTTATCTTAAGTAGTTCACATTCTAGTGTAAAAAAATAAACAACTGCATAAATCCTTTTAATATTATACATATTATATGTACTGTACTGTTGGGCTAAAAATATAAGGCAGAATAGATGCTTTTTAAGATGTTGTCTTAACCTAATTCAGATTTGGAAGTCAGGAATTACATAGAATGTAATTAAAGGGTCGCTTAAGTAGAAACATTCATTTATCATCTACTCTGTGCCAAATTATTTGATATGTGTAGGGAATAATTTGTTGAATAAAACCATCTTCCAAATGAATACATCTATGAGAGAGGTGTACACATTAACAGATATTTTCCATTTAAGGCCTTGAGTTTTTGCTAGCATTTGACACTCAGTTCTGAAAAAACAGAAGGGGTAGGCATTCAACCAAACTTGCAAAAGGTCTCTTGAAGGATATGATATCTGAATTAAAGCTCAAGGCAATTATGCAATTGACATAAAAGTAAAGTATGCTACCTTTCAGGTGTTGGAAAATTCACTGCTTATTGAGGATACCTTCAGACAATTTATAGAAAAGGTTGATGGCTTTTGAGCTAGTTCTCCAATGCTCAAGGAGTTCCAACACTTAGTGCTGTCACTTATATCTGACAAAGAATATTTTATGATAATCTTCCCATAAATAAAACTTAGAACTAAATGCAAAAAGAA
The DNA here is from genome assembly GCF_009828535.3 of Hylobates moloch. Lineage (NCBI taxonomy): Eukaryota > Metazoa > Chordata > Mammalia > Primates > Hylobatidae > Hylobates > Hylobates moloch. The sequence continues at coordinate 12,734,008 of NW_026652280.1, read as the reverse complement.
ATAATTTCTCCACTTTGTCAGATTTTCATGCTCTCCATAAGAAAAAAAAAAAAAAAGCCATCATGTATAAGAGCCATTGTATACATGGATTTAGATAAATGATTATGGACAATTTTGTAAAAATAATGAGAAACAGTTGTTAAATAAAGTGGGGCTATAAAATTTGTATTAAACAACACCTGCCCAATGCACTATAAATCATGACTAACTGGTAGACTGCATTTTGCTTAATTTATGTCAATCAACCTCATTGAGCACTAGGAATTAAATGCATGTGTGACTGTGTGTGTGTGTGTGTTTGTGCATAATCACAATATTCTCATCCTAATGTTTAATATATTTTAGTGAAATATGATAATTTGAAAGGTAATTTTAACAAATTGGTAGTAAAAATAAAACAATAGAACTATAAGAAGAGTAAAATTAAAAATCTAAAATTAAACAGTAGAATTAGAGCCATCTGTACTGAATATTAAATAAATATTTTGTTATTTCTACAATTGTATTTACTGTTATGGTACATAGCTATTGACTATGCAAGAAATAACCCAAGAAAAGACTTAGAGATAGAAAATAAAAGTTCTGATAAAAAACAATGAGTAGAATATTTTGTCCAAAATATAGTTACTGTAGATCTATAAAGAATTATTTGGTAGAAAAGTGACATGACTTAAGTAATTATAATATTTGAGGTTAATTAGGTGAAATATATGCGAGGAAACTGATACAATACACTAGATTATAGAGAAATAAGAATGAAATTTGAAAATAATAATGGAAACTAACAAACAAACAAACAAACTGAAAAGTACTTTGCCAGTGTAAACCACTTAATCCAGTACAAACATTTTCTCTGTAGTTCAGGGACTATATTTTTTTCATTATCATACTCCAAGCACACAATATCTTGCATAGGCCATGGTAAGTACTCAAAATGTTCATGAAATAAATGAAATAATTATGGAGCAAATGCTGTACATAAAAAATAAATCAACGCTTATCTATTTAACAGAAGAAATGTGATGTACATAATGAATTTGAAGAAAGAATACACGGGCTAGAGTTAAATATATGCATGGATAGGAGAAAAAATAGATAAAATAATTTCATGAAAAAGTCTGCAATACTGAAAGAGATTTGACTAATAGGCTGAGATAATTAGATCTTTTTGACACCATATATTTGCCAAGTCTGTGACTCATCCACATGGAGACACAAAATCAGGAATTTAAGACTATAGGGATAGTAAAATGTTCATCAAAGACAAAAGCTAATATGAATTATTGTAATGTTCTATAATGAAATATTCATAATGAAACTTTTCCAATTTAATGGCTTTTGTTTCTGGTGTCTTTTTATAGGTAACTGTATATTCGGACCCATCTTCTTTTCTTATTTTCATACATAGATAACAGCCCTGCTCACTCCAAACATAAGCAATTTTCCTCAGCCTTCAGCTTTCATGATGCCTCATTTTGATAATAACCAGTCCTTCCAGACTCCGCTGCACAGGAACACTATATTCTTAAAATCTTCTTCTTTCTAAAACCATAATTATCTATATAACTCCTATTGCCTTAAAGGCTTTATGATTATGCTTACTTATTTAGTTATGTCATACAACATCTAAGTAACAATTTTAGAAATAGCTTCTTGTGAAAACTTTAGTGGAGATGAGATTAACAGCAGAAGAGAAGTTTCTGTTTTCTTATTTTGTTTTGCTTTACATGTTTGGTTTGGTTTATCAAGCTATGAAATCATATATATATGTGTATATATATAGTGTATATATAATATGTGTGTGTATATATAGTATTATATATGTGCATATATATAGTATATATATAGTGTGTGTATATGATTATTCATTTCCACTGCCTGGATTTAGGATATATCACTTTTATTAGCTTCTTCCAGATAGGATTTACCATTTCTAAAAGAAACATTTACTTTGAAATTGGAATTATCTTTTGCAAAACCAACCCAACTTTCATTTTATTCTGAAAATATTGCTAAAACTAAAATAATCCCTTTGGGTTATTTCCATCCTGCCGTTTTCTTCCCTTTCTTCACTTAATCTTCCTTTTTTCCCTCAAATAACAAGTAAACTATCGCAAGGACAAAAAACCAAATACCGCATGTTCTCACTCATAGGTGGGAATTGAACAATGAGAACTCATGGACACAGGAAGGGGAAACATCACACTCCGGGGACTGTTGTGGGCTGCGGGGAGGGGGGAGGGACAGCATTAGGAGATATACCTAATGCTAAATGACGAGTTAATGGGTGCAGGAAATCAACATGGCACATGGATACATATGTAACAAACCTGCACATCGTGCACACGTACCCTAAAACCTAAAGTATAATAAAAAAAATAAAAGTACGTGTCTAACAATAGTTGTATAAAAAAATAAAAAAACAAGTTTTCTACGGGTCATCTAGTAACATGCAAGAACTCTTACTAAACTTAACGCAACTAATGTGTGCTAGTTAACCCATTTATTCAATCATTATGAAGATATGTTATTTTATGTGCTTACTTAACATTTGGATATTGTGAGTGAAGTTAATTTGAAAAGGTATCCAGATTCTAAAAATGTTCATGCGATATAATTTCCTATTCAATGTTTTCATATTATAAGGACATTATAAGAGCCTATATGAAATAGACATACTTTCTGAATCATGCTATAGTTTTAGCCATGTTCAAAACTGAAAAAAGAACATATTAGAAATGTCCTATTTTTAATTTTTAAGCATTTAAAAGATACTCCCACCATATTAAGTATTTAAATAAACTAGGATTTTTAAAAAATATATATTTAATATTTGTCAGTAAAGTATTTATTAATTTCCCCCGGTGCCTAGAAAAAAAAATCTGACTACAAATTTAAGATGAAAAATTTCAAGGAAGAAAAGACTTAAAATATTGTATATGTTTTAAATAATAGGGTAATCAGTAGTGACTCAGTAAAAAAAAAAAAAAAAAAATAGCTTTGGTAACAAAAACGTAAGAAAATGCTGAATTGTTAGTTTTTCCTGACACCAGCTTCTCATTTACTGGGTGTGGTTCTTAACACCCATTCAGACATCCACAATCACATCATGAAATCGTGCTTACAAACTCAAAATAATACCCTTAATATTTGCTAGAGTGAAAAAAACTGCAATTTACGTCAAATTTCATGTTTTTTGATACATGTGTTCTGTACTCTGTTCTTTTTGGGTGGCTGATAGCACTATTTGAAGGATATATGTTTTTAACTGCCATCACAGCAGTCGACATTATGTTCTTCATGGGAGAGATAATGCTTTTATAAAACAGTTTAACTGCAGTCTGCTGCGTTGAACTTCATGTCCTTTTTAGTTTGCTTAGTGTAGAGTATCACTTTGGAGACTTTCCACAAGAAACATGCACATCATTTTCTTTAAAGTACGACAATACTGATTTCAACATTAATTATATTTTCTCTCAAGTTAGACGCTCTTAAAGATACTTTGTATAGCTATCCTTTGACATCAGTGATATTTAAAATCATAGAAAATGTTAAAATTCTAACCCAATAGGAAGAATCTAGTAATTTTGCATGTAAATAACAAGTAACAATTAGGATGATTCAGTAATGTTTATGGTTACAATTTAATTGTAATAATCTACTGTCATGCAAAACTAATTTCAATATATCAATTATATTATTTGTAAAAAAAATTATTTGAGATTCAAAGACTTTTACAGCTACAGTTTTAATAAGTGTCTTGCTTTATACATTGCAGAGTTGTATCTGAAAAAGAGAACAAAATATATCAGAGTCATGTTGGTAAGTGACAGAGCAGCAGCATTTGGTAAAATTTTTCTAAAAGATTAAGAATAAATGTTTTACTATGCAATAGAAATCCATGTATGTCCAAGAATAGTTAAATTAGGAATTAATAATTTAATATTAAATATATTTTACTGACCCTAATTCTCAAATAAAACTCATATCCAGAAAAAGAAATGATCGGCATGTACATTTTAAAAAGCAGTAATTATATTATGTTATAAAGCACAGGTCTCCCCACCTACTTTCAAAATTATAGGCACCTGGATAATAGTTCTACTTTGTCTTTCCAACAGAATTTTCTAGGATAAGTTTGATTTAACCATAGAGCTATAATATTACCATAATTAACAATGGTTTGTTTCTTTAACCTTTCTAACATTATTTTCTATTTCAGTATTAGGTGTGTATGTGAGTGCAAAAATCTTGTAATAGACTATGGCTCTCCAATGATAAATGAATTATGCATGGCCAAAATAACTTTAAAAATAAGCATATTGAAAAAGTATTAAATATGTCATCAACAAATGTGATGTGGCTTTATATTGAATGTTAATTTATTACCTATATAGGTATCCATTCAAATCACCTTACCAGCATGTTGCTTCCAAAGTGTGAGGCTTATTCTTCTTTGCCAGGTGATAACTTCGTCACAGTGAGGGTCCTATTGTAATGGCTACAGTGATTTCATTTGCCTTTTCAAAAACATGCTCAGTGCACCAAGCCCTAGTGTTTTCTTATTACATTTTAAATCATGCAGCTACCAATAGTTTTATCGAGTTTGAAGTGTGTCTTCTGTGAATACAAATGCCATGAGACCAATAATTTTGTTATTTGAAACTAGGAATTTTATTTCAGAAGAAGGATAAGTGGAGACAAAAATATAGCCTTGTTATTTTGATTTGTGCCCAACTACACTGATAATAAAGTAAAAATAACATTATAATAAGAGACTCAAAATTGACTTATTAACAGTGTTAAATCAGTCAGAATCCTGTTTTGATAAATCTTGGTAAAATATAGTAATGTTTAGTTGGCATGATGTATGCATAATGCCCAGATCTTATTCTGAATTTGAAGATTTAAACCCAAGTTTTACATGTAGAGATAAATATTAAAATGCAATGGAATAAAACTTATTATGATTGAGCTTTTTCACTAAGACACGAGTATACTAGAATATCACGCCATAGCTTTTTAAACTAAGGATTAACCTTCCATGAGAACCATTCTATGGAAAGAAAGAAAATAATAAAAATTTTAGATGCATACAATGCTACCTAAAGTCCTGTTTTAATTCACATTATCAGTAACTCAGCAGTCCTTTCTGTCATGGCTAATGTATCTAGTATTTTATGAAATTGGACAAGGAGCACAATTTGTTGAACTAGAACTCAATGTGTCTCACACTATTGAAATAGTACAGTAGTTCACTCATAGAAACATCACTATTATCATTATATATTATAACATTTTAGACAAGGAAAAATACTGCTTTTGTCTCCACAGGTGCAAAGTTCTTTCACTGCAAAAATAAATAAATAAATAAATAAAAATAAAAAAGGAACAACTGTAGAAGCATATTTTTACCAATACATTGTTACTTTGTTGTACTAACAGTTTCAATTACAGTTAAAGACAAAAAGCAAGTGCCCATCTTTTCTCACAGTAAAATGAACTGTCTTTTAAGAAAGGATTGTGAAACAGAAGCCATTTCAATTTTTTTGTTTGCTTTTTTCTCTGTTTCTAACAATAAGAAAACATGATAAAAACAGAACTATACCATTCTTACCTTCCTGAAATATTACATAACAAAACTGTGTGCTATTCAATGAAAGTATTCAAATATTTATGTGTCTTAGACATTATTCTTGCACATCATAACATTAAATAGAGCATAGAGACAGGGTCTTGCTCTGGTGCCCACGCTGGAGTGCAGTGCTACAATCACAGCTCTCTGTAGCCTTGAACTCCCGGCTCAAGTGATTCTCCCACCTCAGCCTCCCAAGCAGATAGAGAAAAAAAAAAAAATTTCAATTGACGTTATTGCATGTAAATTTATTTTTACCAACAGTGTAATCTATTATTAAATATTCCTAAGGCAACCTACACTTTCTCTTCCTATCCTAAATGTCTCAATTGTCCAGAGTCTCTGTCCTACTCTCTTAGGTAGTAATCTTCTGTAGTCACCATGTACTGCTGTGAGATACTGACGTGGCCTGTCATCAGAGGCATCTCCTCAACCATTTGCATTTTATTCTAAGGAAGGCATGTAGAACCTTGGGGTGCAGAGCCTCTCAGCATTTCTCAGAGATTCACTGTGAAATGGAACTTGGGGACTAAAGAGAATGCCATCCAGCTTCATCTTATGCTCTTTCCTGGAGATGCTAACTGACTGCATCTCATTCAGTTACTGTGATGTCTTCACTCTCAGCCTATTAACTCTTCACTTGCTCACCATTTGACACAGAAACTCAAAGTTCTTTGGCCTGTTAATTTGCAGAAGAAAAGCATCTTGCATCTATATTTCTAACGAAAGCTTTTATTTTCTTGGAGATTTCACTTTGATTCAACAGCAATCACTGTTCTTCAGTATGTTAACATAGAGATGTTAGAGACGTTAGAACCATCTATTTATGATGGAAAGTATAGTATTAATGTTTTTGTACTACTGTAAGTTGTTGATAACTAGATTAGTAGTAAAAGATGGTTTTTCATTTAACATATGATAGGACACATGCAATTAACTACAATAAGGAGAATTATTTGTGTTGTCAGTAGATGTAGACTAAAATTATAGGAGAAAGTGTCATTTTTCAGAAAAACAATCTTTCTCTTTCTACCAAACAACGAGTAACTCACAAACAAAAATGCTACAGATTTCAGTAACAGTAGATGATCTACATGAAGCTACAGATTTCAGTAACACTAGATATCTTTCAATAAATGTATTTGTTTGGCCAAGCGCGGTGGCTCACGACTGTAATCCCAGCACTTCAGGAGGCCAAGGCAGGTGGATCACTAAGGTCAAGAGTTTGAGGCCAGCCTGGTCAACATGATGAAACTCTGTCTCTACTACAAATACAAAAATTAGCTGGGAGTGGTGGCAGATTAGATGTAGAGTGTGAGAGAAAAAAAATTGTAAAGGATGATTTTTAAGAGTTTTGACTGGTACAAGGGAAATAATTGAGTTGACCATTACAGAAGAAGAGCACAAGGAGAGAAGCAATTTGGGGAGAAAAAGATAAATAGTTTTGTGACATAATAATTTTGAAATCATTACTATCACTCTAAACAGATTTGTACATCAGGACCTCAGAAATCCTACAGGAATGATCCATGCTGTATTTAAACAATGGAGAAGGAATCAGCTTTTATTTTGTATTCAAAATAAAGAGACTAGATGAGCTGACCAAAATAGGAAGTCCATTGAGAAAATAAAGGGGCTTCCAGGACTAAGGGCTGAGAGTTCAGCATTTAAAGTTGAGAAGATACGGATTAATCCGCAAAGGGGACCCAATGGGAGCAGCCAAGGGTGGAGGGACTATGTTTATCAAGGAGAAAGGTGAGATCTGTAAAATCTAACACTGCTGATTGGTTAAAGATGATAAGATCTGATGAGCTACTTAAGATTACATTTGTTGTCATTGATAAGAATTTTATTATTATTATTATACTTTAAGCTCTAGGGTACATGTGCACAACATGCAGGTTTGTTACATATGTCTATATGTGCCATGTTGGTGTGCTGCACCCAGAATCTTTACAGTGAGGTAACAAAGACAAGACTACTTTGATAGAAACTTACCAGAGAATGTGAAGAGAAATCCTAGAGACACAGAGTAGAGATCATGCCATAATTTTTGCTTGATTGTAATGTTTGCTTGATTGGAAGAAGAGAAAACAGTAGTAGCTAGAGGGGAAAAATGGAGTGAAGACAAGTGTTGTGATTTTATATTAATGGGCATGGTCTGGTGGAGGAAAGAACTGATGATGCAGTACAGAGAGAATAATTACTAGAAAAGTTTTGTTGAGTAAGTTAGAAGAGATAGTTCTCATTAAGTACAACTACTATTTAGTCATTTTTAGACGTAAAATCACTACTAAAATCCAACACTTTTAATTATTTTGTTACTGAAAATGAATGTAACTTTTGAAGAACTATCAAGATGAATTATTTTTAAACTTTTTTTATATTTCCTATAAATGGATTCTGAATACACATACACAATTAGAATTGTATATAACTCAATGTTAATATTGTCACCGTTATACAAAATTATATATTACCTGATGACATTATTTTATTTTGTAAATTAAATGTCAAAAATATATGGGAAAAAGCCATTTAATGCATGTGATTTTTCTGTCATTTTTTCTATGATATTTATATGATGAATACATTTGGATAGACCAAGGCTCCATTATATATACATATATACATATATATATATATATATCTTCCACTAGTGAGTCAAAAATGTTTGTTTCCTTTGAAGACATTTAATCTAGTCAAGTTCTAAGTTAGAGACATATGATTTTAAAGTAAACAAATATTTGAGAGAAATTATTTCTCAACTACTTGGAAAAGGCATAAAGAGAAACTCTGCATCTGATACATTAGTAAATTTACAGAGTAGCTAAAATAAGCCACCTCCTTCATAAAACAGGAAATTGTTCAAAGGAGAGGACAAATTTTTAATTTGAATATGTACTTACCCAAACATGTTAGGAAAAGTTTGAATAAAGCTGAGTTTTCCTGTAGGAAACCTGAATATGTTCTTGAGTATTAGGCATAACGGAGCTGTGAATTCAGAAATGGTTTCTTTTAATGATTAAAGTAACGGTTTGTACAACTGACATTTATGATTGGGGGGGTTGTTTGGGCGTCGTTAGAATTTTTCTTATCAGGCTTATGCAAATAATGAAAAGATCTCAGATATTATTTATCATGAAATAATAATCAACCTCAGTCATAATACAAAAGAAAACACAGCATTTTCTCTCTATGAATTATCTGAACATTTTTTGTTGTTTTTTGTTTTGAGACGGAGTCTCACTCTGTGGCCCAGGCTGGCATGCAGTGGCTCGATCTCGGCTCACTGCAAGCTCCGCCTCCCAGGTTCATGCCATTTTCCTGCCTCAGCCTCCCAAGCTGCCAGGACTACAGGCACCCGCCACCACGCCCAGATAATTTTTTGTATTTTTAGTAGAGACGGGGTTTCACTGTTAACCAGGATGGTCTCAATCTCCTGACCTCGTGATCCGCCCGCCTCGGCCTCCCAAAGTGCTGGGATTACAAGCGTGAGCCACCATGCCCGGCCTATCTGAACTTTTAAGGCATGCTTATTTTTAAAATGCAGATTTAAGTTTAATCAAGGCATGATTTAAAAAGTCTGTTATACTCTTGAATGGAAAAATATTTCATAAATAACATAAAACATTGATCTATCTAATATTAATTAGATTTCAAAGGAATGTTTCCTAATTCAATTGTTTTCAAATTACATTAAAATGCATATTAAAATCAATACAGTTTTTACATGTAGCAATATGCTTAACTCAAAATCAAAGTGTCTATTATTACAGAGGACAACAATAGCACCAAACCATTGCTATTATTCAATCAATAGATAACAGTTGATTAAATGAATGAAAAAATTTTGGTGAGAAAAGGCTCTGAAATTATTCCTTTTAATATTTAAAAGTTTGTATTTCCTAGAAACACTTGACGCATCTTTAAGAGTTAGAAAGGAAAAAATTCAGCACCAAGCTTGAACCTTCTCTTAGAGATAATTTTCAGTATTTTGACAGATATAGAGAAAACTAGGTAAAATCTTTTTCTTCTGCTAATGAATAATTTGCAATGAGTTAAGAATATTGAGTGAAAATAAAAGTATGAATGGCTTATCTCTCCGAAATATATTATGAATTTTTGAGTAAAAATGTAGGGTTAAAAGGTCTATGCAGTATGTTCTCGTTGTTGAATATATAGAGATATATATTTATGTATAGCAAACTTGAAAGACTGATGGCAGTTCACAGTATCATTGTTGACAGGTGACAAGCTTTTCGATGTTTTATTTTCTTCCATTTGAGTAACTTGTTTAACAATATATGTACATGTATTATTTAGGTAATAATAAAAAATTGATTCATATTCTTTTATTTAGAATTTTCTAAGTTACCAAGTGTTCTCAACCTTCCTTACATAAGATAGATTGCAGTGATAATTTACAAGATGGTGAAGAAAATAATTTGAAGTAAAGCCCATATATATCACATTATTAATATTGCTGAATTGGTATAGTCTGTGACTGTGAGATTGAATGCAGCTTTAGTTGTTTATTTAAAGTGTATTAAAAATATAATTTTGACATATTATTTCAGAAATATATAAACATGTAATTGCTATTTTTTAACTATAATAAAAATATTTTGAAGCATATTTAAAAAATATAAATCACATAGAACTTTATATAGTCTACATTATTAACAATAGTTTAAAAAACATGAGAAAATTAAAAATTGTGTTAAGTCTAGTTGGCAATATGAATCTGCATATATCAGATCAAATAGGTTTTCAAATCATTTGATAATTATACATTACATTTTATACTTATTTTTATTTATAGATTTGAGAAAAATTAGATAAAAGTAAGATAGAATGTTATCAAGAAAAGTTTTCAGTTTACAGTAATTTAAGACTTTTGACAAAATGGAAGTATGATTGTTCAGATAAGCTGATTAATTTGGATGTCTGTTACATCTATGGCTCTTACTGAAGACAGATGACAGTGAAACTAGACAATCCTGATAACAATAGATTACATTAGAAGTGAAATTTGACCTAAGGGAGAGAAAAGCCATAGGTCAGTATTTTGCCTTTTAAGTAACTGCTTCAGGAGTGGCTGCGACTGATTAACTCATATTATCTCTTGAAGGACATTTGGATATGAACCATATTATAATGGTAACTCTCAGTGCGGTGGCAGAGTAACAAACACATATGGATGAAATCATCAGGTTCACAAGGCACAAGACAATAGAGACCTTATGTCAATAGAAATACTTAAGAAAACAAGCCCCTTATAAGGGAAGCCATGAAATACACGAGAAATAAGTGGTAGCTTTTTACCTATATAGTAACAAAACAAAACAGAGAGAAGCCCCAGGTTGGAGTGCAGTGGCGCGACCTGGGCTCACTGCAAGCTCCATCTCCCGGGTTCACACCATTCTCCTGCCTCAGCCTCCAGAGTAGCTGGGTTACAGGCGCCCACCACCACACCCGGCTAATTTTTTGTATTTTTAGTAGAGACGGGTTTTCACCGTGTTAGCCAGGATGGTCCTGACCTCGTGATGCGCCCGCCTCGGCCTCCTAAAGTGCTGGGATTACAGACTTGAGCCACCGCGCCCGGCCAAAATACTCTGTAAAAAGCCACAGAAATTTGCTTCTGGAGTGGAAACAAGAAGGGATATTAATTACAGGCTCATGTTCTGATATGTTATGGATCCACTGTACTACTTAGTAATGTTTTCCTCCTAGGCAACTTATTGGATCCTGTATACTACCTCTGCCTGCTTCAAAATATTTTGTAATTAATTTTACAAAGGTTGAAAACATGACTTTATCATAAATCTAATAAAGATTTGGCTTCAATTCACATCCCTGCATGGCCCCTTCCCAGGCCCCAGGAAGAGTTCTAACAATGCATTTACATGGTATTACATGATTTTTAGTAATTTGTAAAAGAAAAAACACTTTAATGGCAAGAAGCTAAGATCACTTTTGAATTCTAATTGGCTGTCCTTTATACTTCCTCAATTGTTAGTTGTCAGTGAGGACTTAGGAGGATCTAGGTAATGGGAAATTGAAGTGGGGAGACATTTGGTTTGGTATTCATATGTTTATGTGGCTCATGATAATTTGCTTATATAGATAAATTGTTTTTAGCGGCTGCAGTGTAGGAAAGGCTGCTACAAGGTATTATGACAACTCACCCATAGTGATATATAAAGTGTTGGCATAATATGTAACATGCCTGGGTAAGATAATTCTGAATATATTACCCTAATCAATGGCCAGTGAATTGTCAGGTTTTCACAGTCTGATTGATGGAAATGGGCACTATTCTTGGCCTAGTGAGAACACCGGGTACTGTTCTATAGTTTTTTTGAGTACCTATTTCCCTTGTTTCAAAGAGTTTACTTATGCCTATGTGCACATCACAACACTGCTGGATTCTCCTGGAGGATCCTGTGTGAATCCCTGTAGTGCTCCCTTAGCAACTCTCTCCTCTCTCCTGGGAGCTCTGACCACCTTTGTTTCCCAGCCTCTCTGCTCTGGCATCTTGACTAAGGGAGTTTGCTGTGCTCTGCCTCATTCAGACACATAGGTACAACTGCCTACTCCAGAATTTTCTCTATAACTGTATTATTCAAGGTTCTCCAAAGAAATAGAACCAATAGAAGATAGATAGATAGATGATAGATAGATGATAGATAGATAGATAGATAGATGATAGACAGATGATAGATAGATAGATAGATAGATAGATAGATAGATAGATAGATAGATGATAGATAGATAGATAGATAGATAGATAGATAGATAGATAGATAGATAGATATTATGAGAGATTGACTCGTCCACTTATGGAGGCTGAGAAGTCCCATGATCTGTAGCTGTCTGTAAACTGGAGGCCAAGGAAAGCTGGTACAATTCCCATCGAAGTCTGAAGGCCTGAGAACCAGGAACACCAATGTCTGAGGTCAAGAAGAGATAAATTTCCCAACTCAAGCAGAGAGAGCAAATTCTCTCTTCCTTTGCATTTTTGTTCTATCAGGCCCTCGGTGAATTGGATGATATCTGCCAGTCGTCCACTGATTCTATTGATTGAAATGCAAATCCTTTCCAGAAACACCCTCAAAGACACACCTAGAATAATACTGACAGGTAAAATGAACCATCACAGAAACCCATCAATAGGACTCTCATATATCTATGATACAGCTTGGATATCTGTCCCTGCACTAATCTTGTGTTGCCACACAATCCCCAGTGCTGGAGGTGGGGTCTGATGGGAGGTGTTTGAATCATGTGGGCGTATCTCTCATGGCTTGGTATTGTCTTTGCAATAGTAAGTGAGTTCTCATAAGATATGGTCATTTAAAAGTGTGTGGCACCTCCTTCCCACTTTCCCTCTCTTGTGCCTGCTCACACCATGTGGTATGCCTGCTCCCACTTCACCTTCTGCCATGATTGAAGGCTCCCTAAGGCTTCAGAAGTCAAGCAGATACCAGCACCATGATTCCTATAAAGCATCCAAAACTGTGAGCCAATTAAACTTCCTTTCTTTATAAATTACCAAATCTCAGGTATTACTCTAGAGCAATGCAAGAATGGGCTAATACAGTATATATGTACATGTATAGGTTCATCAAACCTTTTGTTGATATAAAGTATTCATAGTACAAAATTTAAAAACAATAGTAAAATATAAAATATTCTTTATCACATAGTCTACATACCCAGTTGCTTCTCAGGGAATATGCTAATTGAACAGAATCCTTCTATCTATAGCCAACTTGTGACTGAAATTAGCCATGATTTGACAAAATTAGACAGTGAATAAATGCTTATTTGTGATTCATCAAAGAAGTTATGTCACTGATGAATGAGTATTGTTCTCACATAAATACTGTCTGGTATTCATTTTCCTTAAAGAAAAAGGTGAAAATAACACAATGAAGACATTCAACTAGCTTATCAATGATGGGAGTGGCATCTTTGCTGAGCTGGATAGAAGCATTGGAATACTGAAAGAATAATTCTCAATATATATATATATATTTTTTTGAGACAGAGTCTAGCTCTGTCGCCCAGGCTGAAGTGCAATGGCACGATCTTGGCTTACTGCAGGCTCCGCCTCCTGGGTTCATGCAATTCTCCTGCCTTGGCCTCCCGAATAGCTGGGACTACAGGTGCCCACCACCATGCCTGGCTAATTTTTTTTTTCTATTTTTAGTAGAGACAGGGTTTCACCATGTTAGCCAGGATGGTCTCCATCTCCTGACCTCGTGATCCACCCACCTTGGCCTCCCAAAGTGCTGAGATTACAGGCATGAGGCACTGTGCCCGGCCCTAGTATTTTTCTACTATTCACAATGTAATAGCTATAGACATGATGCAGCTTTAAGTTTAATTAGCATTATTATCATTTTCCATCATTTTCTTATTTCCAGAAAATTAAAAATCAAGTTTTGATATTTGTAGTATTTTTTAAATTCCATGGCTTAAATGCATCCACAATGACCTATTCTGGGTTACTGCAAGTCCAGTATAGTGACAATGAATGGAGTTGGAGAGAAAGTCTCAGCAGCACACTATAACGTTGTACTCACACTGTATTAGTCCGTTCTCATGGTGCTATAAATAACTCCCCGAGACAGGGTAATTTATAAAGTAAAGAGGTTTCATTGACTTACAGTTCTTCACGGCTAGTGAGGCCTCAGGAAACTTACAATCATAGCTGAAGTGGAAGCAAACACATCCTTGTTCACACGGCTGCAGGGGAGATAAGTGCCAAGCAAAGGGTGAAAAGCCCCATATAAAACCATTATATCTCATGAGAACTCACTATCATGAGAACAGCATGAGGGCAACTGCCCCCATGATTCAATTACCTCCTACTAGGTCCCTCCCACAATATGTAGGGATTATGGAAACCACAGTTCAAGATGAGATTTGGGTGGGGACACAAACAATATCAATCCCCATACGAAAAAAAGGGCATGAACCTTAATAGCATTGATAAAAGTAAAATGAATTAAAATAACTAACAGGCAATGAGCTTTGAATATTTATTTTGACTATAATTTATTTACTGGCAAAATCATCTAATTTAATTTTTAATAGTAACAGAATTTAAGAACTAGATTGTCAAATTTTTGAAAATTAAGAATAATTTCTTGCAAGAAATAGTACAAGAGGAGTTCAGCACACCACTGGCATGCCATATTTAAGTAATCCACAATAAATATTTTAACTTTTGTTTTTCAGACATTCTTTCCTCTCCATCTCCTTATATCAGTGAATTGTTTCTTCAGGCTTTCATTTACTCAGGTCATACACACATTAAAAACATTATTGAGCTCCTTCATTCTCTCACATCGCTTATTCAAACCACCAACACATGCTGTTTGTTTTTGAAATATTTACCAAAGGGGAATATTTACTCTCATATCCTCCATCACCACACTGAAGAAGTCACAGGCATTCCTCATTTAATAGCTTCTCAAGTGGGCTTCATGCACCCCCTCCTTAATCTACTACACACACTTGTTTCTCCCCTCATTTGAGACCCTCCAATGGCTTCTCACTTTATTCAAATAAAAGATAAAATTCGTACAATGTTGTGCAAGATAACACTTGATCTTGGCCCCAGTTACCTGTATAACTTTTCTTACCCAATTTCTTCCCAGCATTATTAACCTCATTCCACAGACATTGTTTTCTTGATGTTCCTTAAAGATAGAAAGGACAGTCCTGCCTCAAAGTTTTTATAGGTGTTGTTCTCTTAGCTAGAAATGCTTTTTTTCCCCAAGTCACCACATAGTTCACCCTTATATGTGCTTCGGATTTGTACTACTTTATTTATTTTATTCATTGCACTTTATTTACTTTAGTTTCTATTTTATTTATTGCACTTTATTACAAAATCTTTCATATAACCATATAAAATACTCAAGTATTATTTTTTCTTTTATATTTCATTATATATAATCATTTCTGATATTTCATGCTTTTAACTCAGATTTGTCTCTCTATTCAGCAAAATGCACAAGCTTCAAGAAAGTAACAGCTTTGCATCATTTGTCCACTTCTGTAACTGTGTGTATACTAGAATATCTGACAATAGTAGGTAATGCATGATTATTTAATAAATAAATGAGATTGTAATTAAACTTGCTTTTAGTATGATAAACATAAGATACAAGTATTTTCCTTCAGTTTCTCCTTTCCAAAATGAATATTTTAGTTAGTTTAGAACTTTGTGTTTAGGGAAATATTTCAAATTTATATACTCAATGCACATAGCTGGATTATGCAATATCACATTGAGCAACTGGCTGGCTAATTTTCTGCATGGCATGTGGTGTTTGTTCTTATTTTTGTGGAAACAAATCCAAATACATTAGCAATGGAATATTCACAAATTTGATTAATTTAATTCAGAACTTTTTTTAGTATTAATTCACTCTAAGAAATAAAAATTGAAATAAATAGCAAAGTTAGTCTTTTCCCAATTATTTTTCTAGTTACAGATTACCACTGAATTGGCTCAACATTGAGCAAACAGGAAAATACAGAACAAAGGACTTTAGAATAATCAAGCTCTATAAAACTGTTTGTTGACCGCATTGAGGAGAAAAAGGAGAAAGAATAAGACACATTTAGTGAAGTCAGATATTATGCCAATCTCTTAGATATCTCTGTGTTGTTGATGCATTGCTGACCCTCTTTGATGACAGCAACATATATAAAAAATATTTTTACCTATAATATAGAAGATAGAATTAATTATACAAACAATCCTAGAAAGCATACATACAAGAATGCAATTTAATTCACAGTACCTACAGAATTTCCAACTTTTTAGCTTTTAATATTCATGCTCATCTTAAAACATAATTTTCCTCTACACAGAGCAAATAAACAGTATTTTTCAAATAATTGCTTTTTTTTTACAGTTTTACTGATAGACAAATTGATTCTGTTTGTACACTCTGTTAGATTTGGCCATGAACAAAAAAAAAAAAAAATGATTCAGTGAATGAGGTTAGCTGTCTGAAACACAGCTTTAATTAATTCCATTAAATTGCACTTCAAATGCAATGTACCTGGAATAAGTATTACTCCAAACATTTTCGATAAAGGCTGTTTATCAAAGCAATTATGTTTCCCTTGAGTGGTTTCTTAGTATATTCCTTTTCAGTATGTGCAAATTAAGATAAAACAAACAGGCTTTATCTTTCAAACCTGAAAACTCTTCATTACTATCTGGAAACCTCACCAATAATTAAACCATATAATTAAAATTATATTAATGCATTTAACTATTGAATATGCTCTCCTGTTTTTTTCAGGATATAATTATTTCCTTGTGGCAGTTTATTGATGCCATGTGTGTTTAACCTATTTTAATTCACAATACCATAATAGATGCTTAAATATATTCTTTTTTTTTTTTTTTTTGAGACGGAGTCTTGCTCTGTCGCCCAGGCTGGAGTGCAGTGGCACGGTCTCGGCTCACTGCAAGCTCCGCCTCCTGGGTTCACGCCATTCTCCTGCCTCAGCCTCTCCGAGTAGCTGGGACTACAGGCGTCCGCCACCACGCCGGGCTAATTTTTTGTATTTTTTAGTAGAAACGGGGTTTCACCGTGGTCTCGATCTCCTGACCTCGTGATCTGCCCGCCTCGGCCTCCCAAAGTGCTGGGATTACAAGCGTGAGCCACCGTGCCCGGCCGCTTAAATATATTCTTGATGGCATTCAATACTTAGAAATCACCATGAACTATTTCCTAAGATTAATGATTTTCTCATTTTTATGAACTATAGCTTAATGTAAAAAAAAAGGATATTTTAAATGACTTTATCATTTGAATTCAGGTCCTACTACCCATTGGCAATACAAGCTATGGTGCTGCCTATATTTCCCAAAGTTTATTATTAGCTTGTATTGTAAATTAACTAATGCAAACACCCCTCCACTACTCCTCACAGCATGTGAATCCAATCTTGTAAAGCAAAGGGGATTTGGAGAATGTGATTCACCTGAATTCTCCAGGTGGATCTGATGTAATCACAGATTTCCTTGTTAGAGGAAGGAAGGAGACCACAAATGGAGCAGTCAACCTCATTACAGAAGCGAAGGCAAAGAAGGGAGGGAGAAATTTGAAGAAGCTACACTCCTGGCTTTGAAAACAGAAGGCGCCGTAAATTAAGGAATGCAAGGAATATAGCTCTAGAACCTGAAAAGGGCAGGAAAACAGATTCTAACCTATAGCTTCCAGGAATACAGCCTTGTCTTCACCTTGGTTTTGACTCTGACCTCCAGAAACGTAAGTTGATCAATTTCTGTTTTTTTAAACCACTAAGCTTGTAGTAATTTGGTAAGCAGCAATGGAAAAAAAAAAAATATATACAGCTAGTGTTTACAGATCATTACAGGTAATCTTTTTATTAAAATTTCTTTAAAATATTGCTATAACTGTACATTCAGATGAATCATTTAGAAAATAAAAAAAATAGAGAAAGATTCAATGTACCCTTAGCCCAGTTTATCTCAATGGTAACACCTTGCAAAACAATAGTATACTATCACAACCAGGATATTGATATCAATACAGTCAAGAATATTTCTTCGCCACAAGGACCTCTCCTTCATACTGCCTAATATGATTTGTCTCTGTGTCCCTACCCAAATTTCATCTTGGATTGTAATCCCATGTGTTGAGGGAGGGCCCTGGTGGGAGGTAATAGAATTATGGGGGTGGTTTTCCTTATCCTGTTCTCATGATAGTGAGTTCTCATGAGATCTGATGGTTTAAAAGTGTGGCACTTATTCTTTGCTCTTCCTCTCTATCCCCTGCCACCATGTAAGACATGCCTTGCTTCTCCTTTGTCTTCTGCCACAATTGTAAGTTTTGTGAGGATTCCCCAGTCATGTGAAACTGAGTCAATTAAAACTCTTTCCTTTATAAATTACTCCCATCTCAGTTAGTTCTTTTATAGCAGTGTGAAAATGGACTAATACACTACCCTTGTATAACCACACCTATTTTCCTATTCTGCCCATCCTCTACTTAACTTCTGGCAATCCATAATATTTATCCCATTTCTATAATTTTATAATTTGTAGACTATTATATAAACAAAATCATTTGGTATGTAACACTTTAGGATTATTTTTTCCATTTATAATCTTTACTCAGCCGTTGCTGGATTGTGGTGTAGTTAAATGCTTAGTTTTAGAGGAGATGGCCAGTTTTCCAGAATAGCTGTACCATTTTACATTATCACCCACAATGTATGAAACATCCAGTTACTCCACATCTTTGCCAGCATTTGATTGTTCTTATTTGCCATCTGTAAATCATCTTCAAGGAAATATCTCTTCATATGTTTTACTCATTCTCTAATTGGATTTTTGTTTGTTTTTCTGTTAAGTTTCAGATATTGACACTTTTTCAGATATATGGATTTAAATTGCTTTATTCAACTCTGTATCTTATCTTTTCATCTTTTGTAACAGCATATTTTGAGTTCAAAATATTTAATTATAATGGAGTCAAATTCATCAAGTCCTTTATGGATTACGCCTTGGTGTCAAGTCTGAAAATCCTTTACCTGTCCCAGTATCATTAAGGTTTATTTTTTTTTCTAAAAATATTACAGCTATATATTTTACATTTAAATTCATGATAAATTTTAATTAGTCATTATATGAGTTGTATATGTTCAAGAGGTTTTTTTGTAACATTTATTAAATTCTAACTTTATTCCATTGAATTGCTTTTGTACCTTTGTGAAACAAATGTAGGTCCTATTTTTCTGTGTGTATAAATAGGATCTCTATGCTTCCATTGATTACAGTGTGTATTTATCTGTTGATACTACTGGGTCTTGATTACTGTGATTACTTTAGCTATGTAACAAGTTATGAACTTAAAAAGACAATCCTCCCAATTTATTCTTCTTCAAATTGTTTTCACTATTTAGTTTTTGCATTTTCTTATAAGTTTTAAAATAAGTTTGTCTGTATTTACAATTTTTTTTTAAAAAAGCAAAGAAACACGAAACCTCAAAAACCTTTGTAGAATTTTATGGAACTGTGATAAACCCATACAGCAGCTTGAGGACATATGACATATTTTTTTCTTTGAGTCTTCCAATCAATTATCATAGTATGACTTTCCATTCATTTAAATATTTTTATTCCATCCGTATTTTTAGATAATTGCATAGAAGTCCTATACCTTTTGTTAGATTTACACCTACTTATTTCATTTGAGTATTTTTAGTGGCACTGTAATGTAAATATCGATTTACAGATCCATTGCTAGTGTGTAAAAATAAAATAAATTTTTGTATTTTTATCTAGTATCCTGTGATTTTTATAAATTCATTAATTTTAGGTTTTGTAGATCCCTCTGAACATTCTGTATAGACAATCATGTTATCTCCAAATATAGACAATTCGATTTCTTCCCTTCTGATCTGTATATAATCCTTTACTGTTCTTATCTATTGCATTGGCTAGAATCTCCAACATCATGTTGGATAGGAGCCTTTAGAGCATAAATCTTTACCTTGTTTCTGACCTTGAAAATGGAGCAATCACTCTTTCAACATTAACTATGGTATTAGCTACAGTTATTTTGTAGATGCTCTTTTTCAAGTTTAGAAAGTTCCTCTTCTATTCCTTTTAAAAGCTTTATCATGAAAGGATGTTAGATTTTGTTAAATGCTTGTTCTGCACTGATAAATATGATATTGCTATTTTTACTCCCTGGCCTGTTCTTAAGGTGTTTTACACTGATTGTTTTTTGAATATTGAATCATTCTTGTATACTGGGAATAAACACCCCTTGATCATGGTGCTTAATTTATTTATACATTACTGATTCTATTTTATAGTATTTTGTATGCTACCGGTATCAATGTGTTAACAATGGGTATTGGTCTTTTCTTTATTTTGAACTCTCTTCATCAGATTTTGGCATCAAAGTAAACTAGCTTTATTAAAAATGTCTGAGAAGTGGTCCATATTTATACTGTTGTATTTTCTGACAGATTATGTAGAAGTAGTATTAATTCATATCTAAATGTTGGTAAGATTCTGCAGTGAAACCATTCGGCCTGGAAATTTGTTAATTTTTAATAACAAATTTAATTTTCTTAATATTTATAGGTCTATTCAAATTATATATTTGTAATTGGATAAGGTTTTTTGAGAAACTGGTACACTTCATCTATGATATGAAATTGAAGAGTGAAGTACTGTTACTGAAACAGCAGTGGTTTGGTTCAGGTCCTGTTGTTCACCACACTGAAAGACAATCAGTGAGACAATGAGTATTGCCAAACAAGAAGGCTTTAATCGGGTGCTGCAGCCAAGGAGATGGGAGCCGGGTCTCAAACCCATCTCCCTGACTGACTAAAATTAGAGGTTTATATAGCAGGTAAGAAATCCAACAATGTGTGAAAAACAGGAACTAGGGAGAGACAAGGAAGCAATCATGATAAGTGAGGGATCCCACTTCTCACTGTCCAGATGTGGTGATCTGATCTGGTGAGTTTCAGTCATTTGATTGCTTGCTATTTTTTTTTTTTTTTTTTTTTTTTTTTTAGACAGAGTTTCATTCTTGTTGCCTAGGCTGGAGTGCAATGGTGCAATCTTGGCTCACTGCAACCTCTGCCTCCCAGGTTCAAGCAATGCTGACTCAGCCTCCCAAGTAGCTGAGATTACAGGCATGGGCCACCACATCCAGCTAATTTTTGTATTTTTAGTAGAGACGGGGTGTCTCCATGTTGGTCAGGCTGGTCTCGAACTCCCAACCTCAGGTGATCCACCTGCCTCAGCCTCCCAAAGTGTTGTGATTACAGGCGTGAGCCACCACACCTGGTCTGTCTGAGAATTTCTTAATTTGCTCTTCTTTGCTGAAGGGTATTTTCTTTGGATATGAGGTTTTTAGTTGATACTTCTTTTATTTTGACACTTGTAATCTATTGTGCCATTCTTTTTGGTTTCATGGTTTCTGAGGAAAAATACACTATGATTTAAATTGTTTTTTTCCCTACAGGTTAGGTGTCATTTGTCTCCAGTTGCTTTTAAGATGTTTTTTGGTCTTTGTTTTTGTTCGTTTTGTTTTGTTTTTGCTTTTTGACACAGGGTCTTGCTCTGTTGCCCAGGCTAGAGTACAGTGGCATGATAATAGCTCACTCTGGTCTCAAACTCCTGGACTCAAATGATCCTCTCACCTCAGCCTTCTGAGTAACTGAGATTACTCCTGGATAATGTTTTGGGGTTTTTTTGTTTGTTTGTTTCTTCTGGTTTTTTTTGTAGAGATAAAGTCTCACAATGTTGTTCAGGTTGGTCTCAAACACATTGGCTCAAGCAATCCTCTCACCTTGGCCTCCCAATATGCTGGGATTATAAGAATGAGTGACCGTATCTGGCCATTTTTGTCTTTAGTTTTTAGAACTATGACTATTAGTGTAGTTTGGTATGCTTTCTTTTAGATTTACCCCATTTGAACTTGTTCACCTTCCTTGATTAGCAGATTTATGTCTTTGCCAAATTTGGGGATTCTTTAGCAATTATGTTTTCAATGTTTTTTCAGACATGCCCTCTTTGTCTTCCGTTTCCATAATTCCAGTGACGTAAATTTAAGACTTTTGTTATGTAGTCCCACAGATCCTTGAAGGTCTGTTGCTATTGTTGTTTCATCCCCATTCTATTTTCTCTCTGCTGTTCAGGTTGTGTCATTTTCATTGTTCTGGCTTCATGTTCATTGATTTGTTTCCTTTATATGCTATATTCCGCCTTTGTGTTCACCCATTAAATTTTCATTACTACACATTTTAATCATAAAATGTTATTGTTCTTTTTTATCTTCTATTTCTGTCCTGAGATTCAATATTTTTCATCTATTTTAAGCATGTTTATCATTGCTCATTGAATCATTTCTATGATGGCTATTTAAAAATCTTTGTTACGTAATTCTAACATTTATCTTATCAGTGTGGGCATCTATTGTAATTTCCTTTTGTCATTCAGTTTGTGTTTGTTTCTTGGTATAATGAGTGCTTTTTCAACTGAAATTTGATCACTCTGGATATTATAATGGAAGTCTCTGAATTATGTAAACACCATTTTAGTTGACTTAACACCCAAAATATACATTAATATCCCCAATGTACAGAATATGTATGTGGAAAACTATAAAAAAGCAATGAAATAAAGCAGGTCTAAATGAATGGGAGGCTATTCTGTGTTCATAGATTGAGAGACTCAGTATGTGAAAACCTCAATTTTTCCAAATTAATTTATAAATTTAGTGAAATCCTAATCAGAATCCTAAGCAAATCAGCTTGTAAATGTTGACAAACTGTTCGTAAAGTTCAACTGAAAAGGCTAAATATCTAGAATGTAAAGCACAATAATGAAAAAAAGCAAACTCAGGGGATACCTACAACCCAATTTTAAGACTTAGTCTAAAACTAATCATGATAGCATTGGTGAGAAATTAGACAAATATGCCAAATGAACAGGACAGATAGCTCAGGATTAGACCCACACAAATGACAAGTATAAGCAATAGATCTTTGATAAGGTAGCAAATGTAATCCAAAGGAAAAGGGATAATCCTTTTAATAAATGGTGCTGAAACAATTGGACAGCCATTGAAAAATAAAATAAAATATATAAGGATCTGTTTACAGACCTTACATCATAAACAAAACTCACTTTAAAATAGACTGTAGATCTAAATGTAAAATATAAAACTGTACAAATTCTTCAGAAAACAAAATATTTCTACTGTATCTTTAGTGATATTTTTCTCTAATTTTAACCTAACTTTGTCATTGTATATTAAAATTTATGAATTTGTAGAGTCATTTGGACAAATTTAAGAGAAGCTGAGAGCTTTTTGCCCATTTGGCATAATATGTTTTTGAAAATGTGTAAGTAGAAATAATGCCTATTAAATTGTCTTATGCTGGCTCTTATTAGTAAGGCAGAGCTGATATCGAGTTAAGAAGTATGTTTATTTAGAAAGGTTTTTACTTCGTTTGATATTTAAATTTGTCAATAATGTTTGACTTATAACAATCATGGTTAATCAAATATTCACTAAGTATCAAGAAAATATTTAGATTATAAATATATTTCTTTCCATTTATTTTGAATGATTTTATAACTGATAGCACTTACATTCCTATGATTTTAGTACAGTGTTTTAAAATTAAAATCCATTACCTTTAAAACACTAAAAGTATTTTTTACAAACCTATATTCTTGGCTGGTCTAGGGATTTCAACTTGTAAAACTATTTTCTCAACTCAAAGTGGCAGCAGGGGGTAAAACAGAAACAAAAAACTTCTGATTCAGCATTCTTTTGTTCAATATAAGACAGAGATCCTTGGGGTAAATACTATTGCCTGCTGAAGAAGAACTATATTAAATACTAGCTACTCAATTATATGTTGATATTGAAACTGGCTTTGGAGAGTGAAGTGGAGTGGCACATTTAGGCTCTGACATTCTAAGGCATAAATCAAATCAATGCTGAGCAACGAAGTATATAAGCCAGTGACAGATCTGATCCCCACAAGTGTGAACACTGAAAGGTGTTTAGTGATTTGATTATAAAAAAGACTTTGAAAACCAGGTCAAAAATGAAGGCAGAAAGGAAATGGGAAATGGGATGCATAAAACAAAAGACTTTGTAAGAAATTACACAGGGAATATTGATTTTGTTTTCAGAGATATACTTAGGTATTGCCAATTTGAGGCAGGTACTGTGCTCCACTCAGTAGCAATCGGTTTAAAGATATAACAATACGTTTTTGTTTTTAATGTTGATAACACATGGAGGAGCTGAATAAATAATGATTTTTCAGCAAAAACCACTCACTTCTGATAATCTAACAACACAAAATCTCCCTCGAATCTTTGTTTTCGACTAGCCATTTTGTGAAGAGACTCAAGTAACTGCCAAACCGCATTGCTTCTAAATGCAGTCTTTATTCAATGAAACTATTTATTTAATTCAGAGCTTATTTTGATGTAATTGTATAAATGGTATAATTCAAAGAAACTATAGTTATACAGTGAGATTTAGTTTACCAAATTGGTATATTATGTTATCAAAGGGTCAATCCATAAATAACGATTTTATTTAGTTTCTATTGGTCATTTTTTTACATTTTTTAAATCACCAAGTTAAGCAAAATCTAAAAGTAAGTAAAAATGATTCCTACTGCATATGTGTGTGATTTGACTAATTTTAATATTCTTGCAATTTATGGGTCTCTAATTTTTAACAAGATAGCTTCAAAAATGTGAATTATAGAGAATAATAATTATAATAGAACTACTAACTTCTAGTTTGTACTAATAGTTAAGAATATACTTTAAAAATATAATTTAATGAATTTTTGCTGCATGATAAGTTAGAAATAGAAGGAAAGTGACTAGCAAGCAAAAATAGGGATTACTATAAGGACTAAACAAATTGTGTTTTTGTGTGTGTGTGTGTGTGTGTGTGCGTGTGTGTGTAAATTCCTAAAATATTACCTGGGTGCTAAGAAATATAAACTAAATGTAAGGTATTATTAATATATGTTATTAATTATTAATTGATATGTTACTATTTTAATAATTTTGAATTGTATTATATTTATGACACTATAAATTTAATTCTTGTTTTGACATTTTGTTTAATGCCTATCTCCCTTCCTCTCTCTCCAAATATATGTGGGTAATTTATTATGTTCAGTTATTATTTCCTTATAAAGTTGACATGAGTAAGATGTCTTTTATGTCTGGGAATGTATGCATTTTGCCCACACACATGCATGATAACTGCCTGAACATGGAAGTCTAAGGTCATGAATCTCCCCATTAGTATTCTGGTACCGATTCATTGGGTATAAATATGCGTCACTGCAGAAATGACATAATATGATGATGATAATGGTGACAGATGTTATTACTATTTCTACATCTGTGTCATTGTCTGATTTTAGATCCCTTATTACATTCATTATATTCGTATTTTACTAATATTCTATTCCTCATTTTATTTATTAAAATACTTTATTTCTTAGAGTAGTTTTAACTTTATCCAGCAATTGAAGAGCAAGTAAAAAGAATACTTAAATACCTTTCTTCCTCCCATTCTCCTCTACTGCTAATAATGGCAGACCCTGTGGAGGGGCCACTGCCGTGACGCCTGCTGCAGAGGGGGAGGCATGGCCGCCGGGACTATGCACTCCATAGAGCCAATGCGAGCCAGGACAGGCAGAAACCCCGCCCACTTCCAAGTTGGAAGGGTGGGAGCCCCGCCCACCCGAGAGTGGCTGCAGCCTCCCAGCCATGGCTGCGGACCTGGGCTTCTCTGCATTCCTGGAGGCACAGGAAGCTCCCCTACCCCCACAGGCTGGGAAGTGCCTGTTCCCCTTACCTGGCCTCTCCCTGCTCCCAGCACCTGCCCTGATTTTTTAGCGAAGTTGTGATGGAGTCCCAGCGCTGTCATGACCTAGCCAGGTGTGCATGCACTTGGGGCAGTGTTGACACACTAGCCCCCTGCTGCCTGGGCACCCTCCGACTATGGGCGCCTACAAACATGGGAAGGAGGCCAAGGTGGGCTGAGGGTTGCTCAACATTGGCCTTCAGGCAACCCTCAGCATGAACAGCCTCGATGCTATGGGCACCATGGACGGCCAGTTAATGGCAGTGGGAGGCAGACAGGCTCGTGGGTGGAAAGGGGTCAGTCCCCACTGAAACCCCACCTTCATGCCAGGGAGGGCTGGGGAACTAGGGCTGGGCTGCCAGTTCCACGAACCAGAGTGAGAACTTATGGTGCTTTTTCTGGGCCTACCCATAGCTGCCCATGCTGCCCATGGACCAATCAGCAGGTGCTTCCTCCCCTCTGAAGCCCAGAAAAACCCTAAACTCAGCCAGAGTTGGGCAGATGTTGGGACAACCTGTCTGTGCACCTCTTTGCCTCGCTCACCCTCCACTTCTCTACGTACCTCATTCTTACTGGATGCAAGACAAGAACTCAGGACCCGCCAAATGGCAGGGCTAAAGGAGCTGTAACACAAACAGGGCTTAAACACACCCTTTGTTTCCCACGTTGTGGGCGACGAAAAAGAAGATAGAAGAAGAGAAGAGCCATGTTTCTTAGGGGATCCCAGACCTAGGAGTTCCCCAAACCCAGGCCTGTGGCACTCTCTTGGGAGCTCTCCCAGTTATGGCATCTCCAAGCTTCCAGGCACCACCGTGTTTCCCAGTGCCAGCCATGGAAGCTTCTTAGGGTATGCCTGGTCCAGCTGCAGTCACACAGGGAGCTGGTGCCCATGTCAGTGCCTGGAGCTGCCTGCCCTGCTGCAGCTGGCATGCCTGGCTGTAGACAGGCCAGACCCCATGCTCACTCACTTACACACCCCTCACTGCTCCATGCCTGGCTCACTCTCGGCAGACATTGGATCCAGGCTGGTAGTATAGCCTGACAGACTGAGTGGTCAGAACGAGCCCAGTGGACCCAAGCAAAACTCGGGGAAAGGCACCACTGGCCACAGAGGTTTCCAGCGAGAAAAGTAACACCCCAAGGGTCCTGTGACATTTCCATCTTGCATTAGTTTGGTTCATTTGTTACAATTGATGGGCTAATATTGATAAATAATTTTTAACTAAAGGCTATAGTTCACGGCCGGGCACGGTGGCTCAAGCCTGTAATCCCAGCACTTTGGGAGGCCGAGGCGGGCGCATCACAAGGTCAGGAGATCGAGACCATCCGGTTCTATAAAATACAAGAATTAGCCGAGGGTGTTGCGGGCCTGACCCGTATCCGGAGGATCCACCTGAGACAGAGGTGTTCCGTCTCAAAAGAAAAAAATCTATAGTTCACAAGAGGCTTCCCTCTTTGTGTTGTACAGTCCTATGGGTTTTGGTGAATGTGAAATGTCATGTATTCACCATTACACTATCATACAGAATAGTTTCATCACCCTAACATCCTCTCGGCTTCACCTATTTCTCCCTCTCTCTCATCCTTCTGCAGCCTCTGGCTACCTCTGATCTCCTCATTGTCTCTATAGTTTAATGTTTTCCAGAAAAATCATGGAGTTTTAATTATGCTGTATATATAGCCTCTTCTAACTGGCTTCTTTCACTTAGCAATATGCACTTAAGTTTCCTCCATATCTTTTTTTATGGTTTGATAGGTCACTTCTTATCAGGAAAAAACAGTACACTGTATGGATCAACCAGAGTTGTTTTTTGTTTGTTTGTTTGTTTTTTGAGACTGAGTCTCGCTCTGTCGCCCAGGCTGGACTGCAGTGGTGCCATCTCTGCTCACTGCAAGCTCCACCTCCTGGGTTCACACCATTCTCCTGCCTCAGCCTCCCGAGCAGCTGGGACTACAGGCGCCCGCCACCATGCCCGGCTAATTGTTTTTTGTATGTTTTAGTAGAGACAGGGTTTCACCGTGTTAGCCAAGATGGTCTAGATCTTCTGACCTCATGATCTGCCCGCCTCGGCCTCCCAAAGCAACCAGAATTTTTTTAAGCATTAACCTCTTGCAAGGTATCTTGATTACTTCCAATGTTTGAAAATTATGAATAAAGCTGCTATAAACATTCACGTAGAGGTTCAGGTACAAAATACAAAATGTCCACCATTTCACATTTCCACAAGCAATGAATGAATGTTAATATTGCTCCACATCCTAGCCAGTGGTGTATGGTGTTGTCAATGTTTAGTATTTGCCCATCCTATAAGCTGTATAGTAGTAAGTTATTTGAAGAGAAGTTTTTTGTTGTGGTTTTGTTTTGTTTTTTAATTTAATGGAATGTAACTTGTAATTTTTTTTTTCTCTCATGGATTGTGTTCTGTATCTTATGCTCAAATCTAAAGTCCCCTCGATATTCTGTTATTTTCTAGGATTTTTATATTTTGGGGTTATATATTATCTACTTTGATTTACTTTTTAGTGAAACTTCTCTAATGTCAGTTTCTGGATTTAGGGGTTTTGTTTTTGTTTGTTATTGTTGTTTTTACTGTCAATACTGAACTATTTTCAATATTGAAATTTTTTCCTAATTGTTTGTTAAGAAGACTATCTTTTTGTCACTGGATTTCATTTGCTTCTTCCTCAGAAATAATTTCACTGTATTTGTTTGGACCTGCTTCTGAGTTCTCTATTTTGTTTGTTGATCTATTGTCTACTTTTTCATTGATAACATACTGCATTAATTACAATATCTTTATAGTAGGTACTGAAATTGGGTAGTGTCAATCCTGTGGCTTCATTACCTTCTTCAAAACCATGTTGGTTATTCTGGGTGTTTTTCCTTTCCATTTAAACTGTAGAATTAGATAGCTAAAATCCACAAGTAAATTCCTGGGATTTTGACTGGGACTGCTTCTTATGTTCTTTATGTCAAAATTGTCATTTCCTTATAATTTCATTGTCATCTGTTAATGAAATATAATACTCAATATAGTAAAAAATTATAGACTTAGAGCAATTACTATCAAAAGCACCAAAATGATTTTGGCAAATATAGACAAGCTCATTCTAAAATGTATATAGAAAAAAACAAGCCAAAGAATAGCTAAAACAATATTGAAAAAGAAGCAAAAAAAAGGAAGACTTATCTGACCCAATATTAATATTTATTATATACTTAAGATAATTGAGGCATTATGGTATTGGTGTAGATATAGACACATAGATTAGTTGAACATAATTGATAACAGAAATAAACTCATATATGTATGTCCAACTGCTTTTTAAAATTTGTTTATAATTTACACATAATTATTGTACATGTTTGTTGGGTACAATGTGATGTTTGAATACACGTATACATTGTATAATGACCAAATCTGGGTAGTTAGTATGTCCATCACTTCAAACCTTTATTATGTGTATGGTGATAACTTTCACACTATCTTGAGTTATATAATACCTAGCTATAGTCACCTTACTATGTAATAGAACACAAGAAGTTCTTGTTCCTATTTAACTGTAACTTTGTACCCTTAACCAATTTCTCTCCATCTTCCCCTTCCCTTTCTCTCCCCACCCTCTGCTAACCACTATTCTATTGTCTAACTCTATGAGATCATCTATTTAGAGTCCACATATGAGAGAGATCATGTGATATTTTTCCTTCTATGCCTGGCTTATGCCACTTAACATAATGTCCTCTGGGTTTATCCATGTTGTTACAAATGACAGAATTTTATTTTTTATTATTTATTTATTTATTTATTTATTATTTCAAGACAGAGACTTGCTCTGTCACCAGGCTGCAGCGCAGTGGTGCGATCTCGGCTCACTGCAATCTCCGCCTCCCGGGTCTGAGCCACAGAATTGTATTATTTTTATAACTGTAAGTATCCTATTGTCTTATAGACTACATTTTCTTCATCCATTTAGCCATTAATTGACACTTGAGCTGATTACATCTCTTGGCTATTATGAATAGCATTTTTTTCACATACTCATTGGCCATTCGTGTATCTTTTTTAGGAAATGTGTATTCAGATTATTTACTCATTTTTTGTCATATTATTTGTTTTATTGCTGTTGTTTGTGTTCCTAGTATATTCTAGATATGAACCCCATGTGAAACAAATAGTATACGAATATTTTTTTCCTATTCTGCAGGTTGTCTCTTCCCTCTGTTGATTTCTTCCTCTGCTATGCAGATGTGTTTACCTTCAGATGGTCCCATTTGTCAATTTTTGCTTCTGTTACCTGCGCTTTTGAAGTTTTAGCCATAAAATCTTTCCCCAGACCAATATCCTGAAGCATCTCCCCGATTTTTTCCTAGTAGATTTATAGTTTGTGGTATGATATTTAAATCTTTAAAGATTTTCTCTTGCTTTTTATATGGTGAATGATAGGGGTTTAATTTTTTTCCTAAGCATGTGGATATCCAGTTTTCCCAGAACCATTTATGTATGTATGTATGTATGTATTTTATTTTATTTTTTGAGACAGAGTCTCACTCTATCACCCAGGCTGGAGTGCAGTGGTGCAATCTTGGCTCACTGCAAACCCCCCCACCCCCCGACATCCTGGGTTCAAGTGATTCTCCTGGCTCAGCCTCCCAAGTAGCTGAGATTACTGGTACCCACCACCACACGCAGTTAATTTTTGTATTTTTAGTTGAGATGGGGTTTCACCATGTTGGCCAGTCAAGTCTTGAACTTCTGACCTCAAGTGATCGGCCCACCTCGGCCTCCCAAAGTGCTGGGATTATATACATGAGCTACCATGCTCAGCCCCAGTGCCATTTATTAAAGAAACTGTCTTTGTCCGCAATTCACTCTGGGTGGTTAAGCCTTCTTTGTGTTCCCAGAGTTTCCCATAGAATGTGACTAGAGTCACCTTCCCATCAAAATTCCCAGACTGGTGGAAAGATAGAATATCTACCTCCAACTCCCTCCTCTTAGCTCAGAGATTCTGGGTCTAGGAAAATGCCCTGTGAGTGGTATGATGCCAGCGGTAGGAAGTAGCAAGTGAACCTGAAATGACCGTTCCTCTTATCTGTTGTGGTTCCTCTCAGTCTTGCGAGATCAGGGCATTTCTTTACTTCCTCCGCAAGTTCTGTTGAACTGAAGGAAGTATTCTTGTTCTTGAATAGTTTCTAATTGTATTTTTGTGGGAGAAGTGATACTCAGAGATGTCGAGTTCCATCATCTTGCTCCAGTGCTTTTGGAGAAAGGTGCAACACAAATTCAATAAAGAAAAATTAGGAAAGGAATACTTATACTTGATAACAAAAGCAATATCAGTAAAAGGCAAATTTATAAGTTGAGTTTTAAAATTAAAAAAAAAAAACCTTGTTCTGTGAAAAATCACCATTAAAAGAGTGAAAATACAAGCTACTGACTGGGAGAAAATGTCTGCTAAGTATATATTTGCAAAAGGACTGGTATTTAGATTGTATAAAGAACTCTTCTATTTTAACAGTAAGTAAATAGTATAATTAGAAAATGGACAAGTAACGTAAACAGACATTTCAATGAAGAACATTTGCAGATGGTAAGCACTTTAAGACCTGTTCAGTATCACTACCAATTAGGGATATGCAAATTAAAACCATCGTCAGATATCATTACGCCCTTATCAGAAAAGATAAAATTGTAAAGTAATGATAGCCTCAGATGCTGTTGAGGATGAAGAGAAACTGGATTATTCATACATCGCTAACAGGAACATAAAACGGTAAAGCCATTTGGCAAATTTTGACAGTTTCTTTAAAACAAAATACACAATTTTCATATGATCTAGCAGTTTGTTCCACAGAAATTAAAACTTATGTTCACATAAAATTCTGTATAAAAATGTTTAAAGCAGTACATTTACTCATTGTATTAGTTTCTTGTTGATGCTGTAACAAGTTACCAAAGCCCTAGTAGCCTAAAACAACAGAGCTTTACTCCATCACACTTCTGGAAACCAGAATCCATTATCAGCATCCCTTGGTTCAAATCAAGGTGACATCAGTCCCTCTAGCACCTCTAGGGGAGAGTGTTCTTTATCTTTGCCGGCTTCCACTGGGCTGCCAGCACTTCTTGGCTTGCCTCTGTCTCACTGAACCTCTGCCTTGCTCCGTGATAATACTGCCTTCCCCTCTTCTGTCTGCATATAAATCTCCCTTGGCCTGGCTCTGAGACGCTTGTGATCACATTTATGTCACACCCAGATAATCCAGGATAATCTCTAACATCTCAAAATTCTTCATTTAATTATGTCTTCAAAGCCAAGGTTGTGCCATGTAATGTAACATTCACAGATTCACAGACTTGAGAAGTGTTCGTCTTGGGAACTATCACAGAAGTGTCCGTCTTGGACTATCACAGAAGTGTCCGTCTTGGGGGACCATTATTCAGCCTACCACATTCATAATAATCCAAAAATTCAGACAAAATATATCACCTTCAGTGAATGAACGGCTAAATAGACTACAGTTGCATACCATGGAATACTACTGAGCAATAAAAATGAATTATTGATACATATAATGACGTGGATGGATCTACAGAAAGTTATGCTCTGTGAAGGAGAAAGGAAAGCTAAGCCCAAAAGGTTATGTAATCCATGTTTCTATTTATATAACATTTTAGAAATAAAAACTTGGTAATGAAGAATAATTTTGTCATTGCCAGGACTTAGGGACAAGCAACCAGTGGTGAGTAGAGGAGAGAAGTAGGTGTACCTATAAAATGATCACACGATGGATACTTGCAGTGATAGAACTTCTCTGTGCCTTGACGTGATGGTTGACTCACAAATCTATACGTGGCAAAAGTGCATGCGATTAAATATACACACACAACAAATGTATATATGTACTATGTATATTTAATATATAGTAAACTTAAATTTATATGTATACTAAATTATACTATATATTTAATACATATAACAAATATATGTGTGTGTATATATATAACTGAGTATATACAAAACGTATACAAAACTGAGTAACCTTGGACGATTGTATCAATGTCAAAGCCCTAGCTAGCTGTGATATTTTGACGATGCTACCACTCAGAGAAAATGGAAAATGGATAAGTGATAAGTGAGATTTTTCTATATACTTTCCTAAGACAGCAGTTAAATCTAAAATTATCTCAATAATTTTAAATGAAGTAAAACATGCATAAAATCTTCAATATATATTTATATTCTTCATCAGAAGATAATTTAAATTTAACAATACCTTTAAAGACACATTGCTGGGACTGACTACAAGTGAAACTTTGAAGATGGATTTTGATATTGCCAGATTAGTTGTTTCATTTTCAGTAAAGGTTAAAAATAAATTCCTGAGGTTGAATTTAGAACAATAAAATTGCTCTAAAATTGGTCTTTCATTTCCATCAACAGGCCAATATCTCTAGAGTATTATTAAAACAAAACACAATATTTTATATACACTTATTACCTTTGAGTAGTGATGTCACAGGCATAATATAAATTAGATTAGCAAGCAAGAAGCTAACACAATTGTCACATTAAAAAATTTAAATTTATACATATGGTGTTTTTTCAAAGTATATATGCATTGAATATTGAAAATCAAAACGTACAAAAGTTGCAAATGTAGGAGAAATTCCCTGTTACAGTAGTTTATACACATGAATTCAATACACATGTACAAGTTAGAAATCTTTTTCCTATTATTTTTGTTCTAGCAATATTTATTGAAATATAATATGTCTATTGGATTTCAAAAGGATCCCCAGTAGAGTCTGGGATAGGGCAACAGTATTCATATTAATAATAGATAGCTACATAACCAACAATTCTGTAGGCACTAATTCCATTTTTTTTCTAGCAAGCCTCTCCTCTTTTCGGTCATTATTTTTCTGTATCCCTGAATAGCACCCTCCATCCTATCCAGTACTCTCATTAAATAAGACATGTTTTCACAGATACATATAGAAAGACTCTGTTATGGGAATAATGAGAACAAAGGGCCAGGCTACTGAGTTTCTGACAGTGTTCACAGACCAACAGCTCTGTGCACGCATTTAGCATTTGAGAGGCAAAGACCCAGATACATGTAGCATAATCTTTAGTAATGCATTTTATATGTGAGAGCTGTTCTGTTGGACCTTCTGAACATCCTTTACAGAGCGCTTCTCAACTCACCTATTTTATCTTTTTTTTTTTTTGGTGTAAAGACATTGCTGTGATGTTGGTTTCTGTTTAGAAGTTCATTTCTAGTAAAATCTAGAGAGAGATACAACCAAAAAAAATAGATCTTATTACATGGTTTAACTCTACTCCATATAATTGAAACCAGAAATATCTACCATACTTGTGGTGGAAAAAAAAAATCACTTAGGTATAGACATTCTTCTATCCATGCTTCTTTACTTATGATTAGTACTGTACTAATGATTAATAAAAGGTAAGTGAAATGGGAAACTTGGACTTAGGACCATGACACTCTATGTGTTAGGACTCTGAAGTAAATTCCTAAAGATCATTTCAATGCACAAGTCATTACCGGCCTCATGATCCAATCATGCTACCAGCCCTTAAGCTCCGGGTCCAGGGGATTTTCTTTTGCTATCTTAGTACTTCTTCACTGAATTCTGAGGGATACTCTTGTCTTTCTCTTTCTTTTTCTCTTTGTATGTTTGGCAATTGTTATATTTTCCTATAATTGGAGTCTTCTGTCTTTAATAGTTGAAAACATTCCTAAAAGTGGTTTCTTGGAAGTATCCTTCTTTCTGCTATTTTGTTCCTTTTTATTTTACATATTTTTCTCTGTGTTTTTATTGTGATCTATTGTAAATAGAGAAATTTATGTATAACTTCAGCTTGTCATCTTGAAACTAGATATTCCCATGTTTCTTTTTACTCATTTGCTCTTGAGTGAGTGAAAGTTACATAATAATGATTACTTCTATTGTTATAATTGCTATTTATTGGATGCTGATTAATATCAAATATTATGGTAAAAAAACTGCATGATATAGATTTTATTTCTCACAAGAGTTCTATTATTATTATTCCCATTTGGTAGATGATAAAACTAAAGCACAAAGATAGGTTGCTTCCCAAGTTGCAGAGCAATAAATTGCACAACTAAATTATAACACTATACAAAATTACTTGAGAGTCTATGATTTTAGCCATTACACTATAATGTTTCACTATATACACTTTATATATGGCTTTTTATTAACATTATAAACATATAATTGTCAACCATTAAAATTATGTCCACATAAAAATCTGAATAATTTACAAAATATATTGAAAAAGTGACAAAGGGAAACATCATTCTAGCTTTGTTGGGTCTATAGTGTTAATTGTCCTTTCCATTTGTTTGCCATTGGGGTTCAGTAAATTTACATAGCAAATAATAATTGGCTCATTATGATGTAAATAACTATAATAGGGAAAGCCTTTTAATTATTTATAATAAATTGCTTTTCTGTTGCCAGTTTTAAATTAGCAACTGTGTTTAATTACTTAACGATGCCTATGCCGTAATGCAAATTCATGCACACAGGACAGATTATTTTGTGACCTTTATGTCATAGTTATTTTCCTTAACATTGTGAAATTTCCCATTTCTTCATCTTCTTTCTAATCATTCCCCTTATCTTGGTTTCCATTCTCTTGTTTATTTAATTTCTATCACTACTGCCAGAAATTATAAAGGTCATACTTACAGATGATATAAGAAATTGAGCAATTGATATAGTTTGAAACATTAATAGAATCAACTCTAATTCTTACTGTCAGCCTCAGTACTGATGGTGCTATATTCATTGAGGCATTTAATTATTCAAAAACATTAATGGAGCACCAGCAGTATGTGTAAAAAATACTTATAATTATTGTGCTAAATGAAAATGTGAGCATGATGTGGTCTCTATGGTAACATATAACCTAAGGAAGAAACCCTTGTGAAAAATTAATTGCAATATCAGGTAAAATGAAATATACGTATTATTCTATTACAGTTAATGTGTAGTGGGACAGAAATGAAAAACGTATTTACTCTGATTGGAGAAAATATGAAACATCAACAGAAATGTCAAAATTATATAAGAAGACATCTTGTAATTGAGAAAGGGATATTTATGGAGGTAATACCAAGAACATAGCGAGCATGTGAATATGAAAGTACAGTATGTCATGTTGATTTCAGCTTGACGAGTAGATGAGAAAAAATATGTTAAAGATAAATTCAGATATTTTTATCCTAATTTAGATTTAAAAAGTTTAGATCCCTTTATTACTTTGGCATTTGTTGGTAGAACATTGAGAACTAAAATAATTTTAAGGAAGAATTAAGTTATAGCCTGTCATATATATTTTAACAGAAACTTGCAGTTTGATTCACAGTGGGCAATGGATACAAAACTTGAACGGAGAAATATTTAATTGGTAATAAAAATAAGCTGAGAAAAAATAGGATTTTTAAGATTTATGTATATTCATTGCTGTACCATGGGCTATGCTGTCAGTTTGGCTTCATTTGCTTGTCAATCACTGTGGGAAAGGTATAACTCTCAGAGGTTTACATTGACTAACCCCTGTGTGCTCAAAACAACTCCGTGAGGATAAAAGAGCAAATATAAACATGGAAAGGTTAAACAATTACCTAGTTATATTACTGGGAAATGACATATCTTGCTTAAAACTCAAGAAATCGGGCTTTAGAATCTGTGATCTTAAACACTATAGTATGTGGCAATGTGCTATGTGCTATGTGCTCTGTAATTAATCATAATATTATAATCATAATCTCTATTAGATAAAATTAGAATACACAGGTGAGCTTTGAGTAAAACTAGCTTTCTACCAACATAAGTTTGGTATGATAACTTCTAGTTTTTATTTATAAAGGTGAGGCTTTATAATTATAGAATACTTAAAATATCTAGAAAAGTAAAAGGGAATATATACAAGTTAATCATTCCTGGAATATAGATGACCAAATAAATCCTTATAGTTGCTGCATTAAACTTTACATTTTCTGTACATACACACACACACACACACACACACATATGTGTGTATATATATAATATATATACACCTAAGCACATAAGCACATCCATGTTTTGCAAAATGGAACCAATATATGTGTCTATATAGCTTTGTGTTTTCTTTTTATATCTAACAGTATCATATTACCTTTTTCAATCCTTTTCTTTTAAAATCTCATTGTAACGTCAGTACCATTTCTTTCCCTCCTTTTCTCTTCCCTTTCCCTTTCTCTCTCTCTCCCTTCCTTCCTCTTTCCTTTCCATAAATACTTACTGAATGCCTACACTGTTTTCACACAAATTTGCTGCAGAGCTACATATGTGAACAAAACCAAAGAAAAACAAAACGAAGTTTTCTGTCTACCTAATATTTTAATTCCATGACAATATATAAGTACACAAATTAAGCAAGTAGATAATTATAAATTTTAATCAGAATAAAGAAAAATAAACAAGGTGATAAGATAAATTATTAATTTCTAATCCAGGTTATATGATAAAATAATACACTTGCATAATGGCTTTCAGCATTGTTAGTAAATTGATAGATGTCCCAGACGTTTACTTCAGCTATCAGGACAGTTTTATCATTCTCCCCTTAATTCTTGAATGGATTCAACTGTAGCTCATAATTTAGTTAATATAAAAGTAAGGTCAGTTGTGGGAAAATAATATTTTATTAATATCTAAAAGAGCATTTGATTAAACCATGTCGGTATTTCTCTTCCTTTGTTAGTAACTACAGATGGTTAACACACCTTGTAGCCCTTCACATTTTCGAAGAGCTAGCAAATTTATTATTTCTTTAATTTCATATTGCTAGTGGGAAGTAAGCATTATTATTTTCATTAAATTATACAAATCTGAGATTTAAAGAAGTTATTGACTTATCGAACTGATAACCAATTGTGTACATTAAGTTACTTTTGTTTCTTTCTCTACTGTGGGTCTACCTAGCTGGAGGAAAATTCGCACCCTAGTTCTTCCCACTTGGAGTACCAATGTCTCACCTTTTCATAGCAGAGTAGTCTGTTTTCTTGGACACAAAAGAGTATCTGGGAAATCTTTGTTAAACAGAAATACGTACATATTTTTCAATGTGATTATCAATTTATCCAAATATTTATTCTACTTCAAATGGCATTCCTATCCAAACTCTTAACTAAATTCTACAGCAATCTTATGACATAGATTCTATTGTTATGCTCCTTCTTCAAATAAGATTTCTGGGGCTTAAATTCAAGTAAACTGCTTATTATCTTACAGTTTATTAACAGAGTCAGAACTCAAACTTTGGTTTCTCTAACCACAGGGCCTCAGTCCTTAATATCTCCTGCTGCATTAACAGAGTCATAACTCAAATTCTGGTTTCCACAGGGTCTAGTCTTTAATATCTCCTGCTGTAGTTTATCTTTTTTAGCCTCCTGTTTGATAAATTTGGTCAAGCAGTTTAACAATTTGTGCTCATTGTCTCTTCTTGTTAAATGAGCATAATGTTCACCAACTAGCTTATTCAAGGGAAAAGATAGTCCTGATGACCGTTTTTAAAATGATAAAAACCAAAAATAAACTATGAACAAAATGTATAACTTCAATCACTGTAGTAGTAAAAAATGTTCTTATTAAAATGGAAATGCACTTACTAGTTCAAAATATTTTTCAGCAAAGGCCAGAATAATTCTAGAAGATGACAACTACTGCTTGCAGCATTGCCAAACATTGATAGGCAGTTGACCTTGAAATCCTTTAATGACTTGAATATTAAGTTTTTCTCTTTTCTCAACATAGCTGTCAGCAATTCAGTGTAACTTTGTTTCTGTCCTAATAATTGATTTAGCATACTTTAAAAAGGTGATGATTCATACCTAAATATTGATAATGTTTCAATGTAACTTCCAAGGAGATAAAATATATTCAACTTATCTAAAACATATATTTATTGTAGTGAAAATCTATTTCCTAATTCTTTTACTTCTTCATGCTACTATTTATATAAAATATTTTATAGGCCTTTTAAAACTTATATATAGCCAACCTAGAAATATAGAGAGGAGAAGGTGAGTTCTGAGAGTAGTTAAGCAATTAATTCAAAGTCATATATTTAAGGCAAAAGAAACACAGGTCTCATAAATTCCTATTCATCTATTCTTTCAGATTCAGCTTTCCAGGCCTTAAATATATATGTAGTCTTTTATTTTACCTTTAAGGGTCATAGCATTTTACTTTCTCAAGATCTACTAAAAATGGCTTGATTCAAAGGTGAATATAATAGTACTGTTTTCATTGAGGATTTCAACAATGCAGCAGTCATAAACACAGAACATCAACATGGTGCTTTAGATGTTTTTCCCCTTCCTTTCAGGTGGTAGTGCCATGCTCCTCATGTTTGAAGGATACAAAGGGGCAGACTTTATCCCCATGTCCACACAGCTACAGAAGCATTTGTCATAGCTCCCATCTAAATGTCTTATCAGGGAAGGCATTGGCAGGGTGTTAAAATACAGCACAGCACCGTATGTCAAGAGTTTTGTCATTTATGATGACATATGATAGATCTTTATGGCACATTTATAACAGTCAGGTTATTTTTGACAACACAATTGAAAAGTGAATTTCCATCCTTAAACTCTCATATAAAGGTATCATCAAAGTCTCTGATGTCTATCAATATAGAATATCAATTTTTAAACAATAACCTTCCATGGAAAACAACATTCAGGCAAAGAAGGGATGCATTTCCTGTTAGGAAATATTCTAGCAAGATGATGACTAGTGAACTGGAATTTCATTCCTTTTATAGAGTTTGTTCCTTAACGAAATTGGAAGTTGTCTCTTTGGGTTCCACTTTGCCATAAACTTCTGACAAAACAGATACACCATGCATCCTAGGCCTCCAGTTGCAATCATCAGGCTTCTAATTCCTTAACTCACTCTGCAGACCACCTGCCAGCCTCAGCTGCTCTGCACCCTTGCCTCTTCCCATGCACATACTGTACATCAATGCTATAAACTATCTAGCTAGTGAGTAACTCTGGCCCGAGAAACCCAGCAAATTTCACTGCCATTCCTGGAGTTTCAATTACAACCTCTCCAATGATGTCTGAATTCCATTGCTAGAAAGGAAGCCTCTTCAATTGTATTCCTTCTTTGGAAACTCTTCCTCGGTACTAGAGCAGTCATTATTGTTCTCTTAACACAGATATGTTGTAGGTGGAGTTAAATAATTCTTGTTAGACTATCCCTATTCAATTTGCTGCTTGGTTTATATCTCCTTTTTGGATCTTGATTGAGGCAATAAATAAATAATAACTGATAGAATTTATTAAAGTCTTTTTTTATATTCAAGAACTCTGTTAAACACTTTATCCAAATTATCTCTACTACTACTATACCCATATTGATATATATAGCCAACAAGGAAACTAGAGAATTTCAGCGTTTTACCAAAGTGACGGATGTGGGGTTATAGTATGGACAACAAAGCTGAGGGACCATGCTCACAATATTATGCATACATATCAACTGCAAGAAATGATATGAAACTGACCTTTTTGAAGTCACAATATTATGTTTCTTTGTTGTTTTTTACACCTATAGTCATCAGTTAGCATTAGTGTTCATGTTTAACATGTAAAAAGAGACCTACACCACAAACATTTTCTATTTTTTTATTATACTTTAAGTTCTAGGGTACATGTGCAGAATGTACAGTTCTGTTACATAGGTATGCACATGGCATGGTGGCTTGCTGCCCCCATCAACCCATCACCTACATTAGTTATTTCTCCTAATGTTATCCCTCCCCTAGCCCCGCAAGCCCCGACAGGCCCAGGTTGTTCCCCTCCCTATGTCCATGTGATCTTTAGAGGAATTCTACAATATGAAAAAATAAACTAGCAATATATACATTTAACTTTTTCTATTGCTCTCTTTTTGAGCCTACAAGTAGTGTAATTATTATTTTCTTCATTAGTTGTGAATTGACTAGATTGTGAATATATTCATGCAATAATATATATTTTCTAGAATGAACTTTGTATGAAATGTACAAATCTGTGATTCAGAAATGCCCTAATGAAAGCTCTGAAATGTCCTAATATAAACATGAAAGCATATTTTTATATTTACTGTTGCCAGATTTTGACAGAAGTATTTACTTGATCAAATGAACTGCCTCTGACACTACTTTTGACTAGTTAGTCATAAGATACCCACTTTTTGTTAGACATAGCATATATCCAAACCATTAAGAGAGATACACAAAGAATAAAACAAAACAAAGAAACAAAATCCCAAGTCTATCATTTTGGGAGAAGGTGGGAAAATAAAAATTCAACCTCAAATAGAAGGATTTAGAAAGAGCATACAAACATTGCAAAGATAAATTGAAGAGATGAGTTAAAATCATACTTACTCCATCACGTGAGATTAATTCCTCTCCTGTGCTTATCTTTATATATGACTCTGTCAAACTATCTCTTTTAATTTACATATTTTAATTAGCATAATGGATCTACTTATAGTCCATTTAAAATGATTTTAACTTCTCTTTTCAAGTTATCTTGGGTAAAAGAAAATAGCTGTGGTTGGGTAATAGGGGCCTGTGAGTAGGTTCCTAGAGGAAACATCCAACTGTTCAAATAAGGAGATAAAGGAGTGTTAACATCTGTCTACATCATAGCTCAGCAGTTAGCCCATGAGAATCTTTGCCTTTTGTCTGTATTTCTTACTCAGAAGATTTGAGCTGAAATGAGTGTCACTAACGGATGGATGATTAAAGTCAGATACATTTTGAATACACCATGGGTATTTATTTGCTATTTATCAGTGCTTTTTTTTCCTTATCTCTTTTATGTCATAAGTTCCACTTGCTTTACCTAAGTCTAGAATGTCTCATAAGATGATTTGCTTCTAACTTTCTTCCATGTTTTAGGCATATTT
Organism: Hylobates moloch; assembly: GCF_009828535.3. NCBI lineage: Eukaryota > Metazoa > Chordata > Mammalia > Primates > Hylobatidae > Hylobates > Hylobates moloch. The sequence goes on along the minus strand of NW_026652280.1, from coordinate 12,691,901 downwards.
CAAAATCCTTGAATGCTAAAAAAATGCATGTTAAATCAATATAAAAGTAATGTTTCACCAAAAAAGAGAAACAAATCATAAACTTTTATTCACTTCAAATCATAACTGCAAATATTAGTATATATAATCAAAGTTACAGAATTATAAGTAGCTGCCAACAATTTTATAATCATATGGAAAGATTTTTTTAAACTTTATGTGTACTTGACAAACAATAAATAAAATCAATGTAAGGATATAGAAAGTTAAATCGAAAAATTTGCAACTTTTATCTAAGGAACATATGTAGAATTTTGTCTTAAATTACAAAAATATTATACTCCTTCACATATATAACATTGATAAACATAAATCATGTAAAAACTCTCAAAGCAAGTCTCAACAAAAACAACGTAACTGATATTACACAGTCCAAATTCTCTCACACTGCACAGTTACATTTAAAAGCAATTCTAATAATGATTTTAGAAAGAAAACATTTGGAAACATAAAACATAGCAGCTTTCAAGATCTCATAGTTCAAATAAAACATCAAATAGAAAAGCTTTATGAAAAATTATATGTTCTTAAGTGGATTTAAAGAAACCTAAAGATAAACAAATAAGATCTAGACTAAAAGAAAAGAAAATATTTAAACTAATAGCTTATAGCTAGCCAGTCGAATAATAATCTGATCAGGATATTTCCTGCCAAAGATAAACAATTTACCAAAATATCAATACTGAAGTCATCCATTATCATAATGGATCAAGCCAGTCACCAAAACACTATGCAATCAGAACACTGATCAAGCATGCCTCTACCCTGTCTGACGCATTTTATTGTTTTCCTTTACTTGTGACAACTCTATCCCTGCTACATTCCTTATGCCCCCCTGAATTTAAAAAAAAAAAAGATTAAGATGATAAATCCTTTGCCTCCTCACAGCATGCAATGGAATACATTCTTCAATTTTCTTGACCTTCCTGAAAAGCAACTAAGACACTCAAGTTTATTAAACACCAAGACAACAGGGTTTCATTTAACACTTTCCTTTGCTTCAGCAACTTACAAACTTGACATTGACTATAGATGTGTTCTCAATGGTCTTTAAAGACCAAAAGCAAAAATTATGGGGCTCCAAAGACCTGGCCAAAAATTTTACTGCCACAGAGCAGTACACTAATTTTGGGGGTGGTGTGAAAATCAGGAACCCCTTGAATCTCCACCTGCTTGACACAATTCTTCCATAGCTATGAAACGTTTTTCCCTTTCTATATGACATAGGATCCAGGAAGATAAAAATAAAAATAGAGAGAAAATAATTTGATTACCTACAGGCAAGAAATTTTCTGTAATTTAAGCAGATTTTAGACCTGAGAGCAAACAAATTCAAAAAGGAGAAACAGGAAAATGTAAATTACGTTAAGGGAAATTGTGTTGAATTCCAAACATCTATCTAAAATTTTCAGAGAAAAAGAACACGACCTACAAAGACACAAACATGAGCTTGATACCACATTTTTCAAGAGCAATGTTGGATAAAAGCACAAATAGAAAAGTGTCTGGCTGTTTTTTAAAAAGTTTTAGATTCTGGAATTGAATATTCAGCCAAACCGTCATTCAAATATAAGGGCATGTTAAAAATATTTTCTACTATATTAAAAGTATCCAAAATACTTCCCCACAATCACATTGAGAACGGTTTTGATGACATATTTAAGGAAGAGGATATTTAAACTCAGAACATGCCTATAGATATTTATCAAATAAAAATTTTAAGTATTAGTAAGTATTTTGTCATCTTTAAAAGAATAACTAAAGTGAAAAAAGGAAAATATAGCTGTAACAATTCAGAATTAAAGGAAATTTAATATTTAGATAAAGTCTATACAACAATGGAATTGTCGTGGGAGAACGAGAGACCTGAGGATGTGCTATAGTTATTTCCTTATTAGGGAAGGGATATAGACATCATTTCAAATATAATAAAAACTTAATAAGAAACAATAAACGCAGTTCAAACTGAAATATTACATTTAGTTCTAAAAAAGAGGTATAAATAATTTTGAAAAATTAAATGGTTTAAACTCACCAGTTAAAAGATACCTCTCACAGGATACTGAATACTTTCTTGCAGTAATAACTAGATCCAATGGGTAAATCATTTTGTATCTCAGAACGCAAAGACAGGTTATGGTAATAAGTTATTTAAAGACAAGAATCTCTCTTGGGGAACAAGAGACTAATATTCACTTTCCTTCCTGTAGACCGCACCAAATTGTCAAATCTAGGTGCAGGTGGACAGAGGACTAGGGCTGTCATATACAGAAAGCCTTTGATGAAATAAGGAAAAAACAAGTAGCTTTTATTAGCTGCACTGATATTCTTCTGTATATCTCTGGAAGTCTCATCAGTACAGACAGTCTCCCTACCTTCCAGTAATTTCCCAAAAGCCTTTGGCAACCATAGAATACTTGTGGCTGGTCTGCAAAGAGAGATATTCAGATTTGTATTGTTTAGGAGGCAAATTGTAAGAGACATTAACAGATGTAGGAAAAGACGCTAAAAAAAGAATCTATAATTTACTTAAACAAAGTTATGCTATGAACATTAAGCCCAGTTTCTACAAGCAACGCTGTGATTTAGGGAATTATGGAGTTGAAGATTTGAACTTTTTCTTGAGAACAAAATGTTTTACAAATAAGCTGTAGAAACGTCACTAGAATGTGGTGGTTGCTGAATAAAATATTTGGATTTCAGAAGCTTGGATACTGAAAGGAGGCCTTTACCAGCTGATTTTTGGAAATATCAATCTTCACTGGATATTAAACTCTCATTACTGAACTCTGTACCAGTGAGAAAACTGTGCCGATGAGGTGCTGCCATTAATCACTTAAATTACTTTCAAACCGTTAGTTAATTGTTACTATGGCTATAGAAAAATCAGTCTTTTCTTAGGAGTGTAGAAATGTTTTTTTCTAAATTCCTTCGTCTAAATTCTCGCTAATTGGAGGGACAAGTAATACTTAAAAAAATATCATTTTGAAGACATACAAAGCCAGAGTAGAACTGAAACTAAAGCTACAACTCAGCCTTAACCAGCACAAATCCTGATTTAGTGGAAATTATCAAGCCCTTACTCTAGATTTCTAATGAAAAAAAAAAATGCCTTCACTGAAGAAAAAGTACTATTTATGGAGTGGCTATATTAATATAAAATAAAATATAGATTTCAGATTATAAAATATAAAGGATATGGACACTTACTTGAAATTATAGCAAATTTAAATAATTTTATTAATAACCATACATAATGAAATGTATAATTTATGTGTACTGAACATATAATCTTAATAACAGTCAAATCAAAAGAGAAAATCAAGGATAATAAATGTTATATGAAAACACAGTTAAAAGTTTTAACTTGAAGAAATTATCCAGAAATCTTCATGTAAGAAATTGAGAATACATGTTTGTAGTACACAGGGAAAGTTGCAAAATAAAATATAAATTTAAGAACTCATTTATACAAAATAAAATTTAAATTGCATTATTAAAAAAGAATTATAAGAACATTATCTATAAAACTTATGAGATGCAGCAAAATCATATTTCTAGAGCAATTTCTAGCCTTAGATTATTGTATTACAAAAAAATTCTGAAAATAATAATTTAAGTACTCCTTTTAAGAGAGAAGAAAATGTACAACAAAGAAATTCCATATATTCTAGAATGAGAGATAATTAATTTGAGAGAAGATAATGAGATAAAAAACGTCACTGGAGAATATCAGCAAAACCAAATGTCGCTTATTTGAAAATATTAACAAAATAGACAAACATTTGGAAATACTGATCAAGAGTCAAGAAAAGAGGAAAGACACAAATAAACAATGTCATGAATGAAATGAGAACATAATTCCAGTTAAAGTAGAGGATACAAAGTTAAGGGAATATTATGAATAACTACATTAACAAATTGAAAACCAAAACACAAAATATTATGTTTGTGTGTAAGGTATTACATATATATATATATGCACACATACAGATATTTAACCAGGACTGACTTCAGAAAATATTTAAAAACAGTAATACCGTTACTAAAATAAAGTGGTGATTAAGTATCTTATCCTTCAAATTTGAAAGACGGAGGTAATCTTATAATTTCCATAAAAGTTAAAATAAATCTCTATTTTTTCATTCTTGACAAACAATAAAGAATAAGTATTTCATTCTAAAAGAACAGCATAATCATGTTAGTGAATGCAGGAAATTGCATTGTTACAACAGAAATTTTCTAGGTGGGCCATAATATTTGTAAATGTAGATGCAAAATCCTAAACAAAATATGAGCAAATCAAATCCAATAGGCTGGCACTTCCTTGTGCCAGCCACTGTGCTGCGGTCTGTGGGTGCAGAGGTGAGACCTACCTGCTGGCAGAGGGTGGTACCTGCTTTATTAATTCATGCATAATGAAGTTAGTTGGGGCCAAAGGGTAAGTGCCGAGATGGCAGAACTGACAATAGCAAATCAAATCAAGTCTACATAAGACATATATCAAAATAATATTTGTCAGGGATACAAGAGTGGTTTGATATTGAAAAATTTATAAATGGAATTCATAACCTTACCAAATAGAAAACCGATATGATATGTTAGTTTCATGTGTTTGATATGGATGCAACAGAAAACAGATGCCACATACACAATTGTATACTTTGAAGAGGGTGTACTTAAAAAGAAGTAACTACAAAGATGGGTGGGCTATATGGAAATAAGAAGGAGTAGGAAAGAACTCAGAGCTAACAGAATTGAATACATTTTACAATAGTATTAGATAACATTAATATCTGGGAATAAATATAAATAAATAAAACTAGATGTGTGTTAATACAGCTCTTTAAAAAGAGGTAACAACCCTGAGTTTTTACTCCAACCTTGATAAGATTATTTTTCAATTTATATGCAAAAAAAAAACCATCAAGAGCTAAAAACCTCTAATGAATAGACTATAACATATGCTAGAAGGTAGATTGCCTGGTAAGATATACAGAAATTATGAATCAAGAACAATAAAGACATGTGGTATCATCCCGAGAACAACGTGTCTAACTTGAGTTTCATGAAAATGCTCACCAAAAGACGTCAACTGTATAGGAAAATTGGTCTAAATAACTAGGTCAATTTGGCTTATGATTGTCAGCTTTTGCCAGCTACCCAGTAATGTGCAAAGGGCTAATGAAGAAGAAGGTAATGGCTGGCGCAATGGAGGTTATGCAGCATGGCCACCAGAAAATAGACTTAACCTCATCAAGGCTGATCTGGCTCAGACCCCTGCTGAGCTCCCATCTGGACAACAGTGGTAACAATTGTTGAGCTCTCCAAATGGCACTATTCCTAAAGGAATAGCCAAGCACCTGGTGCCATGTGGATTATAATGGATCCTTTACAACAGGAGCAGGGATTTTCTTCCTCAATGGAATGCATGCTTAGTCTTTATATTCATTTGTTTCTGCTTGCACCACCTTTGAAAATAAAAATATATTAAATGAAAAATACATTACACACCCTTATGATATTCCACACAGCACTGCTTCTAACTAGAAACTCATTTCACAGCAAAAGAGTCTAGGAATGTTCTCACACTTACGAGATTCACTGGGCTTATTATGTATTCCGTCATCCTGAAGCGACTGTTCTGACTAAAGGTGGGATGGCTTATTCCAAAACTGATTATGGTACTAGCTATGTGATAACACCTTGTGGGGCTGAGGTGCTTTCCTACATGTTGTTAGGAAAGCCCATATGTGGCTAGAATTCATGTGTCCAGAAAGCAAGAAGTGACATGAGAGTGGCTTTCTTACTATTTACCCTAATACACTTTAAAATTTTGGCTTTTAAATGTATATCTCAGTGTCCAAAGAAATACAATGGATATAACAAATTTCCATTCTATCAGAGGCTGAGATTGTCCTCATGCTACTGTGGCTCTTTGTGCCAACCAACCAGAGAAATTATTGCTGGCCAGGTTGACTAATCCAATTTATCTAGGGAAAACAGAATAAACCCAATGTGGGTAGGGAGGGGTACATCCAAAAGCAGAGAATTATCTGTGAGTATTCCTACATCTAATGATCAAAGTTAATGTAAACTTATAGCAACTCAATTCAGGTGGACCTACTAATTAACTGCACAGAAGATTAATTGTCTATACACCTGGGTATAGGTTACAGTCTGTCAGGCAAAGAAATAAAATGCTTTTTATTTCTTTCCCTTTCCTGATTACTCTGGCTAGGACTTCCAGTACTACGATGAATAGGAGTGGTGACAGTGGGCACCCTTGTTTTGCTCCAGTTCTCAGGGGAAATGCTTTCAACTTTTACCCATTCAGTATGGTGTTCGTTGTGGATTTGTTATGGATGTCTCATTATTTTTAGGTATGTTTCTCCAAGAGGCTTGATAGAAAAGAAGGAATTATTATTTTTCCAGAGACAACTACAGGCAGGGATTTGATCAGATAGCATAAATGAAATTCAAATTATTTTACGGATGAGCTGCTGGCTTCTCTGCTTTTGCAGACTGAAAATATTGGTTAAGAAGTGTTCTTGAGCAAGTTATAATTTGAGATGAGCTCTTGAGAACCATTCGCTCTGGTGATACATAGGGATTCTTGACTAACCTTTACTCTCCCAATCATTTGAATAATCACTTAAGCTTCTAATTTCCTGTATTGAAAGAAATGTTGATATCTAAATCTGGTTATTTAAATATCTGGAGTGACTTCTATTTTTCTGATATAATACACATTAATAGAAACCCCTATTACTATGCTCACAATTAAAATAGCATTAACTAAGGAGACATTGCAAATACAAGGACAGAAATACAAGGGTCCTCAGAGATTACTGCAAACATCTCAGTGTGCACAAACTAAAAATTATATAGAGAAAATGGATAAATTGCTGGAAAAACACAACCTTCCAAGATTGAACCAGGAACAAACAAAAATTCTTAATAGACCAGTAATAAATAATGAAATTGAATCTAGGTACACAAGGACTTAAAGATGGAACAATAAACACTCAGGATTTCAAAAGCAGGGAGGAAGTGGCGGGGGAAGTCTTGAAAAACTACCTATCGGATACAATGTCCACTACTTGGGTGACAGGATCATTAGAAGGCCATACTTCAGTATCACATGATATATTCTTGTAACAAACCTGCAAATGTACCCCTTGAGTCTAAAATTTAAGATAAAATAAAATGGCATTAAGAATTGCATCAATGATTAGATTACACCTTTATACTACTAGACTATGTCTTGCCTTGTCTTCATATTGCTATATACATTAAGCATCTTTCAAACTAAAAATTAAAGATAGATTGCATATTGCAAATATGTGCATATGTTTTTATAGAATAGAATGTACTATAAATCATTTGATAATTCTACTAGTAATGAAGCTTGTTTAGGTATGTTTGCATTATATAGATAGATGGATGAATAGATAGGTACATAGATGATAGATAGATACATAGATAGAGGTATATATCTTTGATATATTTAAACCACAAAAGATGAGACATTCTATAAACTATGAAAAACTAAAACTAAAAATTAATTAAGAAAATAATTTTACACTGTTAATAAAAGGTAACTCTGCTCACTAACCAACAAATAGGTTTCTGTTACAGGGATATATCAGTGGTAGAAAAATCCATTCCCCTACCCCCTTAAAAAAAGGTAAAATTCTTCAAATGAATAGAGTAATGTCAATTTGGTAACTCTTTGAAGGCTGTTTTAGGAGAATCAGAATTATGCAGATTCTGTTATGAAAGTGTACAGTCACTTTCTGGCTTCGTTTAAAAATACTCCACCGAAATTATTACTTTTGCAGTTAATGTGGCTGAAAATTAAAGACTGTAAATCAGCTAATCCAAAATCCACTGTATAGAAGGCATCTTGTCAGATCAAAAATTGTAAGCAGAGCTCACCTGAAAGGGAGCTTTCCTCATTAATCTAAGTAAAAGTGATGGGGTGGTTTAGAGCTGAAGAACTGACAGAATATTTCACCAGTGTTAGAAACTCAGTGTGGTGCCATAGCCCATTCAAAAGAAGAGATACTTCAATTGAATAGGACTTAGGCTCATAATTTAAGCCCCAATCATCTTTGTATTAGTTATTTTGCATGCCACATGAACTCCTGTGCTTATTACTAACAAAATACAAAATATGCTTGTTTTTCTTAGAGCTCCAGGACATTTCAGATCACTTAGCAAAGATTTGTCCAAATGAGGTATAGATCATTTGAATTTCTAAGGCTGGTTTACATTCATTTTTTATAAGAATAATAACTTTAAAAGCTCAAATGGTAGCAACACCTGCTAGTGTTAAATATTTACTTGTATGTGAAAATTACAATGCAAAAAGTTCTGAAAGGTTTTGTTGTTTCAAGTTATGCATTCATGATAGGCTCTTCTGTTTATAAAAATAGTGCAAGTTTCTCTTAATCATACAGATTTTCTTATATGTGAATTGTCTAGTTTTAAGAGATTACACAAAACAATAGGTTAATATTTTTAATTCACAATTTCAATACATCCTTCATACTTCCTACAAAATGAAACTAATAAAGTGCAAACTATTTAAAGCATATCAGTGGCTTGCAGCACTGACTATAAGCTTTTTTGCTTGTCAAACACAGCTCTTCAGATACACCTCAACTTCATTGTCTAGTTTTTCTACCATTTCCCATACTTGAGTGCTATTAAACACTTGATTTCCTTGTAGTTTATTCACGTCTGCTGTTTTATTAGTAATTATGAGAAGCTGAAAATATTGAGAAGAGAGAGAAAAAGAAACTGAAGTCAAGACTGATACATGGTAATGTGTGCATACATATGTATGTGTATGTATATTTGAATATATAGTAGGTAATATATCAAGTAATATAAAGTATGTTTATATTACCTGGTAAATTATATACTCCTATAATTATACATTTATATAAGTATATATGTAATTAAATTTATAGATCAGGTTACATAAAGTATATTTGTATATAAAGACATATCTACTAAATATTTGAAGAATATTTCTTAAGCATTTTATTATTTATTCCTAACTCAATTCTCTTGTGATCAGGTAAAAGACTTTATATTATTTCAATCCTTTTAGGATTTATTGAGATTCGCTTTACGACACAGCATATATTCTCTCCTGTAAATTGTCTCATGGATGCTTGAAAAGAATGTACTCATCTATGGTTGGATGGAGTGTTTCATAGACATTGGTTGAAGTTGGATGATAGGGTTTTTCTCTTGCTAATTTTCTTTCTGGTTGTTCTGTAAATTACTGAGCTTAGTGTATTGAAATCTCTAAGAATTGTGAAATTGTCTAAGTATCTTTTCAATTTTGAGTTTTAATTTCATATATTTTACAGCTCTGTTATTTGATGCTTGTGTATTTATAATTTATGTTTACCTAATATATTTATTTTTTATCACTAGAAATGCTCTCTTGTTTCTGTTAATATTTTTGTCCTACAGTCTATTTTGCTTTATGTTATTTTAGCTCTCCCGAGCCAAGATTTTTGTTTGCATGGTGTATTTTATTCTTTTTGTTTTCTTTTTTTTTACTTTTAGCCTATTTGTAACTTTGAACTCTTGTGTCAGGTACACAGTATGTAGTGTGTTGTGGTGTGTTAGGATTCTCCAGAGAAGAGAATCAATTCTATAGATGACAGATATATACATAGATAAATAGATAGATAGACATTTATCTTGTGAATTGGCTTAAATAATTATGGTGGGTGAGAAATGCTACAAACTGCATTCTGCAGGCTGGAGAACCAAGAAAGCAGGTAGTATAATGCAGTTTGAGTCCCAAAGCATGAGAACCAGGAGAACAGAGTCCAACGGCAAGAGAAAATGGATGTCCTTGTTCGAAAAGAGAGAACGGACTTGCTCTTCCTTGACATTTTTGTTGTCTTCATGCCCTCAACAAATTTGATGATGCTGCCCACATTAGTGAGGGCCTATCTTCTTTACTCAGGCTACCCATTCAAATGCTAATCTCTTCTGGAAATGTCCTGACAAACAAACCTAAACATAGTATTTTACCAGCTATCTGGGCATCTCTTAACCCAGTCAAGTTGACACATACAATTTTCATCCTGTCATGAAAACTTGATTTTTCATCCTGTCATAGACAATGTGTGAAAAGAAATGAATAGGGAAGAATCTAATGTATGGGCAATTCTTAATTCTCACGGAAACATAGCAAAAAATAGAGTATGAAGAACCCAGCAGCAAAGTGAAAAAGAAAGATACAAAGCCCCAAGAAGCATGTCAAAAGTCTAGGAAATAGAAACACCAGGCTAGGGAAAAACTTTGTATCAAAAATAATGGCAACTACATTTTAGAGCTTACATTAAATGTGAAGTTGTTTCTTTGATAGCATAAGATTACATTCCAATTATGCCCATACATTTTAATAAAGCTATTCTACACAATTCTATCTTGGAGGTCTTATTAAAAACAGAATCACATGAACATGTAACAAAAGTAGCTGGTGAGAGAACATATATGGACCAAGACCCCAAAATAACAAAGTAACAGGTCAAAAAGGAGGAGTAGCCATAGCCTTGCCTGTTTTAGGAGAAAGTTTTTTTTTTTTTTTTTTTTTTGAGATGGAGTCTTGCTCTGTCATCCAGGCTGGAGTGCAGTGGCATGATCTCTACTCACTGCAAGCTCCACCTCCCAGGTTCACGCCATTCTCCTGCCTCAGCCTCCTGAGTGGCTGGGACTACAGGTGCCCACCACCACGCCCGGCTAATTTTTTGTATTTTTAGTAGAGAGGGGGTTTCACCGTGTTAGCCCGGATGGTCTCAATCTCCTGACCTCGTGATCCGCCCTCCTTGGCTTCCCAAAGTGCTGGGATTACAGGCGTGAGCCACTGCACCCGGCTGATTAGGAGAAAGTTTAATTGAAAACTTACTTCCCATTTATTCCCACAAAACATGTCCCTGGTTATCTAAACTCTTCATAGATTGTAAAGTAGTGATTCAGGATGACTTCTTAGTATAGCCTAGGAAAGACGCCAAGAAGACCTGATGCTTGCGTAAGATTCAGTGAGCCCTAAAAGAGACAATGTACTAAAATATTTTTCCTCCTTCTATGGAATAACTGTGTTTCTGATTAGACGTCATGTGTTGATGATTCAATAGTTTGTGTTTTTTTTTTTTTTTTTTTTTTGGTGGGGGCGCTATCCTAGTAGATCTAATATTTGCTTTGATAGTACTCTAATTCTAGAAGTTCTAAAATGCTACACATATGGTTTCAGAGATTTAAAAATAATGAATTTTTTTCTTCAATGCTACATCTGGCCTTGGATCTTCAATGTTAAGTAAAATTTGTTTTATTTATCACATTTTCTATTGTTAAAATGATTTTATGTGTTCAATACAAATAATTTGATGGTATGACTAGGGAATTCTAAATTCTAGTATGGAAAAATTTAAACCTCCTGTTTTTAAATACTTTCATTATAAAGACATGTTCATGTTAAAGAATAATCTTTTTATTCAGCAGTGGAAATGTTACATTGGAAATAATAAGGTTTCATTGGGCATAATATTATTTATTTTGACATGAAAACAAAGTTAAGGATAGAAAATAGAACAGTCAACAAAAAAATTAAGTCAAATATCTGGTGCCAGAAGCTCTCCTGGTCCTTTAGAACATTGGCTTACAAAAGACTGGCTAATTACACGTAGCTGATAAAAAGCCCTTCTGTTAAGAAATAATGAACTCAGTAATTTTTGCTTGTGTTTGTTTTTCCATTTGAAACATGGAGCTTTGCTATAAAAACTGACAAAAATTTCCTTCAGCAACTGATTCATTTTCTGACATATAGTCTGATAGGTGACATTTAGACCATGAGAATAATTTCAGATTTTTATATATATGTGCTTGTATATTAGTTCATTAGTTTGATTAACAGTTCAAAAGTTTAACCACGTTTCACAGGTTCTTCACATTTTTTTTTATCTGTTATCCTCTCAGGAACTAAATTCATTCACTGATCAAAAGAAATTTTAAAAAGTTATTGTGATAATAACGTCAGCCTTTAAACATTTTCATGAATTCTTTATTTTTACTTGCCAGGAAACTCTCCATAAAATGTATATTTATAAACTGCCAGCATTTCTTTATCATAAACTGAATTTAGAATTTAAAAATCTGCTATTGCTGTAAAATGCTGTATTCTCATTCTTTTAGGGTTTGTGTTTCTAAGTGGGGAGGGCCATTAAAGGAGTTCAAAAAATTAGCCCCTCTCAGAGGTCAATAGAAATAAAAGTAGAATAATTTGGTTAAATCAAATATATTTTAATATTTGCAAGGCTCCATTAGTACATTTTACTTGAGTTATTTCATAGTGCTTAGTGAGCATTTTCCACAGTGTTCCATTTAATTTTCACCATAATCCTGCAAGATATTTCCTAATGTTGCATTTTAGAGATGTGAAAAAATGAGAAATATTATGTAGCTTGCTTCAGGACTACAGGTCAGTATTCAATTTAGGTCTATATGGCTCTATATCATAAATGTGTGTATGTATATATATATGTTTATGCACATATCCATGTGTGCGTGTGTGCATGTGTTTGTGTGTGTGTGTGTGTGTGTACTTGAATTTGCTATATGATCAAGGAGGCTTTATGTCTATCTACTATCTACTGTTATGGACAATTTTCCACAAGTGCAATTTTTTATATTGAAAACATTTTATTGACAAATATTGTATATATTCAAGGTATACAACATGACATATGTATACACTGTGTAATCATTACCACAATCAGATTAACAAGTACACCCATCACCACCCATGCTTGTGCTGGCTTTGACAGTCTATGTACACTGCCACCCATGCTATACATTAGAGCTCCTGAATTTGTTCATATTATAATTTTGACCTTTGACCAACATATTCTATTTCCACCACACTGTTTTATTAGTTATTTTTAAGAACTGCCTTTGGGCAGTTCTTTGCCCAGAGCAATTTATTCAGCTTGATGTAGTATAAGTATCTCCTGGAGAACATCTGTGAGAGGCTGGAGATGATTTATTGCCTAGGTCAACATCACAGTTTCCTCCATAAACTAGTGCAGCAAGGCAGTAATCCTTTACTATTTGCATAGCCTGTAAAACTCGCCTGTTAACGTAAAGTTTATCTCAAACTTCCCTTGAGTTTTAATTAGCAATTAAGAAGCAGTTTTGTTCTTCTTACAAAACTTTCTCATCAAAATTAGAGTAACATCTCCTTGGTTTATTGTAAGCGTTCACTTACAACCTTGGTTATCAACAAATGCTGATATAGTCTCACAATCCTGTTCTGCTTTTCTTTATAAATATTCTGTATTTACTGCATCTGGTACTTTCTTTTTTGACATCTTCACCAATGCTTCTTTATCTTTTTTTTTTTTTTTTCAAATCTGGGTTATCAAGTATTTCCTCTTGGTAAAGTCATTCCTGTTTCTCCTGGTTCATGCTTATTTTAGTGCATTATTTGATTGATTTTGTTTTGCTTTGTTTAAATTTGTGTCAACTTAGTGATTGATTTCCCTTCTTCATTCATTTATTCATGCATCCACTAAACATTAATTTTATATTAGGTGCTAAATATCCAAAATTGAAAAAAAAATCAACCCTTGACAGATTCATAGGAGAGGAGAAAGATATAGAAATGAAGTAAAAAGCTCTAATACAATGTAATTGTGTTCTATTTGAGGTACTTATACATATGTTAAAAGAAAAACAAAACAAAAAAAAACTTAAAGACAAATTTAACAGAGTTTCAGCAAAGAATGATTCATGAATCAGGCAGCCTCCTGAACCAAAATAGGTTCAGGACAACTCCATATTTGCCACATGGTATAATAATATTTATAGACAGAAAACTAAAAGTGAGGTACAGAAACCAGTGTATTGGTTACAGCTGGTTGTTTGCCTTGTTAGAACATGGTTTGAACAGTTGGCGACCTGTGATTGGCCAAAACTCTGTGTTTGGTACAAGAGTAGGTTGCAGTCTGTGTACACATGCAGCTGGGTTACAGTTCACTATGTACTACAAAGAAACCTGAAGACCAGACTTAATATATGTAAGGAAGTAACTTTAGGCTAAACTTAACAGGTGGTGGAGAACCATAGACCATGGAACATCTAATCCTACCTTGAGGATTCAGGAAGAACCTCATCAAGGGGAGGACACTTTTGTTGAGTTGTGAAATGTCTAGGTTTTTTTTTTTTTTTTTTTTTTTTGAGATGGAGTCTCGCTCTGTCACCCAGGCTGGAGTGTAATTACACAATCTCAGCTCACTGCAAGCTCCCCCTCCCAGGTTCACGCCATTCTCCTGCCTCAGCCTTCTGAGTAGTTGGGACTACAGGTGCCCACCACCACGCCCAGCTAATTTTTTTGTATTTTTAGTAAAGATGCGGTTTCACCGTGTTAGCCAGGATGGTCTCGATCTCCTGACCTCGTGATCCACCCGCCTCGGCCTCCCAAAGTTGCATGAGCCACCACGCTTGGCCGAAATGTCTAGTTTTTAAGCCAGAGTATGATAATAAAGTGTATTTTAGGAAGGAGATTTTCCTCCAAATCTTGACTATAGTGAACAAGAGCATGGGGACCTCTGGAAAGTATTTGGAGGTGAACAGAGAAGTTCATGTGCAAACGTGGCCATTGAATGGGCTGGATGTGTGGATAGGTCTGATGAGAATTCCACCCAGAGCTGCCCTCTGTTCTGTGCCCCCTAATTCCTCCTGAGGATAAAAGGCAAGCCTCGTCTAATTTAAATTTGCATTGTTTCAAAGTCCAGGCAATTTATTCATTAAAATTCTATTAGTTTTCTCAACTGCTCCCACATTGTTAGGTGAGGAAAACATTCCAGAGATTGTCATACATTTTACAAATTTGTTTCACTACCTAAATAGTGAAATGTTATCTTTAGACACTGATGATAATGTCACAGAGAATCAAAAGTATCTCATTAACTTCAATTTAATTATCTTGAATGAAGGGATAGGCTTCTATATAACTTGAAATAAATTATCCTCCAATATTCATGCACATTTACATTGGAAGTTGAAACAGATCTATTATGGGGCAAGGAAAATTCCTAAAAGTTTAGGAGGGAGAATATTGAAGGTCAATACTTTTAGATCATTTTCTAGTTTCCAAAAGGATCAACTCTTAAAAGATATTTTAATATATTTTGCAGCATTTCCTATATATATATATATATATATATATACATACACATATATATACATATATATACACATATATACACATACATATACACATATATATACATATATATGTGTATATATATGGTGTTTAGATGTCTCTCAATGGATTTATAACCAGTTTTCAGATATTATAGCCACTACACAGACATTTTAATTTTTACAAAAATAAATGCAAATCTAGCAACTATTGATATAGAAAATTTATGGATATAGTCACTTTTACACCAATAAAACTCATCATGCTTCTCTAATTCATCTTCTAACTAATCTCTGTCACTATTGATCAATTAATCCAAGAGAGGAACATAGAGTCATTTATTTGGGTGAATGGTTCATAGATACAATAAAGGAAAGTATGTAGTTTTGTAAATTCTATTTTTTTAAAGAACAGGACAAAGGACTGTTAATTTATTTGTAACTGTGTGATATTTCATCTAAGCAATTTTTGGACATTTTAGGTTAACAACTTTTTTTTCTTTTTGGGCATGACAACATCAAGACTTTTCACATTATTTACAGAATTAGCAACTGTTTTCAGGTATGAAAACAGCATCTGACTATTTCATGTGATCTCATGGAAGATGACATGTTCTCTAGGAAGTCGTTGTCATTTTCAGTTCCAGGAAGGGCTGGCATGCTGCCCAAGATAAAAGGCAAAATACCTTAGTCTTATCCTTAAAGCTGTGGGGCAGAGCTTGACTGTTCCAATGTGGACTTTTCCCTTTAAGCAAACTTTCACCTGAGCTGGGTAGTACTCCTCCCTTTCGAGGGCACAACTTTTACATTCTAGGCTCTCCACAATTCTCTGTTTCTCTAATTGCCTCTTTCACTTGTGTTTTCTTTAATTTCTGATTCCTTTTGCAGCTTGTCTGGATTTAGACTATACATGAGCAGGAACAATAGACTCACCCCATCTGGTGGGATTCAGGTACTTCACTTTTTTTGTTGTACCTTCTGGGAACCTCACTATCTTTTGCATCTCACCCAGATTCCTGAAATCTTGTTGAATGCATTTGTAAAAATTATTTTTCTGCTATTCATGACTATTACAAGCCTACGTTATCAGGACAACAAGAGTAGTATGCTACCCTTGACACCTGCTCCCATCTCAGCTCAGAAACCACAGAGGACATGCCACAAGCAAAACATCAAACTGACCGAAACTATTCATATTTTTCCTGTAAGTCTTGACCTTTTAGTTAAATTACCACAAGTATTTTAAAATTTTTATATTAAAAATCAAAGATCAGTCTGAAAATAGTAACATTTTTCTTTTAATTTCTCATGTATGTTTAATTCAGAGTTACCTACTTTACATAGTCTAAGTATGACAGAAATTTATGGATTTTTTTCATTTACCTGCTAAGAAATTACTTTGTTTACCTCTAACCAAAGGAAATATTAGGTCTCAACCTAATACACTTCATTTCCAGGCAGAGAGCTATTATCTTAAGCAGAGAAACATTCTGAGTCCCTATTTTTTTAGTTATTTGAACTGTATTCATTAGATGTAGTTTAAATAAATCGTATTCAGATAAAAGGGGATAGTATAGGAGCCAGCATAAGTATTATATTTTAATATAGTTTAAAATATGGTTTCAGTTAATGTTACATACATATAAACTAGTGATATCATTATTATTATTATAACTTGCTTTTTTTTAATAAGCTGCCAGCCCTGGAATCAGGATTCATCATCTTGTTTTGATATAATTAGATTTAATGAATAGTCTGTGCCATTCACCAGCTGCACACACCTAGGGGAGTCACTCAGCATTGTTGTGTTTTGTTTAATGATCCACAAAATGGATAAAATAGCAGTACTCAATTGACAAGGTTGCTCTAAGGACAAAATATTAGTAAACATATGCAAAGATCTCAGAAGAGTTCTTATCACTCAGCATGTGCCAAAGAAACCATCATCACCATCATTGCCATCATCAACATCATCATCATCACCAATGCCTACGTGTTTCCAATCAGTTAATTTTTTTCATTGTAAGAAGATAGCATCTTTCTGAGTCCAAATTACTGCTCAGTTGTTTTTTTTTTTTGCTTTCTGAATTTAATTAATATATAAAAGACCTAAGTAACTTATGAGTCACAGCTTTATTTTTCTTTTACTGCTTTTCAAACGATGAGGATCATAAGGTAAATATTTCCAATTACATCAGCTCTTGCCCAGAAGATATCAAAACTGACATCACGTTTCTTCGCAACAGGTCTAATAAACTGAAGCTGATAAGGACCACAGACTTTCAGTGACCTCGGGATGCCAGACTGTCACTGAGCTTAATGAAGGCACTTTCCTATCCAGTGAACAACAGGACTTATTTAAACCAACTGTGTACACACTGAACTCACTCTGTCTTATCCCAAGTGCTATTATTCAATGCTTAATTAGCCTAGCCATCATGAATTTCTCCTTTCTAGCACTTAAAATCTCCTAAATTTCCCCTGTAGTAATTACTCAATTAATTCATTATCTTTCTTGTTTTCTTAAAGCTTTGATTTTTAAAAAAAGTTTTATTATTTGAAGATAAATTTTAAAAGTTGTCTGTAGACCATTACTTTTTTTTTTTTCTTTTTAATGGAGTCTTAAGCATGATAAAGAAATTGCCTACCTTAGGGAATGGAATTTATAGCAGTAGAGTATCAGGAATGGTGGGGGCAACAACAAGGGGAAGTTTTAAATGGACTGAAATTTATCAAACTGTGCCTCAGAGTATATACTTAGTGGTTTTCTTTCTTTCTTTCTTTTCTTTCTTTCTTTCCTTCCTTCCTTCCTTTCCTTCCTTCTTTCCTTCTTTCTCTCTCTCTCTCTTTCCTTCTTTCTCTTTCTTTCTTTCTTTCTTTCTTTCTTCCTTCCTTCCTTCCTTCCTTCCTTCCTTCCAGCAACATAAAGTAAAAATTGTGCTATAATCAGTGGAATCTAAATCAGGGACAGGAATGAGGATTGCTAATGTAAAAATACATTTTGTGAAAATACTTCATAGGTAGAAATACTTGTTCTTTTTAATAATTTGCCTAATGTTAAAATTATTACCAATTAAATATAAGCCTTTAATAGTCAAACAATATTTATACAAACAAACAAAAAAATGCCAATATGACAAATAAGATATTTCAAATTGTTTAAACCTAATGGCAATGAAGCTCTTCACAAGTCCAAGTCTTCAGTTGTCATAAATATTAGAATATCTTAAATGTTTTAAATCTTTTTAAATTTAGACACAAACACAATGATCATAACTAGCCTCCTCCTAAACCTAGCATTAATAACAAGGTCTGTTAAGCACACTCATATTGAATGTCACCAATATGTTATTACCATGATTTTCCCTTTTACTTTAATTATTTAGCTTCATTTATGTTCAATTTCAATTTCGATCCCTACAGTTTTGTAAACATCGGCATCCATTCCATTTATTTTGTTTTATCAGAAGTCTTATGGATTCTTTATGTCCTGAATTAAAATGACTTTGTTCTTTTAAATAATTTATAATCTGTCTAGATTTAAGGGAAATCACAAGCTTATGCTTTTGGGACAGCTCAGTAATAAGCTATTTTTCTAAATCTTAATATCTAGTTAGAAGAACTATCCCTTTTAAACAGGTGTGAAATATCTAACTGCCTAAATATATAACTGCAGTGGTTAATCTTATTTTCTTTCTTTATATTGAATGTTATATGTCTTTATTTTATTTTTAGGCTATTTAATATGCATTAGCAGAATTATTACCCTGTATCAAGCAGATGGATAATGTGTCTGTAAAAACTTTTCTTATACCACTGAAAGGATAACACTGACTTGCTGATTACCACTTCCTCTGCAAGCTGTCTCCTGAATGAGGAAGTACATGTATCTAGTAGGGGACAGAAGTATAAAGGATAAATGAGGTGATGTTAATCTTTCCTGGAGTCACTGTGAGGGCTAAATAGGAACAGCACAGTCTTCTGTCACTGAAATTTTCCTTATGCTATCAGGGTATCCTAAGTGAACTGAAGATCTCATATCCATGGGTACCATGACTTGGAAGTCCTAACAAAAACTCTTGTTTCCTAAACATGCAATCCAGAGCCAATGTCCGCTTCCTTGACTCCTCCCCGCAAATCACCTAACATAGGCCCAAGCAAGCTTCTCTAGTACCATCTCAGGCAATCTCTTTTGCTGCAGCAAGAAGTAAACCCAATTTCATTCAGGTTTTTTTCAGACATTTTTGTCTATGATGGTCTTTGATGGCCATTGACAGAATTCAATAGATACTCCCAAATCTTAAGCTTAGCTGAGTTGATCTTCTCAGTCCTGTAAATTGCTTAAGTGTCAGGGAATCACCTGTATGTGAAGAATTTAACAAGGTCAGTCCGGGATTGTAATCAGCATTGAAGGGGTGGCCTGCCCCTCCACACCTGTGGGTGTTTCTGTTTGGGCGGAACCAGACTTGAGAAAAGAAAGAAACACAGAGACAAAGTATAGAGAAAGAAAAGCGGGCCCAGACCGGCGCTCAGCATACGGAGGACCCGCACCGGCACCGGTCTCTGAGTTCCCTCAGTATTTATTGATCATTATCTCTACCATCTCGGAGAGGGGGATGTGGCAGGACAATAGGGTAATAGTGGGGAGAGGGTCAGCAGGAAAACCTGAACAACTGTCTGCATCATAAACAAGATAAAGAAAAAGGTGCTGTGCTTTTGATGTGCATATACATAAACATCTCAGTGCCTTAAAGAGCAGTATTGCCGCCAGCATGTCTCACCTCCACCCCTAAGGTGGTTTTCTCCTATCTCAGTAGATGGAATATACAATCGGGTTTTACACCGAGACATTCCATCGCCCAGGGAGGAGCAGGAGACAGATGCCTTCCTCTTATCTCAACTGCAAAGAGGCCATCCTCTTTCATGAATCCTCCTCAGCACAGACCCTTTACGGGTGTCGGGCTGGGGGGTGGTCAGGTCTTTCCCTTCCCAGGAGGCCATATTTCAGACTATCACATGGGGAGAAACTTTGGACAATACCTGGCTTTCCTAGGCAGAGGTCCCTGCAGCCTTCCGCAGTGTTTGTGTCCCTGGGTACTTGAGAGTAGGGAGTGGTGATGACTTTTAACAAGCATGCTGCCTTCAAGCATTTGTTTAACAAAGCACATCTTGCATAGACCTAAATCCGTTTAACCTTGAGTTGACACAGCACATGTTTCTGCGAGCACAGGGTTGGGGGTAGGGTTACAGATTAACAGCATCTCAAGGCAAAAGAATTTTTCTTAGTACAGAACAAAATGGAGTCTCTTATGTCTACTTCTTTCTACATAGACACAGTAACAGTCTGATCTCTCTTTCTTTTCCCCACAAGTATTTCAATTCAGAGTTCTTTTGGATTCCTTCAGACTACTCTAGACTCACTTCAAGCAACTGTATCTCAAAGAAGGAACTGTTTTATATATTTTATTACTAAAACATACTATTTAACCCTCAAAACATTCTATCTAAATGTCTTTACTAACGTATCCAATTAGCCTGAAGTCACTTTTTTTTTTTTTCAGGGAAAAAAATGCAGTAAGGTTTTGAAGACATATTTATAGTATATAAATTTTAACAGTGTTTTAGACCATCTCCAAGGTTAGAGAAATGTGAACAGAACTGTCAGAAGAGTCCCACATGTTTATTTATTCTGACAAAAACACGAATGTGTATGGCCATGGATCTTTTGTGGTGATCCTATATACAACTGTAACAAATCATCCCAAAACATGATGAAAGTTAATCCTAGGCATTGTAATGTTCTTGTTCAGTCAATTGCTACCTTACTCTTTGTTTTTTTTTAATTTAAGGTACACAGAAATTCTACAAGATGAGCCTTTTCACTCTTGTAAAGTAAAACAACTGAGGTAGAGACATTAAGATACCAGCTAACACCCAACAGCTTGCAACTGGGGAATTGGGTTTCAAAATAAGATAACTCTATTGCCAAACACTGTACTTCATTTTCTAATCATTTCTAAGTAAAGGATTCATAAGGACATTGTTAAGAAAAATAGGCCGGGCGCGGTGGCTCATGCCTGTAATCCCAGCACTTTGGGAGGCCGAGGCGGGCAGATCACGAGGTCAGGAGATCGAGACCATCCTGGCTAACACAGTGAAACCCCGTCTCTACTAAAAATACAAAAAATTAGCCAGGCGAAGTGGCGGGCGCCTGTAGTCCCAGCTACTCGGGAGGCTGAGGCAGGAGAGTGACGTGAACCCCGGGGGTGGAGCCTGCAGTGAGCCGAGATCACACCACTGAACTCCAGCCTGGGTGACAGCAAGACTCTGTCTCAAAAAAAAAAAAAAAAAAAAGAAAAAGAACCCTGACTTTTAGAAAAAGTTTATACACAATAATACGTGGACAAGTTATTACTATGACATGAAGAACACACTTTGAAAATGGTGTAATGGTCGGTAATTTTTAGCTATTTTTTCTATCTTGTTATGGTTTATGCAAAAATAATAATTAAAATAATGAGAATACATTAATACTTTAAAGATCATAACTCATTAAAATACTAAAAGATATTCACTATATATTCTTCAGTTATCAAATATTAAATTTAATATACTCCATCATTTCAGATCAAGGATGATGACAAATCATTGCGTAGTTGAACATAGATGCAGATGATTGTGGAACAATAGAGAACATAAGCCAGGTATCATGCAAGAAGCATAAAGAGCAGAAGGAAATCCTAGACCTAGTTCATTAATTTGGAAAATTAAAAAGGCATATGATAAAAAGAAATATATCACATCACCTGTATATTGCCAGAGCTATGATTATACAAAAAGGAAAAAACATCTACATTCATGAAAGCAGAAGCAGTACAAATAAATAAAAATATATTTGTATATTTATTTCTATTCTATAAACTGGATAATGTACGTAATTCTACCGTGTATATTAGGGTAATTAAGCTCATGAAATCATTTAAATGAAAAGTGGATTTTCAAATATTAGACTAGAAAATAATTAAAGATGTGTACTTAGCCCTATAAGTTTTGAGTTCTAGTTGATGAGACAGAAATACTTTTAAAATTTATGAAGTATCCACATTAATATGAAGTAACATTTATTTTACCTTACTGGAATTCTAAATTTTTAGAGTCTGAAGCACGATTTTTCTTTCTAATGCAATGAGCTCTTTTAATTACAATCATTGTTAAATAAGAATACTAATATATATGGCATTTCCCTAGGTTATTCTGCTTGTAACTTTAAAATTTAGCTGTTGCCAAAAAAAAAAATTTCAGCTCAATTTAAATTTCTTTTGTGACAGCTTTTATCTGCTCACCACTGCTTTCTTATGGCAATCATAATTCTCAGTGGGAAGCAATGCACTGTTCTGCTTTCCTCAAACAAAAGGGAAACTCATCATGTGTTTTATTTTAAGAAGGGCGACATATTTCTCAGGTGTTTATTATCTGTATGTCCTCAAGTTTTGTGACATAAAAAGCTATACACAAACGCATCCATGTATGTATACAAATATAATTAGAAACATATCAATTTTTTCTAGCCAGTAGACACACCTTCAGACATCTTGAACTTAAAATGAAAAATAAAAGAAAAACTACACTGCAAACTCTCCATTGTCTTTGGGGTTCTTAGCTCATTTTCTCTGATAGAACCATGGGCATAGGCAATTAAGAAATTAAGATGTGACCAATGATACAATAACATCCTGAAAATTGTACAGTAAGCCATCTGACCCTTAGAAACTTGTGTGCAAGTGTGTTTATCTTTGTAGATAGATCTTAATTAAATTACCTGGATCAAAGCTTAACATATACTAAATTGCCACTTATTCATTATTGTCACACATTCTTGAGACACGGCTTTACAAATTTATATCCTTAAAAACCTGGATTTAGAGTGCCTTCTTCACACATCCATGTCTAATATGGATCATGTTGAGTATCTTTGGATATATTAATTTTGCAATTTAATTTCAGAAAAAAGTAGTATAACACTATTGATTTATATTTTTCTAATTGCA
Source organism: Hylobates moloch (assembly GCF_009828535.3). NCBI lineage: Eukaryota > Metazoa > Chordata > Mammalia > Primates > Hylobatidae > Hylobates > Hylobates moloch. The sequence continues at coordinate 12,668,577 of NW_026652280.1, read as the reverse complement.
AAAGTTCTCTAATTTTCATGCATGTATTGGTAATTTGCATTCTATTCCTATAGAATTGTGTATATTTTATTTTGTAATTTAGTATTGCTTTGTAAAAATAAATATTGACATTATATATCATTTTGTTACATACATTGTGAGTATGATTTCCTAATCCATCATGCATCACATACTTTGTTTTCCATATAAATTGTCATATATGTTTATTAACTAACTCATAAATAATCATACCTGTCAACATTTTTTAATGCTTTCTTGTGTTTTGTCATATTTAGGAACACTTTTCCTACAATTCACAATACTATCTGACAGATGTTAGTATACCTGTCAGTGTTCTTAGTTGTAGATGACTGAAATCCATTCTAATTGACCTAAACCAGGTAATAGATTATATTGGATAAATCATATAATTATTGGAAGGCTGAAGAAACAGGCTCAGAACAGGGCAGCCCCATGGAAACCAGGTTCCAGAATGGCAGTAAAATCCACCCCCCCAGGAACAGTCTGATGATATAGCACTGCTGCCACAGTGGCACTTCCTCCACTAGGGCCTGGTATATTTGATGGTTAATTTCTATACCTCTGTGATGAATATATACTTGTTTGTTTCTGACTGTTTTTACTTCTTGCTTCTGTTTCTGATTTTTCCCTGAAGCCATCTGTTTTGGTTTCCTTGGGCTGCCATAACAGATTAACATAAAACAAATGGCTAAAAGAACAGAAATTTATTCTCCCCCAGTTCTAGAAGCCAGAAGTTCAAATTTGAGTGTCGGCAGGATCGCATTTTACTCCAGGATTCTAGGGGATAATTCTTTCTTATCTCTTCCAGTTCCTGGTAGCTCCAGATATTTCTTGGAGCTACACTTGGCTATTTAAAGTTAATTTTAATGTTTAATTAATTAAACATTAAAATAATTAAAAAGTCAGTCCCTCCATTGCGTTAGCCTCAAAGGCACATGTGGCTACAGGCTACTATATTGGACTGTGCAAGAGTAGAACACATGTTATCATGCAATGGTCTCTTGCACAGCATTGCTCTAGAATATTCCCTGGACAAAAAAGGTTTTACCTGTGGGGCATTAAACAGCAAAGAGCCTTACAATTGCCTCTGACTTGTATAGTAAAGCCAACAGTTATTTGTTGTCATCATCAGAAAAGTTGATTCCATATGTGAATATGGTTTCACTGCTTGTCATGCCTTGGCCAATATCACAAATCATGGATTAACTGATGGCGTTCTCCACTCTCATGGCTATTCACCCCAAACAAAAGAGCTTATTTCATTCATGTTGCCTCATATAGCAGAATCCCCTTCTATTTTAAGGCTGAATAATATTTCATGGTCATATACATATATACACACACACAGTCATGCATTGCTAAACGGCGAAATGTACCTTAAGGCAATTTTATTATTGTTCAAACATCATGGAGTGTCCTTATCCAAGCCTAGATGGTATTGAGTGGATAGTGTTATGTATACAGCCATGCATTGTGTAGTTTGGGTACATAGTGTATGGCTGTATACATAACACTATCCATTCATCTTTCAGCAGGACTTTTTTTCTGGTCACAACCCTGCTGACCAAAACAGTATCTGGCCAGAGAGCATGAAGTGAAGAAACTGATAGGAACTGGCAGATGTCAACGACAGCAATCTCTAACTATTCATTGCAATTGAATAGTCATGGGGCTGGTGGTAGTGTCTTATGCTAATGAGCAATATGAGCAGCCTGGCAACACAACCCAGAAGTTACCACCTCTTTCCATGGCAATGACTTAAAAGTTACTGCCCCTTCCTTAGAAAGTTCTAAACAACCTGCCCCTCAATTTGCATTGGCTCATCCCTCAATTTGCATACAATTGAATGTGGGTCTAGCTGAGTATAAATACAGTTGCCAAGAGACCATATGTTGCTGACTCTGATTGCACTGCCTATGATTTAGCCCTGCTCTGCAAGGAACAGTACCATTCAATAAATGATTGCTAAGACTGCTAGCTCATCCTTGAATTCTTTCCTGGGTTAAGCAAGAAATCCTCCCTGGCTAAGCCCCGGTTTGGGGCCTTGCCTGTTGGACAACAGTATAACGTTACTACACACTTAGACAATATGACATAGACCGTATCTCCTAGGCTACAAATCTGTATAGCTTATTATTATACTGAATACTGTAGGCAGTTGTAACACAATGGCATCCGTGCATCTAAACATACCAAAACAAAGAAAAATTACACTAAAAACACAGTATTGTAATCTCACTGGACCACATTTATATATGTGGTTTTTTGTTGACTGATGCAATACACAGTGCATAGCTGTATATGTAACACTATCCATTCACCATTCAATGAACAATTAGGTTGTTTCTATACTTTATTGTGACTAACACTGCAATGAAATACATATGGATAAACCTGGAGGGCATTATGCTAAGTAAGAGAAGCCATACACAAAAAGACAAATACTGCATAACCCCATCTATGTGGAACTTATAGAAACAGAGAGTAGAAAGATTCCCAGAGGTCAGGGAACATGGGAAATGGGAAGATCCTGGTGAAAAAGAATACATTTGCGATTATAAGATGAATACTTTATGGAGATTTAATATACAGCACAGTGACTATAGTTAATAATAATGTATTCTTGAAATTTGTTAAGAGAATAGATCTTAAGTGTTTTCACAACACACACACACACTCACAAAGGTAATGTGTGAGATAATGGTTATGTTAATTAGCTTGATTGCTGTAAACATTTCACACTGTATAGACATCAAAACATTACATTGTATAACTTGAATATATATAATTATTATTTGTCAATTATACTTTAACAAAGCAAAAACAGAAATTCATACACAACGAAACTATAAGGCAATAGTCTCACATGGAAGTCTCTCCTGTTAATATGCATGCAACAACATAAAATCACTTGGCCTTTAAGAAGGAGAAACAGACTATTAAAATCTCAATTATAGTTCTAAGTGTTTGCTACTGATTAACAGTTAATCTATTTGTTATTTTTCCCAGAGTCAATGAACATGGTTTCTGCAGCCAAGGGGAGGAGTTGCACTTCAGATAAATGCAGCCAAATACTTTTTTAGAAAGATATGCTTCCCAAGCCTATAGTTCTGCACCACTAACCTAGTGATTGCAGTAAGTAAAAAAATTATCTGGAAAACAATGTGGTTAAGTCTAAATTGATGCTGAAACACTCCCCAGACAAATAAGTTTCCTTTGGACATCATACAAATAATTACTTTTTTCTTCCATTTTATTAATTAGTTTCATTTTCCATTTCCAAGGATATAAGTATTGTTTTTTATTTCATAGTACTTTACTCCTTACCACTTAAGCATATTCGAGGATGTCTCAGATGTGACTCAATTACACTTAAAATATTCCTGTTGTTTTCTGTGTCAATTTTCCTTTCGTTTGAGGGTTTAGATATAGTAGATAATTTTCCTAAATTTATTATTTATTGTTCTCTAATCATATTTTTAAATTCACTAATTGAATTTAAGCATAAATGGCTAGATTAACAACATTTGCTAATTTAAATTTCTGTCTCGCTCCATGCAAGAATTTTATTTCTACCCATGATCCTTTATTAAATGCAAGATTCCGATGATTAAGCCTGTATTCTAGTAATGTAGGGAGGGGACAGAATTTGTTGATGAGTGGTTTCCCTTCAACATATTTCAGTGATTTTTCTTTCCTATAGTAATTCTACAATTTCCTAAGGAAACTGTATTATCAGTGGAAAAACTGTTGTTTCTCCAAATCTACTGTTTATATGGAAGTCTTACTTCTAAGATTTTTACCTTAAAGAGTCATATTTATGGCCTTGACTTGAGGCAAACTGCAGAAGCCATTTGTTGTGGATTAGGTAAGATGTGGAGAAATTGCTTTGTTGGATTTTTCTTACTTTGCATTTTAGTTTACACATATTAATTGTACCTATTTATAATGTGCAGAGTGATATTTTGATAAATGTATATGAAGTGTAATGATCAAATCAGAGTAATTAGGATAAACATCACCTCAAACTTTTATCATTTCTTCACGTTTGGAATATTCCAAATCTTCTCTTCTAGTTTTTTTAATATACACCATAAATTATTATTAACTATACTAACCCTATAGTGCTATAGAACACTAGAACTTATTCCTCCTGTCTAGCTGTGACTTTGTATCCATTAATCAACCTTTCTCTGTCTTTAATAACATTAGCAAACTGTAATTACCATAATTCTACTCTATACTTCTATAAGCTCATTTTTTAACTCCCACATATGAGAGAACACGCAGTATTTATCTTTCTGTGCCTGACTTATCTCACCTAACATAATACCTTCCAGGTTTATCTGTGAATGGCAGAATGACAGAATTTTATTTTTTATGCCTGGATATTATCGTATTGCATATATATGCCACAATTTCCTCAACTGTTCATCTTTTAAAGAACATTTAGCTTGATTCCATATCTTGGCCATCATGAATAGTGCTGCAATAAACATGGAGATACAGATACGTCTTCTATAATTGATTTATTTTCTTTGGGTAAATACCTAGTAATGGCATTGCTATATCATGCGGTGGTTCTATTTTTAGTTTTTTGAGAAACCTCCATACTATTTTCCATAATTACTGAACTAATTTGCATTTCTATTAACAGTGTACAAAACACAAGACTTGCTTTTTCTCCACATCCTTGCCAGCATGTTACTTTTTTTTTTTTTTTTTTGAGGCAGAGTATCAGGTCTCGCTGTGTCGCCCAGGCTGGAGTTCAATGGCGCGATCTTGGCTCACTGCAACCTCTGCCTCTCGGGATCAGGCAATTCTTCTGCCTCAGCCTCCCAAGTAGCTGGACTACAGGCACGTGCAACCACGTCTGGCTAATTTTTTGTATTTTTAGTAGAGACGGGGTTTCACCATGTTAGCCAGGCTAGTCTCGAGCTCCTGACCTCAGGTGATCTGCCAGCCTCAGCCTACCAAAGTGCTGGGATTACAGGCTTGAGGCATTGCTCCTGGCTGCTTTTTTTCTTTTTATAATAGCCATTCTATTGTATACATTTCCCTGATCATTACTGATGTTGAGCAGTTTTTCATATACCTGTTGGCCATCTTTGTATCTTATTTTAAGAAATGTCTGTTCAGATTTTTTTGCCCATTTTATAAATTATATATATAGATATATTTATATCTAGAGATAGCTAATAGATTTGTAATTGAGTATCTTGTATATTTTGGATATACAAATTCCTTGCCAAATAGTTTGCAAATATTTTTTCTTTCTATAGGTTGTCTCTTCACTTTGTTGATTGTTTTCTTTTTCTATGCAGAAACTTTGTCTTTTTTAAAATACGGTAACCAGCTAGATGCCTCATAGTGTTCTCCTTTAAGGCTCTGGCCCTCATTTTATAGATTTTTCACATTATCTCTTTTTGGAAAATTAACTTTACTATTTTTTTGGAATGGAATGTTCCTTAGCTCAGTTTAATTATGCTGTGAATCTGACCTCCTTTGCTTTACATATTCCACAGATTCCTCACAGTCTGGGCCTGTCAATGACTCTGTTGACAGTTTTTCAATATCTACATGCATTATTTTGTTATTGCTTTACAATTCTTCTGTTAATTCGTTAATTAAGACATTCCTTTTTTTCTTCAAAGAATAGAGAAAATCTGTTGTTTGGCTCCTGCCATTAAAGTAGAATTCCAAAAACAAAATAAAGCAAAAAAGGTAGTTCTATTGGATATTTTTCTCTAATGAATTCCGTAAGTTAATACTAGAGTAAAAAGTATAGACTTTCATTATTGGACTACAGGCACCCCCGCCAATTTTTTTGTACTTTATAAGACGGGGTTCACCCTGGTCTCGACTCTGACCTCCCAAAGTGCTGGGATTACAAGCGTGAGCCACCGCGCCCGGCCAAAAGTATAGACTTTTTGTTTCAATAACAGTGTCTTTCTATTTAACATCAACAAATCTATTTTAGGAAATAAATATGATTTGATTGATTTTTAAAAATTTTCTGGAATCTCAGCACATTGTGAAGATCTAAAAGCCAATCTATGCTACTAAAGAAAAAAGCAGCTCGTCTCAAACACCATCAAATCAGTAATATGCATCAGCATTAAAGTAAATTTGGATGAGTTTTTAATCTTTTATTATTCGATCATGAAAGGAAATGACTCTGAAAATAATTTCAAATAAAAATAATTTAAATATAAGCTATTAAATGTATTAATAATCCCAGAGGTGGAAAATAGTTGCCATCTTCCATAGTAAGAGCTGTGTTTCACATTGCAAATCTTTCACCTCAATTCACTCAAATTGTGTCTGCTTTAAAGTACCCACGTTTTAGAGTGGAGAAGGAGCAATACTGGACAAACTGTAATGGGTTTGTTCTAAAGATACTTAATTTATCTAATAAGAGAAGAGGCTGCAATGCTAATATACCCTAAATATATACTCATTGGTTAATAGATGTATGCAATTTACATACAGGCAAAAACAATGAAAATGAAATTCCTATGAAATATACACTAAATACATTTTAGTAAGGTAAATTTGTAAGAAAACACACAAACAAACTATAATACATAGCAATGTAATATATCATTTGTTTTCTTACAAGCTATTCTGTCTATCATCTGTATCTATCTATATCTATCTATCTGTGTGTGTGTGTGTGTGTGTGTGTGCATTTTTGCAAGCTAGAGAGGGTAGGTCACCAGAAGAAAAATAATGAAACCATATGATTTAAAAGACTTAATATGGCTTAATTATTAATTGTAAATGTGATGAGCATTTTAATATTAAATCAAATGATGAATATCTGTTTTTTAAATATATCACAATGGAACAAGAAGATAGTATGTGCTTTCATTATAAATTTGTAACAATATTTTCCTTGATAGTACTTTGTAATATCCTGATTTTATGTGTATTAAATACTTAAAGATGAAAAGGAATTTATATACTATGACCGAAATCACTTATGGACACAATATGCCCATTCACTACTTAATTTAGCTATGAAAAATAAGAAATGTGAAGCAAATATTTTGTCAGAACATTTGTTAGATGATATTTAGTGTGGTGCCATATAAAATAATAAATTTGACTTAACTTAAAGTGTTGGTTGAAGGATACCTTTAAAAACATTGAAAAACTACTTGCTTCAAGTGATGGAATATTAAATGAGATAAGTACTGATCTATTTCCAAAGTGCAGATTTAATTGATATATGTAGTGGGCCTTAGACCACATACCTTTAGTATCTGATTCATAACCAAGCACACTTCACTTATAAGCATCATTGGAAAAGTACATGAAAATATCTGTCTGAAGAAAAATTTGTGAACTACATTATACTGATGTGTTTATTTATTTTTCTATTGAAAGAAACAAGAAAGCAGGTGGAAATAAACTCAATTTACAATTAAGGTTGAGTATAGTGAAATACATTTTGCAAAGAAAGTTGCACATTAAATTTAACTTTTTGAAAAGTAGTATAGAAGAAACATTTTGGTTTTCTCAGTAGAAACCGTTTTTCTCCACTTTGAGTTAAATAAAAGTATCTACTGTTTCCCACCAGGCGCCTATCTAAGTTCAGATATCCTAACAGGGACTAATGAAGTAATATCACTTCTTAAAACAGAAGCTTTGTGTGAAATGCATGGAGACACACTGATAGTGATATGGATATCCTCCAGTAAAAGATAAAAGCAAGATTTTATTCTAATAAAAAATGATTAGAAAATATAGGACTAGATAATTTGCAAACAAATGGAAAGTCAAACAATGCCCCCAAAACCTAAACTATTACAAAATTATTTACTGTGCCATGCACACCTACAGGAAAAGTCCCAGATATTTACCACAAAAAATGGATTTAAGGCTATTTATGATAGCAGTTAACAGATACTATAAAAATAAGTTGTATATATTATGAAATTTAACATAGTATTACCTTTATCATCATTTGGTTATGTTTATTTGAACTATGCATAAAGTCATAAGATAATTGGAAGTTTTCCATAAATACTATTTGTATTATAATTTAGATTCCAGTAATTGAATGCTTTCAATGGGATGTATGATTGGCATATTAAGGAAAATAAATATTATCACCTGTAAACAAATTAAACGGCCAGATGTTGTTTCTTATGTCTTTTATGTAAAATTAATGAATTATTTTTCTTCCTTACATAAGCAACAGCCTCTTTAAAATACATAGTACTATTGTGTTACCAGAAAAGGATGTGTCCCCTGCTCATTCATCGTAAACAATTGATTATCCACCATGAATCAGTTCCTGTGTCTATTACTGGGGTGAAAATAGTTGAAATAGCACAATCACAACCATCAAAACAAAGGCACAATTTTATGCTAAATGTAGCTTCTGATAGACATATGACATTAAAATGTTGAAATTATCTTCTGCGTCTAAAAATCATACACACACACACACACACACACATTTGCTTGTGAATGAATTACATGGAGTATTAATTTGTATGAATTTGAAATTCAAAGTAAAGTAAGGGAAATCTGAAAAAGGAACTGCTTTCTACATACACACAAACACACATGAGAATTATAATTAAATAAAGAATAAAATAGAATTATAACTGAATAAAGAATAAAATAAAACCATGCCTATTGCCAAAGGGATGCAATCAGTTTGGGGAAATATGATGAAGCTATGAACCAAAGGCCTCCTATTGAGGGCTGCAGAATGGAAAGCTTATTCTGGGACACTTTCTTACAGATATAACCAGAGTACAGGAAACCCTCCCAATCAACAGGTAGGTTAAAGAATGAAAGACTAACATGAAAAGAAAACTAAAGAGGGAAAGAACAGAGAGAACTGAAACAGACAAATGATCATGCCACTGCACTCCAGCCTGGGCTACAGTGAGACCCTGTCTCAAACAACAACCACCACAACAAAAGGGAGAAAGAAATGGATGAGAATTTTTAGAACTGAAGAAAGACACAATTCCAAAGATCCAGAAGGCACAAGTTGTTCAAATTGATAGATAAGATGTGCAACTAGACACATTTATTTATATGGCGAACACTGAAGGCAAAGGCTTAAAAGCCTAAAAGCCACCAGAGGGAAAATATAGAACAATTACAAAGCCAAGACAATCAGAAAAATAGATTTCTCAACAGGAAACATTAAAAGTAACGTTTTCAAAGTGCTGAGATAAATTAAATGTCTTCTCTGAATTTGGTGCACTGAAAAACTGTTGTCCATGTTAAAGGACAAATATGCATAGAAACAAAGAGTGAGTTTAATCCTAATAGATTCATGCTAAAATAATGAGGAATATCATGCTGAAAATTTGAGAAAAATTGAGAAGAAAACTATGAACATCAAGCAGGAAAATAATTCCAAAGTAATTAAAGGTGTAATTTTAAAGATACCCTGATATGATTTGTTTAAAATTAAATAAAAAGGACTGGGCACAGTGGCTCATGCTTGTAATCCCAGCACTTTGGAAGGCTGAGACAGGGGAATCACTTGAAGCTAGAAATTCAAGATCAGCCTGGGCAAGATAGCAAGACCTCATTTCAAAAAAAGAAAAGAAAGAAGGAAGGAAGGAAAGGAAGGAAAGAAGGAAGGAAGGAAGGAAGGAAGGAAAAAACAAAAGCAATCATGTTGTGATGCCTGTAGTCCCTTTTGAAGTGAGGCAGAGGATCATTGAACCAGGTTTGAGGTGCAATAACAGCCTGGGCAAGATAAAAAGACCATGTCTCAAAATAAAAGTATGACTAGCAAATGACTAGCAGTTTGCATTGGAAACTGTGTTGCCCTGGAATCACCTTATAGTTTATAAAAAGATCTTGTGTATAAGAATGCTTGTGATTTTTGCACATTGATTTTGTATCCTGAGACTTTGCTGGAGTTGCTTATCAGCTTGAGGAGATTTTGGGCTGAGACGATGGGGTTTTCTAAATATACAATCATGTCACCTGCAAAGAGAGACAATTTGATTTCCTCTTTTCCTAATTGAATACCCTTTATTTCTTTCTTCTGCCTTATTGCCCTGGCCAGAACTTCCAGCACTACGTTGAATAGGAGTAGTGAGAGGGCATCTCTGTCTTGTGCCAGTTTTCAAAGGGAATGCTTCCAGTTTTTGCCCATTCAGTATGATATTGGCTGTGGGTTTGTCATAAATAGCTCTTATTGCTTTGAGATATGCCCCATCAATACCTAATTCATTTAGAGTTTTTAGCATGAAGGGCTGTTGAATTTTGTCAAAGGCCTTTTCTGCATCTATTCAGATAATCGTGTGGTTTCTGTCTTTGGTTCTGTTTATATGATGGATTACATTTATTGATTTGCATATGTTGAACCAGCCTTGCATCCCAGGGATGAAGCCCACTTGATCATGGTGGATAAGCTTTTTGATATGCTGCTGGATTCGGTTTGCCAGTATTTTATTGAGGATTTTTGCGTCAATGTTCATCAGGGATATTGGTCTAAAATTCTCTTTTTTTGTTGTGTTTCTGCCAGGCTTTGGTATCAGGAAGATGCTGGCCTCATAAAAAGAGTTAGGGAGGATTCTCTCTTTTTCTAGAAATTGAAATAGTTTCAGAAGGAATGGTACCAGCTCCTCCTTGTACCTGTGGTAGAATTCGGCTGTGAATCAGTCTGGTCCTGGACTTTTTTTGGTTGGTAAGCTATTAATTATTGCCTCAATTTCAGAGCCTGTTATTGGTCTATTCAGGGATTCAACTTCTTCCTGGTTTAGTCTTTGGAGGGTGTATGTGTCCAGGAATTTATCCATTTCTTCTAGATTTTCTGGTTTATTTGCATAGAGGTGTTTATAGTATTCTCTGATGGTAGTTTGTATTTCTGTGGGATTGGTGGTGATATCCCCTTTATCATTTTTTGTTGAGTCTATTTGATTCTTCTCTCTTTTCTTCTTTATTAGTCTTGCTAGCAGTCTATCAATTTTGTAGATGTTTTCAAAAAACCAGCTCCTGGATTCATTGATTTTTTGAAGGGTTTTTTGTGTCTCTATCTCCTTCAGTTCTGCTTTGATCTTAGTTATTTCTTGCCTTCTGCTAGCTTTCGAATGTGTTTGCTCTTGTTTCTCTAGTTCTTTTAATTGTGATGTTAGGGTGTCAATTTTGGATCTTTCCTGCTTTCTCTTGTGGGCATTTAGTGCTATAAATTTCCCTCTAAATACTACTTTAAATGTGCCCCAGAGATTCTGGTATGTTTTGTCTTTGTACTCATTGGTTTCAAAGAACATCTTTATTTCTGTCTTCATTTTTTTATGTACCCAGTAGTCATTCAGGAGCAGGTTGTTCAGTTTCCATAACAGACAAACAGAGAGCCAAATCATGAGTGAACTCCCATTCACAATTGCTTCAAAGAGAATAAAATACGTAGGAATCCAACTTACAAGGGATGTGAAGGACCTCTTCAAGGATAACTACAAACCACTGCTCAACGAAATAAAAGAGGACACAAACAAATGGAAGAACATTCCAGGCTCATGGATAGGAAGAATCAATATTGTGAAAATGGCCATACTGCCCAAGGTAATTTATAGATTCAATGCCATCCCCATCAAGCTACCAATGACTTTCTTCACAGAACTGGAAAAAACTACTTTAAAGTTCACATGGAACCAAAAAAGAGCTCGCATTCCCAAGACAATCCTAAGCCAAAAGAACAAAGTTGGAGGCATCTCGCTACCTGACTTCAAACTATACTACAAGGCTACAGTAACCAAAACAGCATAGTACTGGTACCAAAACAGAGATATAGACCAATGGAACAGAACAGAGCCCTCAGAAATAATAGCACACATCTACAACCATCTGATCTTTGACAAACCTGACAAAAACAAGAAATGGGGAAAGGATTCCCTATTTAATAAGTGGCGCTGGGAAAACTGGCTAGCCATATGTAGAAAGCTGAAACTGGATCCCTTCCTTATACCTTATAACAAATTAATTCAAGATAGATTAAAGACTTAAATGTTAGACCTAAAACCATAAAAACCCTAGAAGAAAACCTAGGCAATACCATTCAGGACATAGGCATGGGCAAGGACTTCATGTCTAAAACACCAAAAGCAATGGCAACAAAAGCCAAAATTGACAAATGGGATCTAGTTAAACTAAAGAGCTTCTGCACAGCAAAAGAAACTACCATCAGAGTGAACAGGCAACCTACAGAATGGGAAAGAAATTTTGCAATCTACTCATCTGAAAAAGGGCTAATATCCAGAATCTACAATGAACTCAAACAAATTTACAAGAAAATAACAAACAACCCCATCAAAAAGTGGGTGAAGGATATGAACAGACACTTCTCAAAAGAAGACATTTATGCAGCCAACAGACACATGAAAAAATGCTCATCACTGGCCATCAGAGAAATGCAAATCAAAACCACAATGAGATACCATCTCACACCAGTTAGAATGGCAATCATTAAAAAGTCAGGAAACAACAGGTGCTGGAGAGGATGTGGAGAAATAGGAGCACTTTTACACTGTTGGTGGGACTGTAAACTAGTTCAACCATTGTGGAAGACAGTGTGGCGATTCCTCAGGGATCTAGAACTAGAGATACCCTTTGACCTAGCCATCCCATTACTGGGTATATACCCAAAGGACTATAAATCATGCTGCTATAAAGACACATGCACATGTATGTTTATTGCAGCACTATTCACAATAGCAAAGACTTGGAACCAAACCAAATGTCCAACAATGATAGACTGGATTAAGAAAATGTGGCACATATACACCATGGAATACTATGCAGCCTTAAAAAGTATGAGTTCATGTCCGTTGTAGAGACATGGATGAAGCTGGAAACCATCATTCTCAGCAAACTATCACAAGGACAAAAAAACCAAACACCGCTTGTGCTCATTCATAGGTTGGAATTCAACAATGAGAACACATGGACACAGGAAGGGGAACATCACACATCAGGGCTCTTCGTGGGGTGGGAGGAGGGGGAAGGGATAGCATTAGGAGATATACCTAATGTAAATGATGAGTTAATGGGTGCAGCACACCAACATGGCACATGTATACATATGTAACAAACCTGCACTTTGTGCACATGGACCCTAGAACTTAAAGTATAATAAAAAAAATAGGCCGGGCGCGGTGGCTCACGCTTGTAATCCCAGCACTTTGGGAGGCCGAGGCGGGCGGATCACGAGGTCAGGAGATCGAGACCACGGTGAAACCCCGTCTCTATTAAAAATACAAAAAATTAGCCGGGCGTGGTGGCGGGCGCCTGTAGTCCCAGCTACTCGGAGAGGCTGAGGCAGGAGAATGGCGTGAACCTGGGAGGCGGAGCTTGCAGTGAGCCGAGATCGCGCCACTGCACTCCAGCCTGGGCGACAGAGCAAGACTCCGTCTCAAAAAAAAAAAAAATGAAAGATCTCGTGATGTGAACAAGAATTGGTTTTAACCTCTAGACTGAGCTTATTTCGAGTGATATTATTTTTTGAGTCTGTCCAGAAAGATTATCAAAGAGTGGAAAAGTTTAAGTATTTTATCAAGTAGAATTAACATATCTTAACATTATGTAAAAATTGGAATGCCTTGAAAATGTAAGAGGAAATGCAAGATCCTAATAGAAATTAAAGTTATTATCCTTTCTTAATCTGTTTTAACGTAAGTTTATTCAGTGAAGCTGTGCACAGAGTAACCTTTCAGTAAACCTTAGCTATTAATATGGTTAGGCTTTGTGTCCCCAGTCAAATCTCGTCTTGAATTGTAATCCCCATAATTCTCACATGTCAAGGGAGAGACCAGGTGGAGGTAATTGAATCATGAGGGCAGATTACTCCATGCTGTTCTCGTGATAGAAAGTGAGTTCTCATGAGATCTGATTGTTTTATAAGGGGCTCTTCCCCTTTCTCTCAGCACTTCTTCCTGCTGCCTTGTGAAGACGGATGTGTTTGCTTCCCCTTAACCATCTGCCATGATTATAAGTTTCCTGAGGCCTTCCCAGCCATGCAGAACTGTGAGTCTATTAAACCTCTTTCCTTTATAAATTACGCAGTCTCAGGTGGTTCTTTATAGCAGTATGAAAACAGAGTAATACAGCTATCGTGGTTATCATCCTCACCTTATTCATCAAAAACCTTGTGTTCTCTTCGGCAACACAGATAGGCAGGGAGTCAAGAGTAAAACCAATGTTAACATGGATCAAAGGCTATGGGATTATATAGGACAGATGGATAAGTAATTAAACCTCAAGGTCACAGGGAAACCTTTAAGGAGAAAGTCAGTATGACAAGACGTGAGGTGAAGGAGTGGGATAAATTTCTAGTTGTCAGTATGACTGCATCATGGTTTCTTAATGTAGTTCAGGAGTTTCTGATATAATATTTTTAGTTGAGGGCCAAACTATTGCACAGGTGTTTGGCTGTAGGTAGTAATAGATGTATCTGTGGATATGTACACACATGGAAACACACACATTTTGTTTTGTTTTACAACTTAATCACAAAAACGAATAAAGCTGTATCACGTAGAGCAGAGCAGAAATAACTCAGTTGTCTTTTGAGATTATTAATTTCAGTTTATTTATTGAATAAAACATAAATCCTTATAGGTGTAAAATATTTTTCAAACTTCTGTGTGATAAACATTTTTTAAAACCAGAGAAACTGTTCATAGGCATCATAGCACTATTTTCTGGTAGTAATGAATCCTATTACGTTTAGGACTATGTTATCGTATCAGTTAATGCATTTTTAGTGCAGTGATGCAGTTCTACCCACTACATCTATCAGCAAAATGAATCATTTTTCAAGGACTCTGCATGAATATTAAATAAATCCATAGAAAATATTCAGAATCAAAATGTGTGAAATAAATTTGTATTAACTGTAGTTTGATCAATACTGCTGTTCACTATTTTTATTTTGACAACTACATTTTCTTACATTGTAATATACAAATGCACATCTTTTCTAAATATGCTATTTCTGTTCCAATCAGGCCTAGTTTATCAAATGAAATCACCAAGTAGGATATTTGGACACTTATAGAGGAAAACAGGAAATATGATAGGGCTTATATAATCCTTCCCCATTTGTCAGGCATAATTATTTGAATTCCTCATAAATTTTACTTTAAATAGAGTTTGCTTGTATGTTGTTGGCATTCATTCCAATTAAGATTTCTTTGTGTGGTGGTGTCCGCCTGTAATCCCAGTTACTAGGGAGGCTGAGGCAGAAAAATCGCTTGAACCTGGGAGGCGCAGGTTGCATTGATCTGAGATTGTGCCACTGCACTCCAGCCTGGGTGACAGAGTGAGACTTTGTCTCAAAAATAAATAAATAAAATATAAATATATACTTGCATAAATAAATAGGCAATAACCTGGAATGGCAATGCGAGGAGTTCACCCAATGTACAGTTCAGGAAAGACCTCTTTGTGAAATGACATTTAAGGAGGTATGTAAAGGGTGAGATGATGATTAAGGGTCATAGTGGTCTACATGAGTATAATAAAAATCAGATAGTCTAGAAAGAGAATTACACTTGGATAGAGTGTGGTTTAAAAGAGAGTGTGCTCTGTTGCTTCACACAAGGTACTGGAAAGGTATTAGTACTGGGGCATCATGTGCCAAAGCAAACTGCAAGACATGCAGACAGGTAGATGGCTCAAAATATATAGTGATTTGTTGATCATATTAAGGAGTTTTGCTCTAGTGAGAAACCATTGAAAGGCTTAATACCTGAAATATAAGGAGCATATAATATGTAAAGTGATGCCATAGTCAGGTTTATGTATTTTCAAAGATAACACTAGAAACATTGACTGATTAAAATAATAATTAACAATCTTTGAGAAACGTCTTATACAAAATACGTGCCATAATTAATCAGATGACAATATAGCAATTGTTATACATGTGTCTGTTGGTTGTCTTCTTTCAACTTAGTGAGATAGGTCGATCTGTTAGGAGCCTGGAAAATCTGTCCACAGCAGAAGTAATTTTGATCCAGGTGAGTGTAGCAGCAATAGGGAAGAAGAAAAGTGGACAGCTTAGAGATATTGAGAAATAAGTTGGGACAGGACTTACATTTAATTCAGTTTGGGATTGGGTTAAAGGGAGCAGTCAAGAACAGTTTCTGAATTTACTTTGTGCAAATGAGTGTGCATAGACTGTCATATACTGAGACAGGGCAAACTTAGAGATACAAGGTTTGAAGAGCAATGCAGAGAATTTTGTTTTACACATTAAGCTTGACGATCCTGGAAGATACTCAGACAAGAAGTATAGGGATGTTTAAGGATGTAATAGGCTAAATGTATTGGAAGAAAAGTTGATTATGGAACCTGGGGAAATACGTAGTGAGAGCATCCCTGAATGCCAGCGCAGGACTGGGATGCAGTTAATCATCAGGCAAATCGGTTGGAGCTACACTCAAAACCCAGAAATAAATGCTCATATATATTTGAATCAAGAAATGAAATAAAGAGCAATAAATAACAACAGAACTAAGAATATGTTACTATAGATAGGAATAAGGTCAGAAGCTAAGGGAAATAGTAACAGGTGTGGAAATCAAATATAAAACAGAAAGAGGAAACTATTTTAAGATTTACCCATTAACAGAAACAAGGGGGCCATGCTTTTGTTCCTACCGATTGTTGACAGGTGGGTCAGGTGCTAAACAGCCGATTTTATCATACTAGGCTGCGTGTTAAATGGACTGGAAGATCATTTAGGGAGTTGAAGAAGGAAGCTGTTGTATTATTTCAACCATGCAACCATAAAAATATGGACCATGATGATCACAATGGGAATAAAAATGAATCAATTTAAAAAAATTATATATAAGAATTAACAGATATATTAACCACCAGGCTAATATGAACAATAAAGATGAAAGATACAGTCAGAAAATACATTAAAATTTAGAAATGAGTGCCTTTAGAAAAGCTTGGTATTAATGAGATAGGAAATGAATTTAGGAGAGAAATATTGTCAGCTTTTTGAACTTGGGCTGGTTTACACCTTTGTAATTAAAGACACAGTTCCTTCATCTAGAAAAATGGGAGTTGAAGTCATTCTTTCCAATGAGTCATGTGAAGCTAAGGTGTGATATAAATAAGGTAAAGTGTATGAGGGCAGAAGCCATATAGACTTGATTCAACTTAATAACCTACATCCCAGAACAGTTTTAGCACACTCTAAGTATTTGATAAGTAAGTATTAAATGAGCGAATAAGTAAATATACAGACATGAATGTTCAACATTGCAGAAAAACCTTGAGTACAAACAGGAGAAATGCCATTATACTGTACACCAATAGACGTCAAACTCGCTTGTTAAAAAACACCTTCTTGCATGTTTCAGTGTGTTTCTACATTGTTTGTTTAAAAGGAAATTAGGCCAGAAGAAACAGAAAGACAACTGAGGCAGGATAAAGTTATTATTAGTCGAAAAAATTTTTCTCAAAACATGGACGCTCTCATTACTTTATAGCATAGTTTTCTATAGAGCGTTAACAATTGATGTATTTCTGAAATGAAGCACTTCTATTTGTAATGTTTTATTCATCAACACTCCTAGTGAGAAATTCAGAAAAAAAATGCTGACATAAAAATGATAATAAACTTAATTTGCAATTACACACTTCTATTGGCAAAGTAAAAACCAAATCCTCTAGCAAATTGTATTTTATCTGGATATTGTGCATAATTTTAAAAACTCATTTTGGTTTCTCATTATGATACAATTTGTCCATTTCATTTTTGCTCTAATTAATATGTATAATAGTTAATTTAAAAGTTATTCAAGAATAGGTGGACTTCCTTTCTGACATGAGGTCATGTGTCCATCCTGATACATCCAAAAACAATTTTGCAGTAGCTTTATTCCTATACCATATTTTCATTCCTAAAATCTTGCAAGTGTCCTGTAGTATTTATTTTTCTACTGCAATGATTTAACTCAATCTTAGATGCAATTAAAACTTTTACTTTCATGTTATAGACTTAAGTTGACAATGTCAGCACCATAAAACCCTTGCCTTCTAGCCACTATGATGTATCAGTGAAGGCTGCTTCTAAAGACAGTGGCATGTTTTATATAGATTTGTGGTATAATTAATATACTTCTCCTATATAGAGATAATGGAATATTTAGTGTGGATTTTTAATCTATTGATCACTTAGAAAAAAATAAATCCATGCCACAGGTTTGAAACAAATTCTCGCCTACTCATCACTCCTTTCACATCCATTGAACTCTAGCTGTGTTAAAATGCTTGTGGTACCCAAAACATTCTAACTTGCTTCCTTGCCTTTGCTTACACTACGACTTTTTCCTTTTTTATTTAAAGCTTTTATATTATTTTATTTTTATTGCAACAAGTTTTTGCTATTTTGCACAAGCTGGTTTCGAACCCTTGGGATCAAGTGATCCTTCCACCTCGACCTTACCAGTAGCTGGGATTATAGTTGTGTACAACTATGCCCCGCCTACCACTCTTTCTTAACCCTTAGACCACTCTTCTCCTTTGTGGTCTGTCAGCTCTAAAAGCATGACTCCACTAATATTTTTTGATTTCCTCTAGTATAAGTGACTATACACTCTTTAATATCCTATCCTGTATGTGAGTCTATAATGATACCTGTAACACTTTATTGGTTTCAGTTCTGTTTAACTCTATTTACCTGAAAGTCACACAATGGAAGAACTGTGTCTTCTCTATCTTTGTATGGTAGCATATGTCTCAGAGCAGATCACTTGGTAGACAGTAAGTGTTAAAGTAAGGAAGGAAGCAAAGAAGAAAATAAGGAAGAGAGGGAGGAAAGGGGAGAGGAAGAAAGGAAGGCATCATATTTTTATTCACCCATCTCCAGAAAGTATCAGAGATTGAAAACACTATATTATTACATGCAAGTTTAGGATACATTTTCAAGCAATATTCTAAGATTTTCATCTCTCCATATTGAGATTTTAAGCTGTTGTGGACAGTGTCAGAATAGGGGATATTTTCTTAAGGTGATTTCAATGGCAGAAGATGAAGAAGCCGTAGGTCTGGTTAGTATCACAAAAGAAGTAGTAGAACAGAGATTATCAGTTAAGAAAATAGAGATCGGAATATAGAGCTCAGAAAGAAAATAGAGATTATCAGCAAGAAAAACAGTTTTTTAAGTGATCTCAAGACGTCATTTCTGAATGTGTCAGGTTAATGGCTTTTGATTCTCTTTCGTTTAGGAAAGTAGTGAATATATTTCAGAACAAAAGAACATGGGCTCCAGATTTAACACTGTCCACAGTTAATTAATCTCATTAGCTTATTTGTTCTTTAGTGTGAATGTAGGTAATTTAGTTCTGGTTGTCTGTTCCTAGTTGTGTATATCCCTGGTTGAAATAGCATCCCTTCTTCTTCATCGCACTTCTCAAGTTAGAGAAATGCAGCATTGGGGGAATCATGTAATGTCTCTTAAAGCTCTTGCCAGGAGGTGGCGCAGGGATTCCCCCTGTCATACCACTCAGCGAAGGTAATTGCATGGCAGATACTGACATGTGATTGTATGTGGCAATGGAACACAATCCTCTTGTCAAATAAAAATTTTAAGAGGGTTTATAAAAGAATTCAAATGTATTTTGAGCAGCATTTCCAAAGAATTACTTGGGAATGTGAAATTAATAATATGGAAAGACTGATTATAATTTCTGAAATTATATTCCAGCTGACAAGCTGAAAGATTATGGGATCCATAATCAGAGGAAGGAATAAACATGAGAGCAGAAGTCCCTTAATCGTAACAGAAGATAAGGCAGAATGTCTGGGCTCAAATGTATGCAGATGGTAGATTTGTCGGTGGAAAGTTGAATTAGACCTCACCAATTGACTTTATTTTCTTAGCCAAGAATAAGGCACAGTTATCAACTGCAAATTGGTAGTCAGCATGAGAAGTTAGGGAGAAAGATAATAAGAGAGTGTCATCTTCGTGATAAGAAAGCAAAATTTCCAGAAAAAGAAGGATGAACAGATACTCAGTTTTTCTAAAGTTTTAGCCATAAACATATACATATATATATATATACACACATACATATATACATAGACACAGAGAAATATATAATAAATATCCTAATAAATAAATATTTGATATATATACACATATTATGTATTATATATTTATACATATATACATATATATGTGTGCATACGTATTATGTATATATATATGTATATGTATATACATATATGTGTATATATAAATATAGACACATAGATATCAAATATATATTTATATGTTTCTCTGTGTGTTTACCTGTATATATATACATATATATGTATGTTGGTGGAGAGATGAATTAGGTGCTGCTTATTGACTCTATTTTCATATATATGAGACTCTATTTTCTTATATATATATAGAAAATATATATAAAATAAATTTTCTTTTTCTTTCTTTTTTTTTTTTTGAAACAGAGTCTCACTCTGTTGCCCAGGCTGAAGTTCAGTGGCATGATCTTTGCTCACTGCCACCTCCACCTCCAGAGTTCAAGTGGTTCTCCTGCCCCAGCCTCTCGAGTAGCTGAGATTACAGGTGCTGGCCACAGCTGGCTAATTTTTGTAGTTTTAGTAGAGATAGGTTTCATCATATTTGCCAGGATGGTCTTGAATTCTTGACCTCAGGTGATCCACCCGTCTCAGGCTCCCAATATGCTAGAATTACTGGCTTAAGCCACCACACCCAGACAGAAATTTATATTTATATAGATATAAAATATATGTATAGGAAAATTTATATATATACAAATATATATGAAAATTTATATATGGAAAATTTATTATATATAAGAAAATATACATAAGAATAGAGTCATATTGCATATATCTGCATATATAAATATATCAAATATATTTTTGATATATAGAAATATACATATATATGGCGAGAAATATATCAAATATTTCAGAATTCCATATGTGATAAGAAATTGTTAGGTTTGAACCTTTATTGGAGGTACATGAGTAGAAATAAGGATGTTATGAATACAGAAGGCAATTGTCGCTTTCACAAAAATTTTCTGAGATTTCTATAGCATTTTCTACAAAATACTTTCGAAAAAACCTTAAAAATAATATGGCCTTAAAAGCTCTTTTGATGTATGTGTGTCGATAGATCATATGGTGTGTGAATTGTATATAAAATCTGTAAGTGATTGGTTCATTAATTCCATATTAACTTCACATAAGAGGAATGGAAACTGTCTCCGGTATAGCTTAAATTGAAATCCTATCTAAACATATTACTGAATCTATGTAATATTAATGAGAGATCTATGTGTATGAGATAGAGGTCAAAGAGCTTTATCCACCATATCTCATTTAGAACTCACACCAGTACTATGAAATAGGTTTGAGCATTATTTCATTTGTAACGTGAAGAAGCGGAGACCAGGGAAGTTAAATGTCCAAAGTCAAAATTTTTGCAGTTTGGTTCCAGAGGCCATTTTTTAATATTCCTTTTTATATGTAATATATCAAAAGACCCCATAATTACAGCATTATATTCAGGATGAATAAACTGTAGGAGAATAAAAACCATCAGGCTACTCCAACTGGAACTATAGCTGTACGTATGCTAAGAAATCAGTTTTACCCTTGATAAGATACTGTGTTCAATCCAAACTTGTTGGGCCTGAAATAGGTTTATGGGTGAACCTTTGCAAAACTGAGTATCTGTTTATCCTCATAAAAACACCACTGTTGATTATAATAGATTTTAAATTCTTGAAACATTTTAAAAAATTAAACACAAATTCCTACTTGGAAAGACTTGAGAATTAAAACTATGTTCAGTTGTATTCTCTCTTTTAATTATGTATAGGGTTAAAATTATATGTATGTACAATTTGCTGTGTATAGTATCCTTTCACTCTTGCCTGTGTTTCAAGAATAACTATCAATTATTAAGATAGCTTGATATTCCTTATATATAATATATGCTATCCATAATAATAACTTAAAATGTACTTGCTATTAAATATACGTAAGACAGCTGTGAATCTTCAGAGTACTGGCAAAACCAATTAAGACTTCAAAAAATATAAAATAAATTAGGCTTGCATTTGAAATATTATCCTACCAGTATATTTTCCTCAAACTGCTATAATACACATAAAACTTCTAGGAAAGAAACCTTTTCAAACCGAACCTTGTGGGCTGGTGTCTTTGTTTATTAAATTAGTGAATTAAATTTTGATGACTTTAAGTATTATAAGACAGACTTACAGTTACTAATTAAGCTCACTGAACTTCCTGCGTTGTAACTTGACATACCCAACCTTCTAACATGAAGAGGGTAGAAATAAGAATAGCATTAATTTCATAAAAGGTGTGTAGGAATGTCTTAGCCAAGTTATAGATACACTAATTCTAACAGGTTTTTTGTCTTTTCTTCTAATTGCCTGGCAAGGTCTATAGAACTGGAATAGGAATCTATTTCTGGATGCTCATTATAAGTAAATGCAGTCAAGCATCATTGTATCCCACAAATCTGGACTTGAAATGACACCTCTGGAAGCACCAGAGACATGATATGTTAAAGTATCTAAAGGTAATCATTAAAACAGAAGACAAAAAACCCTGAGAAGAGTAAGGGAAATATCTACATCAAATTAATTATATTTTAGTGAAGAATATAATTGACCAGTATTTAAAACGGATTTTGTTTCCTACTTGCCATGCATACTTGCAGTTATAAAACCAGGCAGAAGTATATTAGTTGACAGAGATAGATGTGCATAAATAATTGCCTAAAGTGAATAAGGTAGAATAATAATGAAGAAGGCGGAATCGTTGTAGAGTACAAAGTTTAGGCCTTCCTAATATTTCATGTATTCCCACAATTATTTCTACTGAAACCCAAAAACAACCTTGTTTATTGAACAACAAACGGGAGTTTCTTGAACTATCTACAAAACACAAGCTTTATCTGTTCAAAGCTTCTAAAGGTCAAACAGCAATATCAGCTAATTTTCATTACATACAACAAAAAGTATTACTTGTAGACATTAATGTTGTAGGATTTAGCTAACTGCTTCTCAGAATATGAGCTTTGAATTTTAATGCAGCATTCCACTGCCTTTTCAAAGTCCTACTGGACCTGATTTGAGGTTTAAGAAAGATGGATCAAATTATTTCATAATAGCTCCAGGAAAAGAAAATCAAAGTCATTGGTTTTAATTTTTCTCTATGCATTAGTATTTAAGATTAAATGAAGGCATTGATTATCAGTCAGTTAATATTGATTGATTCATATTCCAGAGTTATCTGTTTAAAGCTAAAATTAAAATGTAAATGAACTTTTCCCCCTTAACTTCATGGCTATATAGCAGACCTTTTAGCTAATGTTATATTAATGTTACATATTGTAATATATAGCAATATGCTATTAAGCCTTTAAATTATGATCTCAGAATTGTAAGAATTGTCTATAAATCCATGTATGTAGTTTATTCTGCATCAGTCATGAACACACCGAAGACTAGGCTAGAATTTGCTCTGTCTGGATTATTTTACAGTAATAGTGAATTATCTCAGTAAGCAAGGTTCTATGGAATGTTTAATTTATACAAAATGTGCCCCTTTGTTAAACTTGTTAGACCTGTGATAATGTCCTCTGGCTTATGATTAATTACTCAACTTGCTGACTGTGGTTCAGCAGTAGATCTTGGCCCTTAGATCTGAGCGTTGACAGTGAAACAAATAGAGGTAAACTGGAGCATTTCAGAACTCTGTGTAGATAAAAAGAGATCTAAAGAACTAAACATGTCAAGCATGCTTTATACATCTGTGGCTTTTGTTGTTTGGCAGGAGGTTAAGAGGATTCTCTTTGATGGAACATTACATTTGTTCATACAAATGTGTGCTTCAGAGGGTTGGAGAACTTTGTAAATGAGAGTCTGATGCCTTCTCACTATTTGTGAGGAAGGGGCAAGAGACCCATGTGGACTTTGAAGCCCCCGTTTCTACTTCAATGAGAGAAACACATGTATTTTTCTATTTCTGCAGATTTATTTCAAACAAAATTTTCCAAGCTTTTGTTTAACCTCTGACTTAATAGATTTGCTGCAAACTCTTTTATTTAAAAAAAAAATTGCACCATGTAAAGACAACATTTAATTAATTTTCTCTGCCATGCTATAATCTGTGAAACCATAGCTAACTAGGATGTCATAACCCTACAACTGTGCTCAGCTTTCCCTGCTTCTATTTATTTTTCACTGATAAACTGTTGTAGCAGAGCAGCCAGCTCAAGCTGCCTAACTCCCCTGAAACCCTAGCTCTGTATCCATACGGCATTGTCCTGACAGGCACTGTTCCCACCTGTCAGCCAATGGATATTTACTCATTCAGCCATTCACAGTCACTGTGGTCTAGGGACTTAGGAGACTCTGGGGATACAACTGTTCAAAAGTAAACTCGGTTTCTGGAAACATTTCATTGATTCATTCACACTATGATATTTCATGATAGAGCCACCGTGCCCTGCCCACTGTTACCTCTATATGGAATCTGTCACTTTCCAATATACGATTTTATTGTGTTAAAATGTTTTCACCTTATCTGGCCATTTAGTGAACATTTTCTCCAAATCAGTACTGGCTGTATCTAGTATTGATTACCTATATTACATCAAGTGTTAATTTAAATTCTGCCCTGATTGTTCTATTTGCCTTTTAAGAAAATGTCAACTCGAAGTTTGTGATTTCACTGGCTGTTTTCTTCTGCATATCCAGGGATACAGATAAATTTAAAATCAAACAAACAAACAAAATCAACCTGTGCAGAACAGACTACTTCTCCACACTAAACCTTCTAGGAACAACATGGAATCCTCACCCCCTTAGTTTTCCTTCTTGATCTGAATTTCTACATTATTTCTCTATATTGTGTCCATTAGGATCAGTGGTTAATTAAAAGGTTTACCTAACATTTTCATTGATTTTTCTCCAAAATGCACTCTATTTTATCTTGTTTTTCAAGATTCAATATTGCAGTGCACGATCAAAAGTTACATAGTTATAAGACACAGCTAAGGATATCACAACCGGGTATAGACTTGGACACATATGTTGCACAGTTATGAGACCAGTACCTTGTGAATTTGTGCAGGGAATAACTTTTTTTTTTGAGACGGAGTTTCGCTCTTGTTGCCCAGGCTGGAGTGCAGTGGTAGATCTCAGCTCACTGCAACCCCCACCTCCCGGGTTCAAGCGATTCTCCTGCCTCAGCCTCCTGAGTAGCAGGGATTACAGACACGTGACTCCACACCCGGCTAATTTTCTATTTTTAGTAGAGACTGATTTTCTCTATGTTGGTCAGGCTGGTCTCGAACTCACGACCTCAGGTGATCCACCTGCCTGGGCCTCTGAAAGTGCTGGGATTACAGAAGCCACCATGCCTGGCGGGAATAAGTTTTATAACCATTAGTATCACCTCTACCTCATACCAGAGTCCACGAAATTTAAAATTTTTTTGAAGAAATAAAAAGACTTTTTCCCTTATAATTTTTATTTTTGAATTGTTTCTTTCTGATATATAACAAAACAAGAATTTCAATATTTTAAAGAAATGAATATTTCATAGGAAATAATGTCTGACTCTTACAAACATACCACACACTTACAAGTATACTACAGTCTCAGTTCCTGGAGAGATTAGTCTAACATTTTAACAACAATTTACTGGATTCTTAATGAGCTTGCATGATATATCCTATGATAAGAGTTTTTTATATAGTCAAAAATATTGAAAAAACATAATGACTTTATCAGGCATACATAAGTGGCATACCAATATAATGTTTGAAAATAAAATACTTCTAGCTTTGGTTATAATCTAGATATTCATTCTTTACATAATTAATACAAGTAATTTATACTCTCTAAAATATTTTTTAAAAGATTTTAAGATCAGTTTATAGCAAAAACAATTATCATTTTCTTGCCTAATTTCATTTGGCACAACTCAAAATAAGGTAAAAAAATGGAAGGCTTGAATTGACAACTTCATTTGGTACCTTGTTAAGAAGATTTTTATTATATAAGATAATATAACGTGCTATATTTGTGCATTTTTTCTCACAGATTTTCGTGTCTTATTTCAGAATAGCAATTATGCTCTCAGTGATGCCCATCTTAGAATGGACACATTTTCCCCTCTAGTTTTTCCTTCATGTAAAGATCATAGAGTTATACGTATAGTAAAGCTAAGTCTCAACGACTGTTTTAGGAATAGTTATAGGGCAAAAAAAACAAACAAACAAACAAACAAAAAAACAGAAACAAAAACATAGTTTTGTTTTGTCTGAGATGAAAATGTGTAATTTTGAACACGATGATACTTTCCTTCCCTTGGGAAGTAAATCTACCTTCACAGCAATCAAAATAAAGGCCTCAGTCATTGTAAAAGGAACAGTGCTAAGTGAATACAGTATCTCCATATTTCACTTTAAAGAATAAAATAAGGATGACAATTAGCCAGTAAAGTTTATGTCCTTCTTTACACAAAGTCTTTTGAGATCTACACTAATTCTCTGTGTGCTATTATGTTCTCTGTAATAAAATACAAGCCCATACCTTCAGAAACCTTTTTAATAGATTCAGAGATAGTATCAAGAAGTAACTAAAATGCATGCAAAAGGGAAGTTTTCTGATTCAATAAAGAAATATTACTTTCTTAAACTTTCTTAAAATTAAAACTAGTATGTTTTAATTAATTGAAAGCCACGAATCAGTTTTTGGTTTTTGTAGTTTTTTAAAATATCATTGTTATTTTTTAATTTTTGTGGGTACATAATAGGTGTATGTATTTATGGGGTACATAAGATATTTTGACACAGGGACACAATGCATAATAATCACATCGAAGTATATGGGAAACACGTTACCTCCAGCATTTATCCTTTGTGTCAAAAATAATCCAATAATACTCTTTTGGTTATTTTAAAATGTACAATTAATTATTGTCCGATGTAGTCACTCTGTTGCATTATAATATACTAGATCTTATTAGTCTATCTAACTATATTTTTAAGCCCATTAAATATCCCCACTTCCCCACCCACTGCCCCCTTCCCCTTCCCACCCCACCCTCCCCCTCCGCAGCACTACCATTTCCAGGCTCTGGTAGCCATCATTCTACTCTCTATCTACACAAGCTCAATTGTTTTTATTTGTTAGATCCGACAAATAAGTGAGAACATGCAAAGTTTGTTTTGCTGTGCCTGGTTTATTTCACTTAACATAATAACATCAAGTTCCATTCATTGTGTTGGAAATGAGAGGATCTCATTCTTTATTGTGACTGAATAGTACTCCATTGTGTAAATGTACCACATTTTCTTTATCCATTCATCTGGTGATGGACATTTAGGTTACTTCCAGTCTTGGACATTGTGAATAGAGCTGCAATAAACTTGGGAGTGCAGATATCTCTTCTGCATACTAATTTCCCTTCTGTGGAGTATGTACCTAGCAGTGGGATTGCTGAATCTCATGGTAATTCTATTTATAGATTTTTGAGGAACCTGCAAACTGTTCTCCATAGTGATTGCACTAATTTATACTCCCACCAATGGTGTACCAGGGTTACCTTTTCTCCACATCCTTGCCAGGAGTTGATATTGCCGGTTTTTGGAGAAAAGCCATTTAACTGGGATAAGACGACATCTTATTGTTCTTTTGATTTTTATTTCTCTGATGATCAGTAGTGTTGAGCATCTTTTCATATACTTGTTTGCCATTTGTATATCTTCTTTTGAGGAAAGTCTATTCAGATCATTAGACAATATTTAATCAGATTATTAGATTTTCTTCTATTGAGTTGTTTGAGTATCTTATATATTCTGGTTATTAATCCCTGGTCAGATGGATAGTTTGCAGATATTTTTGCCCATTCTGTTAATTGTCTTTTCACTTTGTCAATTGTTTCCTGTGCTGTGCAGAAGGCTTCTGACTGGACGTGATCACATTTGTCCATTATTGCTTTGGTTGCCTGTGCTTGTAGGGTATTGCTCAATAAATTTTTGCCCAGACCAATATTTTGGAGATTTTCCCCAATGTTTTCTTGTAGTAGTTTTGTGGTTTTAGTTTTAAGTCTTTTAAGCAGTTTTTAGGTCTTTTAAGTAGTTTTGAGGTCTTAGATTTAAGTACTGAATCCATTTTGATTTGATTTTTGTATATGGTGAGAAAAATGAGACTAGTTTCATTGTTCTGCATATAGATATTCAGTTTTCCCGGCAATATTTATTGAAGAGACTGTCTTTTCCCCAATGTACATTCTTGGCACCTTTGTCAAAAATGAGTTAACTGTAGATATATGGATTTGTTTTTGGGTTTTCTTCTTCTTTTTTTTATTCCATTGGTAAATGGGTTTGTTTTTATGCCAGTACCATGCTGTCTTGATTACTATAGCTCTGTAGTATAATTAAAAGTGAGGTAAATTGATTCCTCCAGTTTCATTCATTTGGCTCAGGACAGCTTTGGTTTTCTGGGTCTCTTGTGGTTTTATATACATTTAGGATTTTTTTTTCTATTTTTGTAGAGAATTTCATTGGTACATTTGCATTTGCATTGATTCTGTAGTTTGCAGTACTGGGTAAAATGGACATTGAAATAATATTGATTATTCCAGTCATTAACATAGAATATATTTCCATCCTTTGAGTCCTCTTCAATTTCATGCATCAATACTTTATGCTTTTCATTGTAGACATCATTCACTTCCTTGGTTAAGTTTATTCCCAGGCTTTTATTTTATTTGTGGCTATTGTAAATGTGGCTACTTTCTTGATTCCTTTTTCAAATTTTGCACTGTTGGTAAATAGAAATGCTATTGATTTTTTATTCTGCAAATTTACTGAATTTTCTTGTCAATTCTAATAGTTTTTGGTAGAGACTTTAGGTTTTCCAAATATAAGATTATATCATTTGCAAATAAGGATAACTTGACTTCTTTTCCAATCTGGATTTCTTTTATTACTTTAATTTTTTGGCATCTTTGCCAACACTTGTTGTTTTCCAATTATTTGGTTATACCAACCCTAGAAAGTATAAAAAGGTATCTAATTGTGGTTTTGATGTGCATTTCCTTAATGAGTAACAGTATTCGGCATCTTTCATGTGCTTATTGGCTATTTGTATTTATTTATTTTTGTAGAAATATCTATTCAAGTAATTTACCCATTTAAAATTTTTCCAACTTTTATTTTATATTCGGGAATATTTGTTCAGGTTTGTTACCTGGGTACACTGCATGATGCTGAAGTTTGGAGTAAAAATGATCCTTCCCTCAGGCATTGAGCATGGTACCCAATAGTTAGTTTTTCAACCCTTGTCCCCCTTCATCATTCCTGCTTCTAGGAGTCCCTGCTTTCTATTGTTGTCATCTTTATGTCCATGAATATCCAAAATTTAGCTCCCACTAAGAAGCAAGAATATGTGGTATTTGGTTTTCTGCTATTGTATGAATTCACTTAGGATAATGGTCTCCAGCTGCATCCCTGTTGCTACAAAGGATATATGCATATATATATATATATGATATATATATCACTATATATCACATATATATATCACATATATATATCACATATATATCGCATATATATATCGCATATATATATCACATATAGGAGATATATATATATATCGCATATAGGTTGATTCCTTTGATCTTTGCTCTTGTGAATAGCACTGCAATGAGCATAAGAGTGTATGTATCTTTTTGGTAGAACAATTTGTTTTCTTTTGGATATGTAACCAGTAATGGGATTGCAGGGTCAAATGGTAGTCCTGTTTTAAGTTTTTACAGAAATCTACAAATTGCTTTCCACAGTGGCTGAACTAATTTACTTTCCCACCGACAACCTTTTCTCTTCAGCCTTACCAACATCTGCTGGTTTTTGAATTTTTAATAATAGCTATTCTGAGGTGTGAGATGGTATCTTATGGTGGTTTTGATTTGCATTTCTCTGATAATTAGGGATGTGGAGCATTTTTCATATGCTTGTTGGTTACTTGTATGTCTTCTTTGGAGGAGTGGTTGTTCATGTCTTTTGCCTATATTTTAATGGAGTTATTTGTGGTTTTGTTTGTTCAACTTCTTCAATTCATGGTAGAATCTGGATAACTACACACCCTCATTGGATGTGTAGTTAGTGAGTATTTTGCCCATTCTGTAGTTGTCTGTTTACTGGGTTGAAAGTTTCTTTTGCTGTGCAAAAGCTCTTTAGGTTAATTAGGTCCCGCTGTTTGTATTTTTGTTCTTGAGTTTTAGAATTTTAAAACTACATTATGGTTATTAAAGCTTTATCAGACATATAATAAACAAATATTTTCTTCCTGGTATCTATGGGTATTACATACATTTAAATGCTTTCAACAGACCCTGGACTTTGATCTTGCTCCATCCTGGGGTGGGAAACACCAAGGCAAGCTGTGGCCCTGAAGTCCCTCAGGAGATCTATCAGGCATGTAAAAAGGAACAGCCGTCATTTTTTGAGAGTAAGGTCCATATTTCCCCCCTCTCCTGGCAGCATGACCACTGCAGAATTGGGTAATGAAGGATGGTAAGAAGGGTAGCAAAAATGCCACAAATCTTTCTTAATATGTATTGGCCTCTTTCTCTTTGTTAAGTACTCTTGTGGTGGCTATACAGTTTTTATTATGGACAATGATCTCCTCAACAGTAACTAAGCAGACATGATAGAAAACGAATGTGAAAAAAATAAGTGTAAGTAAATAGTGAAAAGGAAACCAGAAGCAGTACTGTATGAATATTTAGTGAGCTTAATTTTTTGGCAGATAATAGTTTTAAGAAAGAATGTATATATAGAAAATAAGTGTAAGAACATTTGAGAAAAACACATGAATTCAAGTGGGTGTTTATACAGAATATTTAGTGATTTAAAGGAAAAATATATATCAAATATGAGATCCTGGCTTTTAGAAGAACAATTACATTATTTGTGGAAAATATTTCTAGGAAACAATTCACTAACTGTAATTTAGTGGACTTAAAAGATAGTATGGATTGTTTATTGATTGGAATTGGTTGAGCATTTAAATTAATATAAGTGGTTTTAAGTCACACCAGCAGGATTTGGTATAGTTGACCATGTCCTGCTGCTAGAAAATGTCGCTTCACTCAGTTGGATGCCAGTTTCTTCTGGCTCTTCACCAACATCACTGGACTCTCAGACTCTGGTCTGTTCCTCCTTATACTAAAGGCTTTTAAATATGAAGGGCTATAGGGCACTGTCTTTAGAATTCTTTTCTATCCATGCTCAATCCTAAAGCAATCTTTTTTTGTCTAATATTTCTAAATGCTTTCTAAAATCCAACTTATTCAAAATTTTTATGTCCTATCGAGACCTGTTCTCCAATTCCGCACTCTTATATCCAAGTGCCTGCATTATCTATTCACTAGGATATAGGCATCTCAAACTAAATACACCCAAAATAAGATCATCTGCAACTCTTCCCAGGGGAAAAAAGAAATCTAACTTGAAATCAAAAAACAGAAAAAGAAAAAATCCCCTCTCTCCTCTTCCCTCAGGTTTCTTCATCCCAATCAGTGTCTTTTCCATTTCTTCCAATTTCTCAGCAGAAACACATTTAAAAATCACCCTTTACTTTTCCCCCTTACCCAACACATCTACTCTATCAGAAACCCACCTTTTAAGAATATATCCAAAATCAGAACACTTTATATTACTTTAACCACTATCAATGTAGCGCAAATAACTGCAATTTATCTTTGCACTTTTTGAAATAGTCTTGTTTTCCAATAATCTCACTGCTTCTACTCTTGTTCCTCAGTTTATTATCTAAGAGCAGTCAGAGCTATCCAGTCAATTTCAATTTCAGATCATGCCAACTCCATGCTAGCATCCCACTGTATTCAGAGTAAAACCAAAGTACTTTCGATCTCTTAAAAGATATTTATTATTGTAGGGTGGGGCTGGGGGGGTAATTATGCTCCCACTCCAATATCCACTTTCGAAGACTAAATATGTATCCTCTCTGTCCAGAACACTTTTTTCAAAGATAACAGTTTTATGCTCTTATTCACTTTTGCCTTGGTTCAAATGTTATATTTTCACTAAGGCATCCATATAATTTATGAAACACACATTTAGAATTACAACCCTTCTATGCATGACCCACTATTCCTTTTTATTGCTTTGTGTTATCCACAGCATATGTTTCGTATACAGTTTATTATACTTGATTTTATTTTTCTTATTGTTTTGCTGCACTATAATGTAATGTCTATGAGGGTGAAAATATTTGACCGTTTTGTTCAGTTCTGATGCACCAGCAACTCACAGATTATTACATAAAATATGTGATAAATACTGGAGTAAAAAGTGTGATTGGGTGATTTTTAAAATAATTCTGTTAATTGCGAGTAAAGGTGAAATAAACATGAAAGTACAGACATCTTTTTGACATACTAATTTCATTTCTGTTGAACACATAGCCAGTAGCAGGATTGTTAGCTTATATGGAAGTTTTATTTTTAATGTTTTGAAGAACCTCCCTACTGTTTTTCATAATTGCTGCACTAATATACATTGCCACCAATAGTGTACAAGAGTCCCGTTTTCCCCACATGCTCATCAACATTTCTTATCTTTTGTCTTTTTGATAATGGCCATTCTGACAGGTATAAGATGAGATCTCATCATGGTTTTAATTTGCATTTCCCAGATGATTAGAGAGGTTGGCCATTTTTCATATACCCATTGGCCATTTGTACATCTTGTACATCTTCATTTAAGAACTGTCCATTCAGTTCCTTTGACCAATTTGTAATTGGGATAGCTGTTCTTTTGCTATTGAGTTGAGTTCCTTATATATTTTAGATATTAACCCATTATCAGATGTATAGTTTGGAAATATTTTCCTCCATCTATAAGTTGTCTTTTCATCCTGTTTATTGTTTTCCTTGCTGTGCAGAAGCTTTTGAGTTTGATACAATCCATTGTCTATTTTTATGTTTGCTGCATTTTCTTTTGGAATCGTATCCAAAAAACCATTGCCTAGGTCAATGTCCTGGAGAACTTGCCTACAGTTCTGTGTGGTGATTTCATTGTTTCAGGTCTTACATTTAAGTATTTAATCCATTTAGAGTTGATTTTATATATGGTGTGAGATAAGGTTCTAATTTTATTTCTATACATGTGAATTTCCAGTTTTCTTAGCACCATTTCTTAAAGAAACTGTTCTCTTCTCATTAGAGATTATTGGCACCTTTGGTGAAACTCGGGTGGCTGTCATTGCTTGGTATTATTTATGGGTTTTCTATTTTGTTCCATGT
Source organism: Hylobates moloch (assembly GCF_009828535.3). NCBI lineage: Eukaryota > Metazoa > Chordata > Mammalia > Primates > Hylobatidae > Hylobates > Hylobates moloch. The sequence goes on along the minus strand of NW_026652280.1, from coordinate 12,635,184 downwards.
CTATTTTTATTCCAATAATTTTGCTTTTTTGGTTGCTAGAGCTTTCTAGTATTTTCTGAAGTCAAGTAACATGATGCATCTGGTTCTGTTCTTTTTTGCTCAGGATTACTTTGGCAATTCAGAGTCTGTTGTGGTTCCATATCAATTTTAGGATTTTTTTCTATTTATGTGAATAATGTCATTGGTAATTTGACAGGGATTGCATTGAAACTCGAGATTAATTTGAGTATTATGAGCACTTCACTTTTTTATAAAAATATGTACTTAATATGTAAGAACATATGTGGTTTTCTCTGCAATATTCTGTAGAAATGAATAGACACCTCCGGCCAGAGCAGTACAGGAATTTAGATTACATCTATAGCCTCAGTCAAAGGGCACCTGAGGTTGACCATTATGAGTCAGTTACTGGGTTGTCTCTGAAGCCTAGAGATAGGTGGCTAAAATGTTTTACTACCCAAAATCAGTAGAATGTTCCCCTTTAGTTTTTAAGAGCAGCATTTCAGTGAAAGCTTGCTGCTAAATAAACATTATAATTTAAATATGACCATACTGTTTTGCCATTGAGAGTCATACATCTCGGCATATTGAGACTTACATTGGATATTTATCATGGAGGGAAATAAAACCAATATAACTTGTGTACGTGTGGGTGTGTGTGTGTGTGTGTGTGTGTGTGTGTGTGTGTGTTGTTTTTTGGCGAGGACAATACAATTTTCTGAGGAATCATTAGGTAAAGAACAATCTGAGATATCATGAAAAACCTCCTGAAACAAAACTCCAAAATTATGAAACTAAATATGTAATTATTAGAGGTTAATATTAGCTTATACCCTTTAACTAATTATTACTTATACAGTGTTTAACAGATCATTGCTTTATTTTATACAAGAATGAATATATGTTAACTTCTCAAAAATTATAAAGAGATGTTATTGGGGTTTTAATTTTACTTATACATTAATTTTATTATTTTGGCCAAACCTGAACGACATTACAAATGTCTTAGCCTAAGACAGCCCATGTAAAACTGTTCTCTCTTCAAAAGTGACTACCACCAAAAATTTATGTAAAAGTGATTCTTCACAATGAGCTCTGAACAGTTTCTCTATCACAAAATTAGTGTTTAATAAAGTATGTTAAATGGGTGAGAAATATAAATTAACGATTATAGATAGAAAAATATTACCTTTTCATAAAAAAAGCTCAAACTCTGGCTTCTGCATTTTTCCTTATCCTCATTCACAAGGAAGAACATTGGGTGAAAGTAATGACTTATACTAGCTATTCATTATGAACATCCCATTTACAGAACTGTACTGATAACTACCATCTTGTGATTATGTTGTGGAGGGGCAAAATTTTCCCCGGAATTAATGATAAATGCATCAGGACCTTTATCCAGTACACTGTTCGAGATGATTGAATTCATGGTATGTTTGCTTAATCTATTTTCCCTTTCCATACACTATGCTCTTTGCCTGAGGCAAACCCATCTAATAATTTACAATTGAACAAAACCATAACTCATGACCCAATAAATTATTAAGGAACCCTGCCTTGCATCTCATTCATCATTAATCTTACCACAATGGCAGAAAGCCTACTGAATTTCCTAACAGTTTCTTGCCATGATGAATAGTTCCATTTAAATGTAGGAATACTTTTATGTATGTTTATGCATGTATATTTTTACAAAATTACCTTTTAAGCTAAAATTTGTCACTAAAACCTCATAGTAATAATATTGGTGTTTGAAAAAGTTTTCTCATCTTTTTACATCACTTGAAATTTGCTTCTGAACCCAAACAGTCCTCTAGAGGTAACCATTATATTTTCCCTGAGGTTAGATTTTTTTAATCAACTATAGAATATAGAATATTAAAATATTGCTTCTTATTTTCTCATTTTCTTATTTCTTATAAGCTGATATTCTAAACTGGCCTCTAGAATTCCAAGGAGAGAACATTGTTTAAAAGTATATGTTACATAGTAGGAGTGGAGTAATCTTGGAAGGGTATTGAGATGTTTAAAATATTTCAAAACAGAGAGGTGATTGCAGTAGTGTCAGTAGTGAGCAATAAGCTTCACCTTTGACCTGCCACTCTATAGCCAGTCATGAAACATACATTGAATCATATTTTAAAGCCTAGATATTACGCTTAATAACTGAGTTGTCAGATGTGATATCTGAGAATACACTTCATCATAGTAACCGGTTGAACAATAAATATGATTTTCCATAGGCTATTACCTATGTTATCGCATAAAAAAGTGTCATTGTTGTGATAAAAATGGAATATTTGACAGTATCAGAAAGTATAATCTGTCTCCTTAGTTAGCTGTATTTTAAACTGGTATGAGTACAGAATACACAACTCACCAAATCTCTGAACAGTATGCATCTTTATGATTTATTATTTTTCTTCTTAAAATTGAAAACTGGCGATATGGAAGTTTCAAAAATAATATTGAATCCACATCCCCATGATTCTTCCTCAGTGTCTGATTTCATTTTGGATATTACTCCCTGTTCAATGATTACCACAAAGATGAAAGTGTCAATTTATTTCTTATGAAAGTGTATAACAACATTACCTAAAAAATTAGTTATTATTTTGAACTGATACACGTTTTATTTCTGATTCCCTGTTACTTCTCTTAAGGGCTGTCGAGAACAAATTCCTGTTTCCTTTTTGTTGAAAAGAAGATTTGTAAGAAGTTTTAAAAACTAAAATTTGAATCAATTGTTCAATTTTCTTCCCTTTATTCCTGATGGCACAGTTGAGCCAGATATCCTTTTGTGGGTCAGAGGAACAAAAAGCAAACAGAAGCAATAATTGTGTCTTCATGCCTGCGAGTTTCCTGAACCCAATTACTTAATCAAAGACAACTTGCACCTGTGGTTACACACCGGCAGGAATAACAAGTTGCTGCAGGGATATTGGACTGTGTCTAGAAAATTTCAAAGACTTGCCCTTTTAGTCTGCCCTCCTACCTTTTTGAAGTCTGATTCCCTCGTTTTGTAGATAAATACATGAACAAGATCTTCAGAATAAAATAAGCAATATAAATAAAACACCCAAAGACAAGAAAACCTCCTACCAAAACAAATGGTAGAACTTCATATGTGGCATGTTTGTAAGAACCAAGAATCATTTTTCGGTATTCTCATAAACATGACATGACCACAAAATACTTAAAAAGCTGCCACCCATTTGGCTGCTGCAGACAAATCATCATTATGTTTCATTGAAAATAACAGCTGAAGGGCTCGATTCTGAAACAAGTGGAGAAGTGCTCAAGCAGTATTTAAACCCCTAGGAATCCTTTCTCCTCCTAAAACCATCAACTTTTATAAACAGTATCTCACCGCACCACAAAAGTTGATCAAATTTACTTTGTACAAGAAACCTGTGGAATTTGGGAATAGAGTTTATTTAAACTGGAAAAAGGTTGCACTCCAGTGCCTTTATATTATATAGGTCTTTTGAGTAACAGATAAGAAGATATTTATTTTAAATGACATATTGTCTATTTTCTTGGCTGTATTTTGAGACAATGTGTATGTAAAGATGAGAAGCAGAAGTAAATATGCTAACTCGATAATGGAAGTAATCAGTGCTGTGTGTCTTGGCACAGATGAATATGATGGAAAAACCATGTACTACAGAAACAAATCGGTAGTTTGTAAAGATCTAAGGTAGGGGCCTCTCCCTTCACTCATTCCTGGGGTTAGTCATTGCCCCAGTGAAAAATACCTTGGTTCCTGGGAGCATGTATGTATGTGTTTGGTGGTGTTTCATTTATAGTGAAGGTAATTCTTAAAGTCCTCACTTTTTATTCCATTTTCTCTATTAAATTATTCTCAACTAAACTTTTGTTATATTAAAAATTTCTCATTTCTAGAATTGCTATTAACTACTTTAACAAATATCCAAACAGAGAGAGTCAAGCAATGGTTTAGGTAAAATTGTTCACGCACAAATTGAATTAAAAATAAAAGCTTTTCAAAATTGGGCTGAACAGTACCATTTGCTATTTTGTGACCTTGCTTTCATTAGCCAGGTATCTGATTGTGTAAATATAAAGCTGAGATTTTTAGAATTTCTTGAAAATACCCTATGCATCAATAAAAAAAATTAGCTACTGGTTTCTTGTTCATCAAGAAAATTTACAGCAAGGAAAACAGATTGATTCCATTTGTTCTTAACATTACATGCAACTCTTATCATTGAAGCATGAAGAAAGAAAATGTATTGATTTAGACAGAGAAATAATTATGTAAACATTGTGAACATTCGTAGTTTATCTGACATAAACCAACCCAGATAGTACAGATAAGGTCTTCAGTTTATCTGCCCGCCACCCCAGTCATCTGGTCATCAATTTACATGTATTAGTCATATATTGGTTCATTAAAAACACTCCAAACTTGGCAGCATATAGTAACAATCATTTATTCTCACTCACACTTATGCATGTCTGGTTGTGGCTGATGTAGAATGGGTGAGGCTGGATGATATGGTTCAAGCTGCAGGTCGCACTGGACTCACTGACCACTGCATGTTGCCTCCTGCCAGGTTAAATATGTTCTGCGTGATCCCACTGTGGGGTACAAGCTAATGGAGAAGAGATTACCTAGAGAAAGCTTTTACTGTGGTGTTGGAAGAAGCTCAAAAGGCAACTGGAAACACACAATTCCTCTGAAGGCTGAGGCTGGGAAACAGCATGCTGCCACTTACCCCATGTTCCATTTTCCAAGGCAAAGTCTTGGCCTGGCCCTATATTAAAGGGGTACGTTCATGCTTCCACGCGACAGAGACTATCACTGCGAAGTCACGTGGCACAGGGCCAAGGTACAGGGAGAGATGATGAACTGGGGCTAATAATTCAGTCCACCACCATGTGCTCTCTTGCAAAATAAATACTCGAATCTCCCTTTCAAGACTCCCAAATATCTAAACTATCGTAACCCTAGGCTTCGAATTTAGAAAGTTGCAGCACACTTCAATGTATCAGCCTCCGTTGAATCTGGAGAGTGAGATCCTAAACAGCAAAGGTAATATCCTGTCTAAAACAAACGTGTAATGAGAGATTAGAGACAAGCTACTATAAGTAAAATGGAAAAAATAACAGGTGCATAGCAGTCACTGGTTTATAACAACTCTGAGATCACGCTGGACAAATACTGCTTGATCTCCTACTGTTAGTTTTCTCTATTTTCTTCTTTCCAGATTATTTCAGGAGGCAGTTTTAATAGATACGTCACCACAACATAGCATGTATTACCCTTTTTGCAGCTTCCCATACTAATTTTTGAAAATGATTCCCATTTTCTGTATTGTTTATCTTGCTATATTTCACCTACCTCCAAGTCAGTTACCACATACTTAAATACTTTGTTATAGAAGCACTCAGTGTTTAAGGGCTAATTTCTGTATCAGTTAGTTATTACTGTCTAATAATCCATTTTAAAGTGCAGTGGTGTGAAGCAATGCTCACATATTCTTTTGTGTATGTGTTTGCTGGACATCAAGTAACCGGTGGCGAGCTGTCTGAGTGGCTCTACTTAAAGCTAAAGCTCTTGCTGGCCATGGCTCCTTTCTCTGTGTTGAACTTAGGTCTGTTGTTTGTGTATCCATTTCTGGGCTAGCTCGGGAGGCCAGCAACTATCCGTGGGTGGTTTTCTTCTTATGTTTTAAGAAACAGAAAAGAACAAATAGAAACATACTATCATAGAGTTAAAAATGTTGACAAATTACCCCCCCCCCCACCCTCTCATAAAAGTATGTAATGTGTATCTCCACCCTTGGATATGAGCTGGCCATGCAATGACTAGCACACTTTACTTGCAGTGATGATTCGAACATTACCAATCCCCTGAGGCACTGAATCAATCCCCAGATCATTGAAAGTGTTTGAATGTTAGCTGCTGCTGTCTAGCCTCAGACAAATTTACGAAAAAGGCCAAACTAGGCATCCAGACAATGAGAGACCACAAGGAAGAAGTAATAAACTGGCCCAGCTGAACCACTAGCCTTGCTAAACAACAGACAGCAGCTTCCAACCCTCACTCATCTTAGAGGCGCGAGCAATCAAGCTGATTAAGCCAGAGCAATCACAGAATTTATCTAAATGAATCTTTATGTGTGTTGTTCTTGTTAGCTACTAACTTCTGGTTTGTTACAAGGGGAAAAAGCTACCTGGTACAGTAATTGATACCTAGAAATGGGTCTTAACAAAACTTAAAACGTATGGCATTGACTTTGGAATTGGGTGATAGAGAATGAAGAGCCACCAAGGACTCTGCTGGAAAAAGGCTGGAGAAGCAGTGCAGAAATTATTTATTTACGTATGTATTTATGTATGTTTGTATTTATTTATTTTTGAGACGGAGTCTCGCTCTGTCACCAGGCTGGAGTGCAGTGGCATGATCTCGGCTCACTGCAACCTTCGCCTTGCGGGTTCAAGCGATTCTCCTGCCTCAGCCTCCCAAATAGCTGGGACCACAGGCACATGCCACCATGCCCAGCTATTGCTTTTGTATTTTTAGTACAGATGGGGTTTCACCATGTTGGCCAGGATGGTCTCCATCTCTTGACATCATGATCCACCCACCTCGGCCTCCTAAAGTGCTGGGATTACAGGTGTGAGCCACCGTGCCTGGCAGAAATTATTATTGAAGGGTGGAAAAACTGACAATTTACTTATGTGGCTGTGAAACAATTGGCAGAACTGTAACCTGTGTCACTTGTCAGATAGAAAATGTACCTAATAAACATGAGTTGTCCAAAGACACCGCCAGACAGAATATTGAAAGTGTCAGCTGGATGTTTCCAGCTGCATATGATAAAGAACTCCAGGAGAGAGATGAGCTATAGATGAAACTTATGATTGCAAGAGTAAGTTAAAGGGTTATAGAGGAGCCATAAATTATTGGGTTGGAAAGTAAACTCTGATCCCTAGTCTCTGAGTGAGGAAAATGTTCTTGAATCAAAAGGAGACCTAAAGCCATAGTTAATATCAAAGATGTGGTTATAGCACTTCATATTAATAACTTGAAAAGATTTAATACAATGCCTACTAAACCCTCTCAACTAGAAGAATTGGTTTCACAAAACTCAAAACACACCAAGTAGACAGAGGGTTGTCTCAGAAAGAAAAGTAAGATTTTTTTTCCCCTAGTAGAATAGAATATAAACTGATACATAATATCCCCACAAAAGTTCTTAAGGAAAATATGGTGTTTTAAACTAAAAGAAAATGAAATTGCTTAAATTTCAAAATGCCTCCTTTTTTGGTGGTTTTATAACTTTATTTGACAAGCAGCTATTAGCTCTCAGCCACACTGACTGTTTTTAGATTTTTGAAAATGGTAACAGGTACATAGGTAACAAAAGTATAGAGCTGGTTTGATGAATCTTTATCCTCATTACATTTTCTGGACAATTGCACATGGATACGGTATGGGACATGCCTTTGGTGTTGCCAACTTTTTACAAGCAGGAAATGTGTTGAGAAAGTTATTTGGCTACAAATGTTGGCAATTTCATAAGAAAAATGTGGGACATCTCAGGAGGTGGAGTAAAGATTCCCTATGGTGTAGGCAGGAGACAGAGAGCAATGGAGTAGGGAGATGACAACTAGGTACAATTTAAGCAATGGGCACGACTGCTTATTTAGGGGATCCTGGCGCCATGAACCCAATGGAATTTTTAAAATTTTATGGGCCAGTGGCTGATGAGCATTTATTAGAATTATCCATATACTGTGAGCATTTATTACATTGAATTTTTAAAATCTTATGGACCAGTGGCCAATGAGCATTTATTACAGTTATCCAAATGTAAGCATTTACTACAGTTATCTATAAATTGTCTCACCATCATATTCCAAGTGTGAAAAGGATATTATTTGTTCCTTAGTTCAGAGGCCTACAGATGAATAGATGCTATACCAGAAAGGCTTTTCCCACAAGATTCTGATTTTCATATGGACCTGATATAGATGATGCCATGAAATTATGATCCTAGAATTTAACATTATAATCGAATGACAATTTAGAGAGTCTTTGAGTGGAAGTGATTATGTTTTGCACATAAGAGGAATGTGAAAATTATACAACAGGGGAAATATTGAGATAGATTGCAAACTTAACCCTAAACACTTTCCCTCCTATCAAGAAATGGGTCTATTTCATGACCCTTAAATCTGGGTTGGCCATATAACCTTACTTGACCAGTAGCATATTACTATCTTCATAGCAGACGTATCTAAAATTTTTATTTATATTTGCCCTGTTACCACTAAACTAACATTGTATACAACAGAAAAAAAGACAACTTTCACTTTTTTATCCACTGTAAATTCTTTGGCAGTTTGTGGACAAATAGTCTAGGAATAGTTTCATTGATCCATAGGGCACTGTTTCAATTATAATAGTCATTGTTATTACCAGCACTGCATGAACACACCCTAACAGTCATTGATATCACCAACACTGCATGAATGCACACATCTATATGAAGACAACTAAACTGAAAGTAAGAAAGTTAATTCTAAAATGTCCCATGTCATTGTAAAACATTACTACTATTGATGAAATGAAAATTTTGTTTGAATTGATTTTGTTTCATTTTTAATTGGCAGATAATATTTAATATATTATGTACCTGTTTAAAGTATATAAACATTGTGCAATGGTTAAATATAACTGATTAATAACAGCTTTATCTCACATAGTTATCATGTCGTAGTGGGAACATTTAACATCCACTGTCTTTACATTCTTCAAGAATACAATATATCATAATAAACTACAGTCACCATGCTGTACAATTAACATTTTAGTATGCTTAGTAGTTTGGTTCATGATATTCAGAAATGAGAAAACACAGATGATTCCCTTTCTTCTTTGATTACTGTCTTTTATTATTTTTCAGTTGAAATAATTAGTGTTAGAAATCAAGCCAAGGTTTTTTCCTTCACAGTAAATAGTTATTTTTACATATGTAAGTACAGTAAATATATATATAGAGACTTATACATATATATGCTTTGAATAATGGCCCACAAATCTGATAATTTTTACTCTTAAAGAAAGTATACATGACCTGTCTTGCATGATAAAATATGATGTATTAAATATTTAAATTTAAATTTAAATCTAGCATAATACACATTACATTATAAATTAATATGTATTACTCTGCTGAAAGAAAATTATTATTACAGATTTAATAAACACTTATCAAGCACTTGATAAGTATAGATTATGTTACTAGAAATGTTACCCACAGAAAATAACTAAATGATACTTCTTTCAATTGAAAGAATCCACTTGAGACATTTATGCATATTGATAGAAAACAACAACAAAGAAACTCTTCAACAGACTTTAAAAACATATACTTCTTGTGTCTTCAGTCTAGTAATTTGGTTTAATTCTGAGCCCATAAGCCATTCAGAGTTACCTTAGAGAGGAACTAAACACTTAATTAGTTTCCAAAGCAACTCTGAATAAGCCCTTCAAAATTAAATTTAGCTGCATAAATCTTCAGAACTCTAATATATTACAAAGCTCTTAACTCATACTAAGTGTTTAAGAGAAATGTATTGACTAGCATTTAAATAAAATTTTGGTATGGATTTACCTCACTGTAATGACTTTTCTGATAAGCCTAGAAAACAGGCAAATTGAGTTATTATTCTTAACATTTCACTCTCTCCTTCTTGTGTCTATTTGTGCTCTTTGATATTTGACTTTGTATCTTCCTCCACTACACATGGAAAGTTTTTCCTCATCCATTGACAGCCAGATGACTGTCTTATGCCAAGGGAACGAGGGCAGAAATTTCAAGGTGCCAATTCTCAAAAGAAGTTTTAGGAAGCATAACCAGCTTTTGCTAACTCTAGTATTATGTGGGGACCTCTGGCCTTAGATCCAAAAGACACATGGAGCAGCTCTTAATCAAACCCAAGTATGCAGCCTGAAGTTGAGTCTTCCTATTTGTCCCCACAGGAGTCAATCAATCAATCAATCAATCAGTTTGCACAATGCTTGTTATTGACAGATAATGACATTTGGCATTGCTTAATGTACAGCATTATTGAAGAAATAGTTCATGTTCCCTTTGGATATTCTGAATTCCATTGAATTATGAATATAAATATGGTTAGGGTTTTTTTAAATGATGAAAAAGGCTTTTCTGTTTTTCTTCCTCCCTTCCTCTTTCCTTCCCTCATTCCTTTATCTGGAACTACCTCCTCCCTGCCATCTCAATCTCCCCCTTTTTCTTCTTTTATTTTATTAAGCTTTAAAAGAATAGGAAGTTAATGCAACACATAATATGTCTAGGCTGTGTTGCGAAATTCAAATGTTCCCGTGTGACCATCTTTGATTATTAATTGAAAGTACACCCTGGCTTATGTAACTATGAACGTTGCATTTATGGCCTACCCTTTGCATTTATCTTGACTATTTAATGTTCTCATTTTTTTTGCTCATCTCCCTCAAATTGCAGGGTATGTTCTCCCCCGCTTTTCCAAATGGATAGATCATTTCATACCATATGAAATTAAAGAAGTTTGATGTATAGCACAGCGACATTCTTCTAGCTCCTTTATCTTTTTTTTTTTTTTTTTGAGACAGTTTCGCTCTGTGGCACAGGCTGGAGTACAGTGATGCCATCTCAGCTCAATGCAACCTCTGCCTCCTGGATTCAAGTGATTCTCTTGTCTCAGCACCCCCAGCAGCTGGGACTACAGGCGCACGCCTCCACCCCAGGCTAATTTTTGTATCTTTAGTAGAGATGGGGTTTCGCCATGTTCACCAGGCTGGTCTTGAACGCCTGACCCTTAGTGATCAGCCTGCCTCAGCCTCCCAAATGCTGGGATTACAAGCGTGAGCCACTGTGCCCGGCCTTGCTCCTCTATCTTATAATATTCTTCAAAGCCAACCAGTGAAGCTGAGGAAGGAATTTCTCCTAAAAATCTCTACATAAATATATCTTAATGAACTTTATGTGTACTGTTTCAACAGAGTCGCTGGTAGTTGGAGAATTCAAATGTGAGCTAGGAAGCATAGGGCAGAAGTAAAACATAGACACACTCCCAAACTCTAGACAGATTACATCCTTCCTGGATTAATTTTGCATTTTTCTCCTTATCCTCCTGATACTTTGTGCCTGAAGCCACGACATCAGGAAATTGTAAATAAAACTTGTGGCCATTACACTTTTAATTGTGGCAGCAACACTAAAATCTTCCAAGTATATTCATGTGGAAGGAGGAAAGCTGTCTGCTTTGGGAGAGGCGCCGCTGGGGGACAATTTCTGTGCCTTGGGAGGCAGTCTGGGACTAAAAAGGAAGTGGACAGTTTGTGTCCTTTGTTGTTTTCATTTATTTTACTTTAATCAATTTTGCTAAAAGCACATCTTGATTACATGTAGCAAAAGGGATAATGTAAAGATAGAAAGAGTGGTTCTTTTTACCTAGATAAAATATTGTATAAGTCATTCTTTCTATTAAGACAAAAATAAGACCAGCCAAGGTATCCTCTTATATAAGGAACGTGTATTTAAACATTAATATAATATTTCTCCAAATGTCATATCATTTAATAACTAATATAATGTTATTATATAACTCATGTTTTTTCTTCATATTAGCATAAAATTCAAGATACTGATTTAAAACAGGAAATAATAAAACGAAATGTTCTTTGTAGATGGTCTCAAGTTGACACCATCAAAATCTGCTGCAGAAACATGGACATTAACAAGGATGCCAGGAATCAGAGAATATGGGCAACGGGTAACCTTCAGGGAGGAAAAGTCAAAATCTTAGGAATTAATAAATAGTAAAAAAAAAAGTCTATAACTATGGTTTTATTTATATGTTTTTAGATTTCTAAAACAACTCATCCCTCCAAAGATAAAGTATATCCAAATATGTATTTCATAAATTTGATTTTTTATTGTTGCATGCTATAACCATTTTGCCTATGGTTATTGTGTACTTGGCAAAAATTCTGGAATATTTAATGTCAGTCTTCAACTATGTCTCTCCAAAACACATTCAACGCTGGTTTAATAAGCACTAAGTCCTCATGCAGCTTTCATCTTCCATGTGAAATATAAATTTTCACCCATTACCAAATTAATGTAGGGCAGAGATTAAAAAATGTAAAAAATAAAAAAGAATCACAGTATAAAAAATACTCGCATCTTCAATTTAAATGAAAAAAATATTTTATGCTTTGATAAATTTGAGTTTCTGTGCAAATGAATTTTCTGTTTTCTTTCTTCTGTGTCCTCATATTAAAATACATTTTAATCTACTTTCATTCTATTATAAATAAAATATCAAAATCCCCTATATTATGACATGCGTAGTTGGTAGAGTGGTATTTTAAACTACTGGTAGGCCAGCTGCAAGTGCTGAAGGATGCAAATAGAGTGTTGTCAGCGGAAACGGTAGAGTACACCACAGTGAAAGGTTTGAGCAAAGTCAGAAACCATGTGAGAATGTCGAGTCTTCTGGAGGAAGTGGAGAATCCACAGAAAGAGTCACCTGCTAGGTATATTGAAAAGAAAGAACGTAGAAGTTAGAAGTCCTGTGCCAGGGAGGTGAGGCCAAGGATATGTGGGTCAAAAGTAAAGGGAGGGATGGATTATTGTGGGGAAAAAAAAAACTCACTTATTTTAAAGTTGTTTTCATGAAGTGACGGAAGCCTGATGGATTGGCCTGACTTAAAAAAACTGGCAGATGATACATGGTTATCGTGACTATGAACTTCATCTTAGTCATTTTTTAATTTCCCTCAGGATCTGACCAAAGTGCTTTCCAAATAAAAGGGGTACAGTAATGACTGTTGACGGAGTGAATGTGTGGATGATAAGACGGTGCTCACTGAACCAGATTACTGTAGGGCCCTCTTCTGTCCCAGAATATACTTTAATGCTCTCGTTGCTTTGGCAAGTTTTCCCATAATATCTAAGGAGTGCTGGGTGCTGCAAAAGGTTTTCTGATTTGTGCAATGGGCAGTTTTACACAGCTAAAGTCATATGAATTCCTCCTTTTATCTGAAAATTTAAATCTTTTATCAGGATCAAATCACCTTGCTGCTATCTGTTGAGGCTTATTATTTTCATGTTTTTTTTTCCCTTGGACATATACTTTTTTATGCCTCTGAAACAAAGAAACCTGAGATGCCGAAAATGAATAGCCATGTTAACCCTTTATTATCAAAGACAAAAATGTTATTTTAACTAATGTCAAGACAATGTTTGCATATATATACTTGTTTTCTTAGACTCTTTTCTTGTAGCCTACATATTGTTAAAGTAATTATTCAGAGCAAATGTCTATGTTTCTACAAATGAATACATGAGCAATTAGTTAAAATATATTATGTGACAAGAAATATAGTATTCTTCGTGTTACTTTCTAATTTTTTTCTGAATAGGAATTGAAACTATTTCAATGTTATTAAAATCATATTGAATACAAAGCATTCATAATAAATAGTCCTTAACTTCTGTAATACAATTCCAGTTTAGTTGAATATAAGTTACTGTTTGAAATTGAATGAAACAAGCTCATTAACCATTTGTACTGACCAGTATTTGGACTATATTTAAATTATCATAACATATAAAGCATTTTATCATATATATTATCTAAGTTGATGTATTCACCCACACTTAAATTTTTTACATATTATTTTCATGAATTTTTTTAAAAGTATACCCATTGCTTGGAAAAAAGAAATGTGCATTCTCTTCTCTCTTACAAATCACATTTAGAATTTAAACTCAGTGTTTATTATTTACTATACTTTGATTAGCCTTTTAAAGAAAATGTTCGGTTGAATTTCGGAAAGATTTCATACCACTATTGGTTTCTTCTACTTTGTATGCAATGCTCAGTGTACTCAGACATTATATGTGAATGATGTGGCATATGCATATAAATATATAATATTTATGCATTTTAAATCTTTCTTTAAAACAAGAGAGATGATCGTTTTCAAAGTATATTAGTCTCATTTATCTCCATGATGCCATTAATGTAAAATGTTGCAGCAACATTACTAACTCCTGAAGGCCTGCATCAGCCTTTAGCTACTCAGCCGCATTATTAGACTGTCAACATAATTCAGACATCTCATACAGAAACAGCCAACCCGCTGGCTCCAGTGCTTTGTAAATGTATTTGCTTGATGTACTGGCTCTGAACATATTGAGGACTTTCCTGTTTCTATGCAAACGGCACTTGCAGAATCATCTCTATTGCTGCTTCAGAAATGCGCTGAAGTTTTACAGCTTTGTTGTTCTGTGTTATACAGTTTGGTCTATCTCAATTCCTATTCACTGATAAACATATGAAAAGGGAAAATGCAACTTGCAGAATTAGAAGGAAAATTAGTGTTTGTACTGATCACCATTCCAAATTGACATATTTTCATTTACTTTTCCAATTAAGGTTTTAAAGCCTCCAAATGTATGGATAAAATTACACAGTTAAGAAATTCATCAAAATATTTGTAATGTACAGGGGATGCTTTTGTTTTTCAGTTAATGAGCATAAGCACTGTTAGCTCAGTTTTATACATAAAAATAGCATAAGAACGAAAATAGCAATTTCCCTTTAAAATTGAACTCAAACATGGACACATATTTGAAAACCTAGGACTAAATTTGGCACCAAAAGAGAAAAACGAGTGAAAATTTGTTTAAGGAGCTATCCTTATGACACGGGAAATCATAGGGGATGAACAATGAATGCACAAAGTTAAAAGAGGCCAAATAGAAAACCTATCATTCTCTGTTCTGTCTTCAACATTGCCCACTTCCTTTATCTACAGATGCAATACTAATTTGAGTTAACTCAGAACTTGCAAATTAACATTTATTTATTTTGAATTATTTTGTCATTTTTAACAGAACAAAGATAATCAAAATGTGCATTCTTAGAGCAACGAAGTCAGATGAAGATTTGATGTCCTATTACCAACTAAAATGAGCTTCCAGGCAATGTGACTAGTCAAGATAGCCATGATAAAGTAATGTGACATGATGTATTACATGTGACAGTGATTCTGGCATCACCTTAATCTGCTCTGTGTATCAATCATTTTGATAACAACAGACTCTCTCGCTGTGAGCTTTATTTACAGATTGGCTCAACGTAGTCTATAAAAACTCTACTAGTGGTCAAATACTGTGTTAGGCACACAGGAATCAACAATATAAGGACAAGGAATACTCGGTCTCACAGAAGAGGCTAGCTCCTAGGGAAGTCGGGTATTCCAGTTCGCAGCTGCAAACATGCGGTGAACCGTATATTGAGATGCAGCATGTTCAATGAAAATATTAACAAAATGATCTCTGACTTGAAACTGGCAATGATTTTGTCTGCTTGCAGGAGTTAGGGATGATCTCAAAGCCATAAAGTGTGTTAGTGTTTAGAAGATAAATCTGGGTTGACCAGGTTGCTCACGTGGGCGGAAGGGCTTTCCAGTTAGAAAGAAGTAGCAAGTCATGTTGAGGATATTGATTTGCAGTAATAAGGACAAAACAATCCCAGAAATTAATGAATCCAATTCTATGATATTACAGGTGAGAAAGTTGAGGCCCATTCAAACTTAGTGACTTGCCTGAAGCCAGTAAGTTAATTATTACTATAAGCAGACTTAAAAAATGTACTGGGTCACCAGATGAGCCTCTGTCCAACATCCTTACTGTGCCTCTGCTGTTATTGACCCTGCTATTCTTCCTCTGATCATGTACAACTATGCCTTTCCAGTCTCTGGTCTCCCCTCAGAGTCCTGCTGATTTGTGTGCTCTTGCTATGATTTTCTAAGCTGTCAGTTCTCTGAACCTAGCTCTCTGTTCTCTGTCTTTCCAGATCTTGCTTGAAGCCAATCCGAAGGCATTCATGGACAGATCTTCCTCAGTGGTTTATAAATAGTCTACATATTGTGTTCTAGCTAAAATATTTTTTACATGTCAAAAGAAGGAGATACACACAATACATATATAAAAGCAGGCAAAAAGAAAAAGAAAATAACTCATAACCTTACCACCCAAAGAGTATCACTGTTAACATGTTGGTGTAGAACATCCTTCCAAATATTTCTCTGTTCTACATTTTTTTAATTATATATTTGAGGTACCAATTTCCACTTTTCCATTTCCATGAATGTTATTCTTTTAATATTTATTTCATATTCAGATTCCCCTTTGTTTCTGAGATTTCTCTGGTAGCTGATTTTTGCCTGCCCAGATGCTGTCTATGACCTCTCATTGCATCCGGTTAACATGATCCTTAAATCTCCTTTAATCTAGGGCAGTTTATTAAGTTTTTCTGTCATTGACTTACTGAAAGCATCAGGCTTATTGTACTCTACATTATTCCAGCTTCTCAATTTTCCAAACTACTTATTTGAAGTAATGCCTCACGTAATGCCCAGTAATGCCTGGGACCATAAGCTCATCAGGGAGACTGCTCCCTGTGTCTCTCCTCCTGTGACCATGTCCACTTCATATCAATGGGAGACATTCAAGAGCGGTGAGTAGAAACGTGAGCCATCATTCATTTATCCTCTAAATTCAGTATTTTCTGTAAAATGGACATCAGTTCTAAAAAAAAGTAGATTCAGATTTTTGGCTAAAATGCATTTTATAGGTTGCATACTTTGCAGTGTCTACATCACATAATACTTAATCATCCTAGCTACCATATCATACTGTTCCTAGGGTTTATCAATGGCTTAGGCACTGATATTGAATAGTTTATTTTCTCTCTTTCAGAGTAACAAGTAATACATGTAATATTTATTTGGCATTATATAAATAACTAATACCTTATCAACCATTCCCTTAATGGTAATGAAAACAATTGCCAATACCTAAAAGAAATACATATTTATACACATATATGTATATATATATATACACACACATATATACGTATGAGCTATAAAGTTATGTCCTTTCCATATGGACTGATAACATTTAGTTATCCTAACATAACAGACTCTGTTATATGTTATCCTAACATAACAGACACTGATAAATATTGAGTTTTCTGTATTTAATTACCATATTTTCAAGAAAAAATACAGATTTAATACCTATATGTCTAATGATGACATATGGGTTTTATCTGGCTTTCTCTTTTGTGAGCAACATTAGGAGCAAATAGATCTTTTAATAATTGAATGAATATTTATCCAACAAATTATTCTTTGGCAAGTTTGAATGGTGGAATTGCCTTGAAGTAGACCTCCATATCCTGTTTATAAAGTCCTTCCAAATTATTAAAAGGTTCCCCCTTTTTAAGCACTATATAATATCATAGGTTCATCATGTGTCTTCCTCTCTTGACTCTTGAAACCATTCTTCAGGAATCCCAATTCTTTTTAATATAGAATATATTCCAAAATCGTGCTATTGCACTCCAGCTTGGACAACAAGAGCAAAACTCCATCTCAAAAATAAATAAATAAATAAATAAATAAATAAATAAATAAATAAATAAAAAATAAATAAATAAATAAATAAATAAATAAATAAATAAATAAATAAATAAAATGGGATAATAATAATAGTGGAAAATAATACAGTATTATCTTGTACTTTTTCCTCATTCAAATGCATTTAATTTAAAATACAATGTTGAAGTACAGTCAACACCCTATCATTTAAATCACCTGACATAAATGATTTCTTCCTATGTTAATATTGTGAAATTGGTAGGAGCCTTTGGTGGTTTGTTTACATCTGTATGCATTTGCAGGGCTTTTTATAAATTTTTGTTGTTATTATTTTTAAATCAGGAGATTTACTTATTCAGAAGCAAAAATGATGTTGAAATTTTGTCTTCCATTCACCCTTGACCTTGTGACCATGCAACTTGTTATCTAGTAAAGGTCAGCAATGGGACTCGTTTCTTGCTTGTGGATTAAGGATAATTGTATTTTCTGTGCAAATAAAAAATAATATTAATTCATTTTGACTAGAACCTCTGCTGCATCTGTTTTTATCCTTTATTTGTAAGTAAATATATTGATATATTAAGTGCATTATTCTGAACACTCATTATCAGAAAAAAAAATAAAAGGAACTCTTTTAAGAACCCCTTTTTTGTATTTCTATAATAATTTTAATAAATTTTCAGTTTTTCTTAAATTATAGTCACTACTGTTTATCTTTCCATTAGACTGTGAATCGCTGGACACAGAGATTATATTTTATCAGCATTTTAATGACTTTTTAATTTTATTCTTAAAAATTCCTTTATTTTTATTTTGGTCCATAATAAACACTTACTCATTCCTTGTTGAGCGAGATTGTAAATAAAGTTTATTTCCCTAGAGCTTATGTTATTCTTCAAGGATTCTAAAACGTGTCATTTTTTCCAGGTATATAGAGAGTAAAATTCAATGTTATTACACCAGATTTGGCTTCAAGGGGAGCGGAGTCCTTCTCACTCCGTCTACCTGTTTTATGGTAACTGCAGCTTGTCCTTGTTGGTGTTGAAGGGGATTCTGTCAGGAATGGATTTGGGGGTCTTATCGATGCCCCTGATCCATTCAGAGAACCCTAGGGTTCCAGGTTCAGCCAGTGTACTTATTTACCTCCAGCTGTCCGTAGACTCCAGGAAGCACAGAGAAAATCTTCTTCAACTTCTCAAGAGTCACCTGTGTTTTTAGATTCATCACAGACTGGAAAATAATTCTTTTAACATATCTTACAAATAGTTTGTAGTAACCATTTTATCTGTAATTTGGAGATTATTACAGAGCTTCCAGCACTTGTTTTAAATAAATGTATTAGTTCTTTTCCTTAATCTTCACAATAGCCCTACAAGGAAATTCATATCCTTTTCTTTTTATAAATGAGGAAACTATATCTTAAATGTTAGGCAATTTTCTAAAGAGTTTCTAGTTAATAATATTTTCAAAAGGACCACAGTTCTGAAGAAATCTGTGTGACAGTCCTGTCTGAACTTTGACCACTACAACTCAGTCCCTAACAGTATAAAGTATTTGAAAATTAAGTACACCTACACGTCCCATAGGGCTTTTGATGTCATTCTGTCATTTTAGTTTTGAGCTTACAGTTACCAAGAAAAAACTTAATTTAAAAAATCCTGGATATTTACACTTTTGCTTGGCTTATGAATGAACATAGCTGTCCCAAGCAACATGGGAGCCTGGAACAAAAGACAGAATTAGTAACACTGATCTTGCATTTATTTAAAATGTCATATTTTGTTTATTATGACTTTTGCTATTAATTATAAATTGTTAAAATACATTGCACTAATTTTTTTATTACTGTGTTTGATGCCTTCCTTAATTATGTGCCCAAAGCAAATACCTCATTCATCTCATCTTAGCCCCAGTGCTGCAGCAATAAGAAAAGTGTTTGTTATTAGAGAGCCATGTAAAAATAAACCAGTCAATCTTTATGAAGCCAAAATATGATAGGCATTTTAAGAGATAATAAAAAGCAGAGTTATGATCTTTGACTTTAGAAGCTTTCAATGATGTTTTGTCCATAAACTATTAATATGCAAATGTACAGTATGGAAGAGTTTATGATAGATGCAAAATAAAGATAGTGTGATTTACAGCTCAGACTATACCAGGAGCTGAATGTGTCAGAGGTGTTAGAAAGATTGTTATCCCATAGGTGGTGCTTAATTTGGAACTTTAAGAATTTATAAGATTCAGAGGAGACCATGAGGACGAGGAACTGCAGGGAAATGTTTTTAGACATTGTTAAAAGTCAGTGATTTATGGAGTCGAGGAGGAAGGAGGGGATATATAACAATAATGTAATTTGATCAAAAAGTTTATGCAGTAAATTAGTAAAAGAGAATTTGTAAGATTTAAATGTGAAGAGTTTGTAAGAACATCAAATTTAAGACAAATCTTCTAAAAATGAGTATAAAAGGAGGAAATCATGTCCCATTGGGAGTTTCTGTCCAAGATTTTTCTGGTAAACAGGAAGGGTTGAAAAGAGTAGCTTGATAATAAACTGTATCTGCATATTGGAGTCAGAAATGAAGTAATAAGGGCCTAGTAACAACATGAAATGGAACATCTTAACTTCAATAAGATGATAAAAATAAGTTTATTCACTTAAAAATAATGATGGCAGCGCTAGCAATTATTGAGCATACACTATGTCAGGCACTACCCTAAGGTTATAAAATGCTGGATACAAATGGTGATAGTTACTGAAGACTTCAGAAGAAAATTTCTCAATTATTTACCATTATGAATAACATTACTTGTATTAATTTTACACACTTTATTACATTTAAAAAGTTTTTCTGGTTCATATCAAATGATTTTGTTCAGGATTTATTGAGTTGTTCATATGCTTTTTCTTCTTCCTACTAATATGAAAATTTACCTTGGTTGGTATTTAAATGCAAAAGCAATTTCTAAGACAAACAGTCCACGGTTATGATGCATTATCTCTTGTTTATTGTGGGGGTTTAATTTATTGACGTTTTCATTTAAGAATTGTACATCTGTATGACAATAATTGACCTGTAAATTTGCCATCACTCCCCATTTGGTATCTTTGTCAGGTTTTAATATCATAGTTATCCTGAATCCATAAAATGACTTGCAAAGCTTTTCCTCCCTTCTCTTTTCTGGAAGGGTTTAGGTAACATTGAGCGTATAACTTCCCTAACTGTTTGGAAGAATACAAAAGGAAATCTACTTACATCCATGTAGAGTCTTGTGGTTTCTTCCTTTTTAGTCATTTTGGGTATTTTTGAAAAGATTCAATTACATATTCAATATCTTTAGAATATCTAGGTGCATTTTACCCCATAGTAGATACTTGAAAAGACTCACAGACTGCACAGCAGTTGAAAGGCAAAGAATGAGATACAACAAGAGAAAGAGATGCAGGCACACATTGCAATTCTAAGAGATACACAGACACTTACTGGCTACCATGGGCCCCCTGTTTCTGAGTACCATGCTGTGTCCTAGCCTGAACCTCCACGATTCGTGCGAGGAATCTTAGCTTGGAGAGCTCACCAGAGGCGCTCTCGGGATCTCTTTATATAAAGTCAGTCTTGTCACACTAGTTAGGCCATTTCAAGCATAATGAAAAGACTAACATTGGGAGGCACAAAGGGAGTTTTGTACTTTTCAACAGCACATTACAAATTCCACTTCTGGATGAGAGTCAAAAGCTAGACATCGGACATTCCCAGAGATAGAGCGAGTTTGTTCATGGCAGCTGTAAATCAAATCTATCTCCATCTAAAAGTATTCAGACTTTCAAAGAAATTTCTTACATGAGTCTTGATAACTTTTGTATTCAAAATTTTTCCACATCATCTAAATTTTCATTTGTTGGCATAAAGTAAGAAATAGTCTCTTATCTTTTCAATATAATTAAGGTCTCAGGTGACCCCTCATTTTATTCTTCATATTTTTATTTTGTATTTCTTCTTGCTTTAGTCTTTCTAGGGGTTTATAATTTGACTAGTATTTTCAATGAATCAAACGTTTGATTTTTTAAATTTTCTTAATTGCCTTTATTGAGTTTCTCTGTAATTTATTCCTATACAGACACACACACAAACACCCAAACACACATACACACATGCACACACGCCCAGACTTCCAACCAGAAAATTGCTTTCTTACCCTTAACTAAACAGGGAAGTGTAGAAAAAGTATGGCAAATATTAAAAGGTAAAAATAATTTGTCTTAGAATGTTGTATTTTACCATTTACGATCCTATGTCAGGGGGAAAAGACAGGCTGATGACCAATTAGTTAATAATAGACACATGACTTATTATCAAAGATGAACATTTGCTTGATGAAACACTCATCCAGTGTGTGTGCATGTGTGTGTCTGTGTGTGTGTATGCGTGTGTGTGTGTGTGTGTGTGTGTGTTAGGCTAAGATTTGTTCAGATTTTGTTTTCTTAATTGCTTTTGCTTGTTTTATTAGTTATGAAAATAGGTCTCCCACATGAGTATAGATATTTTTAGTTTGACCTTCACTTTTTAAACATCTACCCTGACAAGTTTAGTCTTCTCAACAGAATGATTAATTTCTTTACATTTAACATAATCACTGATTTATTTGAGTTCATATATATACCATTTATTTTCCATTTCATAGAGCTGTATTATTACTTCTTTCCTTTTAATTAATTGAAGACTAGTATTAATTTATTTTCCTAGAATTTAACTTATTAATTCATTATTTTACTATTTATATTTGGTTACCCTGAAAGGAAGAGAGGAAAAAATATTAAGCCAGTGCTTAGTGTTCACGCTGGAGTTATTAAATGTAAGTAAAATGTAGCAAGTATGGTTAGGTGCAGTCTTCTCTAGTGTGGTGATATGTGCACATACATTAATATAATTTTGTATATATAGTTATAAGCAAAGATGGGAGAAGGACAGCTTATGAATTAGATTGTGTATCAATACTATTTGGGCTTGTTGCTAGGATGTTACGTTGAATCTGAGTAAGTAGATGCATATCAAGTGTCTCAAAGTGCAGGGAAGACAAGGTTGTATGGACTGGAAATCAAGGTGGCCCCCCATGTTGTTCAACCTGACTTATCTTGCACTCACTACCAAAGTCACCACTTTACTACAAGTGAAAAAATATGACAAAAGCAGAGAAAAGGGTTTGAACTTCAGTATGTTATTTTAAATAATCAAAGACAAAGATGAAGCATATAATGCCAACCAATGATAATAAAAATGGGCTAGTACATTAAAATGTGTAGTTGGAGGGACTGTTCTTATAGATATTTTTTCAGATGAAATCTTTTTCAGTTGTTCATATTCGGGAAAAACAAATAAAATAAGCTTTATTTTGAGATATTGATCTGGGCATCAAGTTAACATGCAGGATGTGATTGACTTAATGAGAAAAACTAGAAATACTATCATCTCCTATAAGAAAAGATTATGTGTAGATGGACAGGGTATATTTAATCAATAGTCCCTCATAAATAATTAAAATAATTTGGGACAAAATTTTCATTCAATTACCTTTAAAATTCTGTGAAGAAGAAATTACAAATGTTCTCTGTTTAAATACTTTTATTATTTTGTCTCCATTCCCAGCATAACTTGTAACTTTGTTAAATTTCTTGTGACTTTTTCTTTCTAATCAGAACGTGTCAAGGAAAACTTCTACATTTTGACATTCCCTGTTGCATAGCCTTTCTTGAATTGGTATTTTCTTTGATTTAGCCTCATTAAGGCTACAGAAATATTAAGGTCAAATTTTTATTTATAAGTGATATTTGAAAAGTCAGTGCAATTGTCCACATTGTGAAATGAATTGCATGGGGACTTCTGCATGTACTAAGGTAGCATTAGCTGGAGAAAAATCTTTCACTGAGCAAACGTCCATCTTTGATATTAGGACAGGTGTCTGCATTATTAACTCCTAATCGGTCATCAGCCTGTCTCGTCTCCCTAACATAGGATCCTGAATGGTAAAATATTATTTCCTATGACAGATTACTTTTGCCCTCTCATTTTTTTCAACACTTTTTCTATACTTCACTGTTCAATAGAGGATAAGGAAGTAGTTTTCTAGTTGGACATCAGAACACTCATCTTAATTGCCAAGGTCACACAAAATAATTCCATTTGATGATTACTGGTACCGTATCGATGTTTCAAGTTAAAAACTACGTTTTCATGGCACTATTCTCTCCCTTCTTCTTTACTGTCTCACTTTTTTAACACTCCTTTTAACTGTCCTGTTTTTCATCAAAGAGAGGGTACACAGCATTCCAAATCATGAAATGGCCAACAGTAAATCATATTCTAATGGAGATACCTTGACTTTTCCCTACCATAATTTAAACCATTACTCTTTTTTTTCTGCAGTTCTTGTAATTTTGTTTGCTTTTCTCCCAGCTTTATCGAGGTATAATTGACAAATGAAAATTTTACATACTCAAAGTGTACAATGTGATAATCTGATATGCCTATACCTTGTGCAATAAAGACCACTGTCAAATTAACACATCCATCACCATACATAGTTACTGTGTGTGTGTGTGTGTGTTTGTGAAGATAAACCCTATATTCTCAAGAATTTTTAAACTTTAGCTCTACTGCTCCAACTATGAAACATTAGTTCTATTGCTCCAACTATGTTTGGTTGAAAATATTACGTTCTAAAATAATTAGTAATTATATAGTAAGCACTATAGTATATGCCCTTCTTCAAAGGCAAATAAGGTTTTAAAAATTGTAGACCAAAAGCTAAGTGACTGTAAGTAACTTCCTGTCTTAGTCCATTATATGTTGCTGTAATAGAATAATACAGAGTGGGAAATTTATAAAGTAAAGAAATTTGTTTTTTGACAGTTCTGGCAGCTGGCAAGTTCAAGGTTGGTGAGCCCATACTTGGCAGGGTCTTCTTGGTACATCATCACATGGCAGAAGGAAGGAGGGTGAGAGACTGAGTGCATGTGTTTGTGCATGGAAGAGAGAGAAAGAGACCCAAACTTGCTTGTATAACAATTCACACTGGCGATAAGGAACTCATTCTCATAACAAGGACATTAATTCATTCACATTCATGATGGTACAGCCCTCATGACCTAACTGCCTCTTAAAATTCCCACCTCTCAACACTGTTACCTTGGGTAGTACGGTTTCTGACACATGCCTTTTGGTGAACAGATTCAAACCATAGCACCCCACCCCCACCC
Source organism: Hylobates moloch (assembly GCF_009828535.3). Lineage (NCBI taxonomy): Eukaryota > Metazoa > Chordata > Mammalia > Primates > Hylobatidae > Hylobates > Hylobates moloch. The sequence goes on along the minus strand of NW_026652280.1, from coordinate 12,610,426 downwards.
TATTGCAGTCTGGCAGAGGAAGAGCTATGCCCTTTGCTAGGTGTAAATAGCATTAATCCTAGTCCTTTGTTCTCATATTCTCTACTCTTCTTTTGCTTGGGTTTAAAAATGGGCTCTCTGGTTGTGTGACAATGTGCAAGTTGCTTAATAGGGTATATGAAAATTTCACAGAGTATTAAAAATCATAGAGGTTTAGTGTTTACAGTTATTTTCTTCCTGTAAACATAAAATTTGCTTCTGGAAATTTGTAAATTTATGGTTAAATCACCTTTATCCAACAAGGCTCAAGAGGATCTGATCCTTATTACAGTACTTATACGTTTGCCCCTACTATTAAATTTTAGCCTCCAGTGATCTCATTTGAAAGTCTGGGCTACTAATCAGGACACTTCTTTCTTTGTAAGTCTGGCTTTTATTTTATTATTTTTTTCTTTTCTCAGCACTGTGAGACTCTGGAAAGTTTTGCCTGGGTTTTGGCCTTTTAGAGGAAGTTTTCTTCTTGATTTCTTTTTTCACATAAATAGGGATCAGCAGATGTTTGAGACAAAATATGATGGTAAATATCGGGCTGAAGTCTCTGTGGTTCTCTGATATCCATGATCTTGGGTACTCAATTTTTGCCATCCTTAGTGACTCTGGACAGCATTGACCCATTTTTGTAAGGCTGCTGAAAGCATGACCCTGGGCCCAGGGCTGGAGGCACATTATCAATTGTCTCAAATGAGCAATTAATGGAAAATGATGGCATCGCCTGAATTCATTTGCCTTCTTCCAAGGATCTTGACCACTTCATCCTGGCTAACTCGGTTGGTCTGTAGTTCATTCAAAGAGCTATTTTATTTTTCTCTCAGATTATTATAGCTTATGTCATCAGAAGACTTTGATTAAAAACTACCCATTATAGCCGAGAGCAGATTTATAGCAATATAACAGATGATGGAATTTAGTTTTCTCATTTTCTAGGAAACCTATAGACCCAAAGCCATACAAGCTTATTAGTGCCGCAGTCAGAAATGGGATTCTTGAGAGTAAGTAAAAATAATGGCGCACTGATTCTTGAATGCAACAACAGCTAAAAAAAAGGGAAATCTGGTTTCCTGACTTCCTATGTTGCTATGCTAGTTTCCATTGCATGAACTTAATGAATATATTAGAAATGAGAAGATGTGATATAATCCATCAGACTATTAAAGAATCACTACTTAAGATAGATCAAAAAATTTTCTACCATTTTCATTTATGAGGAACACCTTCTGGATAAGTACTCTTCAGGCAAAGAACAAGAGAAAAATTATTTCAATTATAAACCTTTTTGTAGAATTTTGTCCAGATACATGATTTTAACTTTTTATTTCTATGCTAGCATTTAACATCAACTAATTAGATACCAAATTTATTTTATGTATTAAAATATTATAAATGGATAATAATGACTGGTAAATATTTTCAAAACATGTCAACCACCATTTCTATCCACTCAAATGCTTTTTCTTATTTGCAAATATATTTCTATTTTCTCAGATTCTGTTATTCTCAAAACAACTTCCAATTCCTTTCTGGATTGGGTTTTTTAAACACATTGCAGTTTATGAGTTGAAATTTTACATACCACAAATATAAATATGTTTAGTAATTTTAAAAATGAAATGTAAAACAAAAAAATTTCTTTCATTATATTAAATGTATATTAAATTATCTTATACTTTCACGTTGTACTGAAAATCCTATTTGATTTTAGGTGGGTTATAGGTTGTAATTTAAGCTGAATTTTTGCCATTTTTTAAAGTATTCAAAATATTTATTAACCCTTTTAGGAGAATTCTGCTATTTTCAATATGGCTATAAGTTCTTTAAATGGTATTGAATTGAAAGAAAAAAACACAGGTTCAAAATAAATAAATACCTTTATATAACTGGAACTATGACTAACAAGTAATTACTGTAAAACTGCAACTGAAACAAATTTAGCAAAATTTTCAAATGTATACTTCAACTATAATAATCTATATGTTAAATCACTTTGTGGATAATTAACAGAAATGTTCTAAATAATAATTTCATTAAGTTGTAATTATGGTAATCATAGAGTTGTATCTTCTGTCCAATACCATAATTTATTCAATAATATTTTTATTATATATTAGGTTTCTACTTGCAAGCTTCCGGGTTTGGAAAGACTATATAAACTTTGAATTATTCAAAGTTGCTTTGGTAATAAAACAGAGTTGATTTATTTTAGGAAATGTAGTAAAGCAATCTGTATATGTATACACACACACATATATATGTGTTAAAATAATTCATAAATAGATATTTGAAAGTTTTTTAAAACATTTTATAGAATTTTAAAAATTGAGAAAATCGTATAATAAACGATTATATATCATATCTGTTTATACAGACACACACATAAGTGTACATCTTATATGCTAAAACTTTTGAAAGTAAGGCCCAAAATCATGAGGTCATGACCTTTCATTCCTTAGTCTTTCAGCATCCATTAGTACGAATAAAAGATGTCTTTCTATAATTATTATTTCCAAGAAAAAGTTATTTCAATAATATAATTTTATATAGTATACATTTTATTTTATCCAATTGGCTCTAAATTTTCATCTTTTTTCAAATCAAGATTAAATCAAGGCTATTGTCTTTCATTATAGAATTATCCACATACTTTCTTTTTCATGACATTAACTTTTAAAAATATGTTAGTCTTTTCTTTTTATAGGCCCAAATCTGGGTTTTGTTTCTTTTTTCTTGTTTTTCATTTTTTGCTTCCTCATAATAAGATTCAGGCTAGTCATTTACTAGTGTTGCTTCATATGTTGTTTTTATTTAATCAGTAATCCATCATGTGAATTTGAGACTGAATATCTAATTCCAAAGCTTCCTTTCTCCCAGTGATGAACCTTGCTTGAATTACTCATTGGGAGTTGAAAAATGGAAATTTTTAAATTTTGTTATTCTTCCACATATTGCTCTCCTTACAGAACTTTTTCATTTGATCCCCACTTCTTGCATCTTCAGTCTTTCTCTTTCACACACACACACACACACACAGAAACAAAAATACAATTAATATTCACAATGTACTTTATCTTCCCTGACTTGGAATCATTCGTTTTGCCAAGGAGTCCTGGTTTCTTTTAGTGGCAACTTACACTTAGAAACACAGACCCAGATGCTGTGTGTGCTTATGGTCACTGCAGCATGTCTGCTTCGAGCCATTTTTGATATCAAATTACCAATATATTTTAAAATTTCACAATTTAAATGTGTGTCCTTTCATTCCCCATGCCATATTTGTCTCGTTCTTTTTATACAGTCAAGATGTCATATCATTCCCTCTCTTCAATGATGTAATAAAATAATTTTGAAATTACTACACCATCATCTGTTTATAAATTTAACTTTTTTTTTGTACAGGTCAGGTCAAGTTTTTTATTGTTGTTGTTGTTGTTGTTGTTTTTTTTTTTTTGAGACAAAGTCTCACTCTGTCACCCGGGCTGGAGTGCAGTGGTGCAATGTCGGCTCACTGCAACCTCTGCCTCCCAGGTTCAAGCGATTCTCCTGCCTCAGCCTCCTGAGTAGCTGGGATTACAGGTGCCCGCCACTACGCTCAGCTAATTATTTTGTATTTTTAGTAGAGGCAGGGTTTCACCATGTTGGCCAGGCTGGTTTCAAACTCCTGACCTTGTGATTCGCCTGCCTTGGCCTCCCAAGTGTTGGGATTACAGGCATGAGCCACCGCACCCGGCCAAGATTTCTTTAGCATATTGCACTAGGAGTTTAGACTCAAAGTACTATATATACTTAGTTTACTTCTTTGTGTTTGATGAGGTTTTCATAATTACGCATACTTTCATTTATTTATGTCTATATTTACATTTAAATGTCAAAGCCTATTATTTTTAATCAATCATTTTTTAAATATGTAAAAATTGTTTAAAATTAAATTCTGTAAAAACGTATAATCAAGAACTCCTGTTCTCATTAAATGAGCTCCTGACATTATTACTGTTTCAAAGGGTAACCATTTTCTTTAAAACCTAGCTTAGCCTTTTAATGTTTCTTTTTGAAAATAAAATAATTAATTAATAAAATAATCAACAGGTAACATATTAAACATAAACATTTGAATCTCATTTATCTCACTTGAAAATATGTAATTGAAATAACCCCATAACAGTTCATGAATATTATCTTTTTCTTTCTTTTTTCCTTCACTCTTCTTTTCTTTTTGCTTGTTTCTTGGCTACATAGTAGTTCTTTTAGTGGACATACCACCCAGTGAATTAAATTAACTAGTCTTTTATTAATCAGCATTTTTTATTACTTCTTTTTTTGTTATTACATATGTTATGAATATATTATTTTAAAACAGAAGAGCTTTGTCTCTGGGGCATCATAGTTTTTGTTTCCAATCAATGTGTTTTATTATTTCAACATGTTTGTTTTTTAAAGGCCATGCTAATTTCATCGTAGCCAGAGAAACTACTTCATATGCGTTGACTCCTATTAGAATTATTAAGACTCAGTTTATGACCAAGAATGTAGTCCATCTCAATGAATATTCTGCATGCTCTAGGAAATAACATGCATTCTACTGGTATTGCATACAGCAGTGATCCCCAACCTTATTGGCACCAGGGACTGGTTTTGTGGAACACAGTTTTTCCACGGACTGGGGTAGGAGGCATGGTTCCAGGATGATTCAAGCACCGTATATTTATTGTGTGCTTTGTTTTCATCATTATTACATTGTAATATGTAATGAAATAATTATGCAACTCACCATAATGTAGAATCACTGGGAGCCCTGAGCTCGTTTTCTTGCAACTAAGTGCTGGGGGTAATGGAGACAGTAACAGATCATCAGGCATTAGATTCTCATAAGGAGTGTGCAACCTAGATCCCTCACATGTGCAGTTCACAATAAGGTTCATGCTCCTATGGGAATCTAATGCTGCCGCTGACCTGACAGAAGGAGGAACTCAGGCAGTAATGCCAGCAATGAGGAGCAGCTGTAAATATAAAAGAAGCTTTGCTCGCTTGCCCACTGTTCATCTCCTGCTGTGCAGCCCAATTCCTAACAGGCCACAGACCAGCACCAGTCTATGGCTCAGGTGTTGGGGACCCCTGGTTTAGAGCATTTGGTCAATGTCACTTTGGTCAAGATGCTTAATAGCTGTGATAGTTAATTTTATATGTCAACTTGAGTGGTTAAGGAATAATCAGATAGATGTAAAATCATTACCTATTAGTGTATCTGTAATGGGCTTTCCAGAATAGATTAGCATTTAGATCTGTAGACTGAGTAAAAATGATCTGCCCTCACCATTGTGCACAAGAGTCATCTCATCTATTGAGGGCCCAGATAGAAAAATAAAAGGCAGAAGAGGGGCACATCCTCTCTCTCTTCTGGAGCTGGGACATCCTCTTTCCCTGCTTTGGACATGAAAATTCCAAGTTCTAAAACTTACAGCCATGAAGGCTTAGCCAGCAGCTTCCCGGATTCTCAGGCCTTTGGCCCCCAGCTGAGAGCTACACCATTAACCTCCCTGGTTCTCAGGATTTGGCACTCAGACTCAATTACACCACTAGCTTGCCTAGTTCTTCAGCTTTTAGACAGCATATTGTGGGACTTCTTGGCCCCCATAATTGCATGAGAAAATTTACATAATAAGTCCCCTGTTATGTATCTCTCTATAAAATAGGTTCTGTTTCTTTGGAGAACACTAACTAATACAATAACATTTCTAAAGTATTCTGTTACTGTTTTTCTATTGACCCGTCCTGCCAATTATTCAGAGAGATGTTAAAATCTTTGATTACATACGTGTATGTCTTTTTTCCCGTAATTTTATGTGTTCATTTTATATAATTTGTAACTCCATCATTAGGTACATAAATGTCTATCTGGTTTAATGTACTATTGATGAATGAACCCCGTTATCATCATGAAATACTAACTTTATGTGTAGCAACATTCTTTGCTCTGAAGTCAACTTTGGTAATAATAGCCACTCGAATTTTTCCAGTTTCATTAGTGTTAGAATGTCATAGATTTTTATATCCTTTATATTTCAGTTGTTTTGCATCTTTATATTCGAATAAGCTTCTTATAGGCTACATAAAATTAGGTCTCGTTTCTGTGATCGTAAGTGTGTCTGTGTGTTTTCAACTGTAGACCTTCAATGTGCCAAGCAATATGCTTTATGGTGGGTGAACAAAACTATAATCAGACTGTATCCTCAAGGAGCTAGCATTGAGTTAAAGAAGTTCATATATACCCAGCTAACTACATACAATGTGAAAAGGCAGAGCAGGTAATCTAAACAGAATATTCTGAATTCTCAGAAGATGCAATAATATTAAACCAACCCATATTATATGTTATACTGAGCATTTAAACAATTATACAGGTTGTTCAATAAAACCAGCTATTAACAATATTTAAATTAAGGTAAATAAGTTAAAATATAATGATCTATCATGTAAAACCAAAACACAAGTTAATATTTTGCAATTCAGCGTTTTCTTAGTCCAGTAGATGAAGGCCAGAGAAACCAAACACCAAACAAAATGAAAACCACTTTTACCAGAGAAAATAACTGAACCTGCAAATAAGCAGCAGTCTCCCATGCTGAGACATTCTTGGGTTCAATTGGGGAAAAATGAAAACCTGCGGGGAACGATATATGAAAAGCAATTGGAAAACCAGGTGAACTAGATAAGAAAAAATAACATCCTACTACATATCAAATGTGCATCAGTGAAAAACAGTAGTTATGGACAAACACAGCAATAATTCCAAACATCATCTAAACCCTCGAAATGGTTATTTAAAAAAAAAATCCCATGGCAAATATCCATTATGTCTCTTTGAAGAATAATTCAATAATGACATAGTTTTAAACATTAGCTGATAGAAGTTGGGATTCCATTTTAATTACTGATTTATATTTTATGTCTTGGACCTTAGGTCAATTTCACAAACAGATGATTCTTAGTTTCTGACTCAGTACATATTTATTAAAAATTGTTAGCTTCATAAAATGATAGCTATTATTAACATGTCCAGATGTTTTAAACAATTCCCATTCTACACTAAGTATGCTGAACAAAATTCTGCTGTTGACCAAACAAGAAATGTATCAGGGCATATTTCAAGGGAAAGGTGGCCTTATTCATAGGAATGAAAGTTCCCTTCTGGAATCCCAAAGCCAGGTTTGATTTATTCTCAAAGTTGCACCATAATCTATAAATAAAATATCTAATTATCCCAGGCATGGAGCCATGGCATAACTTAAATAATTTTGTGGATCCTCACTACACCTATTATATGCGATGACTTCAGAAATTCTTGGAAAATGGAATTCAAGAATAAAGGTAAATAAAGCAACAAAAAGCTATTTCTTAATATAAGCTCCATCAAGTTCAAGACACTTTTGAAAGCAATGATACCAGCCATTTAGTCAAGCCCTAAAAAGTGAGGGTTCTGAAAATTTAACCATGTCAGTGCAGTCTTTTTCATATTATTAACTGAAAAAAAAAATGGTGCCTTTTAAAGATTTAAGACTACAAAACAAAAAGAAGTCAGAAGAAGCCAAATCAGGACTGTAAGATGGTTGCCTAATGATTTCCCGTTAAAAGTCTTGCGAAATTCCCCTGGATTGACGAGAGGAGTGAACAGAATCATTGTCCTCCTAGAGAAGGATTCTCTGGCGAAGGCTTCATGGATGTTTTTCTATTTAAAGTTTGGCTAACTTTCTCAAAACACTCTCATAATAAGCAATTGTTTATCATCCCTGAAAATCAACAAGCAAAATGCCTTGAGCATCCCAATAAACGGTTGCCATGACCTCTGTTCTAGACCAGCCCACCTGTGCTGTGACTGCACCTTTCTACCTCTCGGTAACCATTGCTTTGATTTTGTTCTGTCTTCACAATTGTGCTGGGAAAGCTATGTTCCATGTCCTGTTACAATTCTTCAAATAAATGTTTCAGTATCTTGATCTCACTTGTTTAAAATTTCTGTTGAAAACTCTGCTCTTTTCTGCAGCTGATCTAAGTGCAATAGTTTTGGCAACCATCAAGTGAAAAGTATGCTCACAGGCCGGGCGCGGTGGCTCATGCCTGTAATCCCAGCATTTTGGGAGCTGAGGCAGGTGGATCACCTGAGGTCAGGAGTTCGAGACCAACCTGACCAACGTGATGAAACCCCGTCTCTACTAAAAATACAAAAATTAACAGGGCCTAGTGGCGAGCGCCTGTAGTCCCAGCTACTTTTTGTGTTTGTGCAGGAGACTCTCTTGGACCCGGGAGGCGGAAGTAGCAGTGAGAGGAGATCGCACCACTGCACTCCAGCCTGGCGACAGAGCGAGACTCCGTCTCCAAAAAAAAAAAAAAAAGAAGAAACGTTTGTTCCCATGTAATTTTTCAGTCAGAATTGTGTAAGCTGAACCAATCGAGATGCCCATGGTGTTTATTGTTTCTGCTGCTAATCGTCAGTCCTTTCAGTTAGGGCACAAACAAGATGGAATTTTTCATCAAACATTGATCTGGGTGGTCTGCTGCTGAAGGGTTTGCCTTCACCATCATCTCGTTCCTTCTTTTTTTTTTTTTTTTTTTTTTTAAGATGGAATCTTGCACTTGTCGCCCAGGCTGGAGTGCAATGGCACGATCTCAGCTCACTGCAACCTCCACCTCTCGGGTCCAGGCGATTCTCCTGCCTCAGCCTCCCGAGTAGCTGGGACTGCAAGCGCCCACCAGCACACCCAGCTAATTTTTGTATTTGTAGTAGAGACAGGGTTTCACCATGTTGGCCAGGATGGTCTTGATCTATTGACCCTTGATCCACCCGCCTAGGCCTCCCAAAGTACTGGGATTACAGGCATGGACCACCGTGCCTGGCCGTCTTGTCCCTTCTTAAAAGCAGCTATCCATTTGTAAGCTGCTGATTTGGGGGAGGCATTTCCCCATAAACTTTCCATAAAGCAGTAAAGATTTCAAAGTTTGATATTAGTTCTTCCTTCAATTTTAGCAGAACTCATATTGCCCTGAAAGGGGCTCTTTTCAAACTAATGTCTATGCTTCTTGGTGTCTAAAACTACTTCCTGTACAGATATGTTATAAGAAGTTAGTATGAGTTTATTTTGGTGCAAAAAAAGTTTGAAATTCAAGCATTCTTTTTTATAATTCACATTTTTTATAAAATTTTTAAAGACCCTTTATAGTTTGGATTTTTTTTAATCAAAAGCCAAACCAAAAACAAAACAAACAAACAAAAACATAATGAGAAACATTTCCATAACTACATGAATACTACTAAATTTATTAGACATCAACATAACTGTAAGACATAGCTTGTATTAAATAAGTAAAGAATTCTTGTTTTACATAGGGATTATCAGCATTTATTGCAAAAACACCAGGATCATAATCTACTGTCCAAAATAAATTAATAAGTTCAAGGGTTATTGCACTAGGGCAATAAGAGAATTAGAGATTTAGAAATCATAATAAAGTAGAATACACACACACACAAACAGTATATTTATCTTGGAAATTAGAATGCTTAGACAAGAATTAAAATGTACCTTACGTAAGTAATTATATGTAATAAAGATTGTATTTATATTTTTAAAGGAAGCAATTATGAGACCTAAAATTATATTATACTCTCCATCACAATAACTTTAAAATGAGCTCACCTATAATATTAGAAATATTAATTTTAGGATACATACCAGCATATTACAGATTATTTATCAAAAATAATGAATATGTTCAATCTCAAAGTAGAAAGATAAACAATATTTGCTAATTAGAAAAGAACATCATAGTAAAACATGCAGTAAGTTTTATATAGTGACCTCAGGTTGGGTCAGCTGTATTCCCTGTTCTCAATGCACCAAGCAAAATTAGTCCCTAGAGCAAATCACCATAGTTAATAGTAGATAACGAGGGAAGAGAACAATGCAAATGTTCTACTATGTTCAAAGAAAATATGTTTTTAAGTTAAGAACATACAGGAAAGGAGAGCATACCAGGAATATTCACATGTGTGTTGTGTGTTTGTAACAGGGAAAAGATAGAAACACTAATTGATCACTAACAAAAGAATTGGCAAATAAATTATGGTATGCTATAAATGGAATTCTACATCAGTTACAATAAATAAAGTTAAATTTTATATATATTAACACAAATAACGTTCCCACAGATATTATTGATTGTAAAAAAATAATTTTATACATATGACAGTAACCAATTTACATAAAGTTCAACATCTTCAAAACAGAGCTAGAGATTTGTAGATATGTATATTATGAAGCAAACCTAAAAATACATTCATGGGAATTACTAGTATTAACATCTTGGAGTGAGGAGGCAGAAAAGTCAAAAGTAGAGATAAGTTGCATTATTCAAATAAATGTTTCATTTCTTGAGCTGGTTTGTGTAAATTCAGATGTTCATCATCACATGCACAACCAAACATAAAGCTGTAAGTGATGGGAAAGAGAAAGTAACTGTTAAAAATCACTAAGTATTATGTAAGCGTTTGGCTAAGACATATATCCTATGTCATGTAAAGAGAGGATTCTTATATACTAATTTTAATAGTTTAAAAGCATAAATTTATATTTAGTTTTTATCACCTACATTTTCTTTTTGGAGCTATGGAGATAACTTTTACTTGTAAATTCTATCAACATAGGTTCATTTTTTCTCTTTTAAATTTCATGTAAATAAAGATTTTGATTCAATATTACATTTACAATCATAACAAAGATTTTGAATTCATTTTTTATGTTTGACTTAATTCTTTCTAAGCCTCACACTACTTTTCCCCACATCTAGACAGGCTGATAAGAAAGTCCACCCATGCCTCCTCCATTGGAGCTAGTGCAAAATTAAAACATCCTAAGCACATAAATTTGCCCAAAATCTAACCCCTAATAGCTCTAAAGTCCAAACCTACTCCCTCTGCTTTAGCCAAGGCAACACCAGTCTGCTTACACTCTACTAGCTCTCCCAGGGAGAATAAACAACAATCTCTCAGATTATCTTAGCATGTGGAGTATTACCACTCCACGAACCAAATTTATAGTGGGGACTTACTTCCATGGTGTGATTAAAACCAGTGATTCTTGCAGAATGCTGTGCATGATTGTAGTTCCCTCTGGCATTTCTGTATAGTATTCTACTGTGTAACCATTTACTGATATTCACTGTTTTGTTGATAGCTATTCAGTTATTTCAAATTTCAGATATTAGCATCTGTAACCTTTCATCTTTGTAACCTTTGTACATCTTTAATATGGCCACCTTTTGGAAGCCACATGTATTCATTTTTCAGCGGTAGGATATACCTAGAAGTAGAATTTCTAGGTCATAGGTTATAAGGATGTTCAAACTTTAGGACATAATGTCAAATAGTTTCCCCACATTTTTGACCAATTTGCTCTCCTCTCAACAATATCGAAGAGCTCTGGTTGTGCCACTCTTTGCTAATATTTGGTATTGTTTGATTTTTTATAATAGCTTCTCTAGTGAGTGTGAAGTAGTATTTGAATGGGGTTTTAATTTGTATTTTTATAACATATAATGATGCTCAGAACATTTTTACATACTTAATGACAATTTGGAAAATTTCTCACTGGTGAAGTACTTGTTTAAAATTTCCTCTTCCATTATTATCAAGTTCTCATAATTTATAAGAGTGTTGTTACGCATCCAGCATCACTTACTTAATATATTTGTTGTATCCTCTTCCATTTGGAAGTCTATCTTTTCCCTCTCTTAATAGTAAATATTTTGGTTTGGGATAGATGAAACAAGCAAATAAATGAATCAATTTATTATTCATTTTATTTATGATCATTGCATTTGAATTTATTTTAATAAAAAAATTTCACGTTTATGAAGATTTAGTCATGTTTCATTCCAGAAGTTTGGATTGATGTATTTTTTTACATATGTTTGCCGTCCATCTGAAATTGATTTTTGTGAATGGTATTTGGTGTGGGTCTATGTTCCATTATTTCCATATATATTTTCAATTAATCACATGCCAGTTATTAACAACAGAATTCCTTCACCCTGTTCTTCAGTGGCTTCTTTGTTGCAAATAGTTCAGCCATGTATTTTTTATTCTGGCTAAAAATGTATGTTCAATATATCTATTGGTTTATCCTTGTCCCATTGCTATTCTTCAAAATACTGAGCTTTATAATGTTGTGATACGTTATTACCTGTGTTCTCCAATTCTTGACTTGCTGAATTTCCATATATGTTTTTGAACAGTATTCTCAATTTGTACAAAAACACTCGATTTTTTTTTTTTTTGAGACAGAGTCTTGCTCTGTCACCCAGGCTGGAGTACAGTGGCATGATCTTGGCTCACTGCAAGCTCAGCCTTCTGGGTTCAAGCAGTTCTCCTGCCTCAGCCTCCCAAGTAGCTGGGACTACAGGCACACGCCACCAGGCCCAGCTAACTTTTTGTATTTTTAGTAGAGACAGGATTTTGCCAGGCTGGCCAGGCTGGTCTCGAACTCTTGAGTGATCCGCCCTCCTCGGCCTCCCAAAGTGCTGGGATCACAGGTGTGAGCCACAGCGCTCAGCCTTCTACTGACACTTTTATTGAGAGATCAAGTAAAGGAACACTGATATATTAATTAACACAACCATTCATTTACATCTTTTGTAATTCCTTCAATATTATGTAGACTTTTCTGAGAAATATTTGTTTGTATCTTCCACTACATATATGCCAAGATATTTAAACATATTACATTTAAGCCTAGATATTTAAATATTTTTTGAAGTTATTTTAAATATCTTTATTATATTTTCTAATTTGTATTAGTATATTAAATTAATTTTAAGTTTTATTTCAAAATTTCATCAAGAGAACTTGATTTTATTTTTTTCATATAATTTTCTGTAGATTATGTTGCTCTAGTTCATATCTTTTTCAACTATATATAATGACATTTTGATTTCTTCCTTTTACAGCTACACGTTTTTTTTCTTTTTCTTGTCTTATGGTCTGCTTACAGCCCCTGACACAATGTGAAATAGAAGACATGTTAATGGACATTTATATATTAAATTTTTACCTCAAGGAAAATACTTGCAGTATATTTTCTTTAGTTTTTGTTGGATATTTAATCACATTAAACAGTGCACTCTATCTCTATTTTTTCCTAAAACAATTATGAATAGATGTTGAATTTCATCACTTTTTCTCCATCACATAAAGTGTTTCTATGATTTTTTTCTTCCATTTTATTTATATATGAAATATACTGATCAGTCATTGAAATGATATATCAATCTTGCTTTCCTTGGGCTTAAACTCCATTTTTCTATGATTTAAAAACAAATTCTCACTAAATTCATTTAATGTTTTATCAGCGGATTACTCGAAATATTTCATCAATAAATAAGTTGTTCATAGTATCTGGTAAAACTTTGCCTTTTAACATTTGTTTTCTGAAGTGTTTAAGTTTTCTTAAATGTTTTCTGTTGTCATAAGATTTGTATGGAAAATCTGGTGTGGGAAGGGCAGCTTTCACCAACAAAGCCTTGTAATTGGCCTTGAAAGAACAGGATTTTGGCTGGGCGCAGTGGCTCATGCCTGTAACCACAGCACTTTGGGAGGCCGAGGCAGGTGAATCACCTGAGGTCAGGAGTCTGAGACCAGCCTGGCCAACATGGTGGAAACTCGTCGCTACTAAAAAGACAAAAATTAGCCGGGCGTGGTGGAACACGCCTGTACTCCCAGCTACTCAGGAGGCTGAGACAGGAGAATCACTTAAAACCAGGAGGCAGAGGTTGCAGTGAGCCAAGATCACACTGCTGCACTCCAGCCTGGGTGACAGAGTGAAGCCCCTTCAAAAAATAAAAAAAGAAAGAGGGAGAGAAGAAGGAAGGAAGGAACGAAAGAGAGAGAGAGGAAAGAAAGAAAGAGAAGGAAGGAAGGAAGGAAAGAAGGAAGGAAGGAAGGGGGAGAGGGAGACAGAGAGGGAGAGGGAGAGGGAGAGGGAAGAGGGAGAGGAAGAGGGAAGAGGGAGAGGGAAGAGGAGAAACAGAATTTTGTCCTGGAGACAGAGTCCCCATAGTGACAGAAAAGGAGATCTTGGGTTTAAATTGGGATATGTAAGCCAGGAAAGTGTGCGAAGAAGAGTTTTAAACAGCACCAGAAAAAAAATGTGAGGATGTGGGTTTTCACCCTTTTTCTTGTGATGAATTTTTAAATAGATACAGACAGAGATATAGGTAGATAGATATGGCTTATCAAATATTCATTTTAAATATATGCAGTTAATTGTATGTGACTTATACCTCAGTGAAGCTGTGTATAAAAAGACACATGAAAGTAAATGAAAAAAAATTGTTTAAGGCATACCAACCAAACTGCAGCCCCAGAACGTGCACACAAGTTTTTTTATTTGAGTGCCTTTCACCACTGTGCTTTCATTGCTCTGATAGAATTTATTACACAGAATAATCAGCAAAAAATACAACTGGGAGAGTCAGTTGCTGTGCAATGACTAAAACATAAAATAATTTTTATATGGCCAAAAGGTAGGTGGTTTCTTTGGCACAGCTGGTCAAAAAATATTGGACATCTGGCCTCCTATTTATATATGAAATTAATTTATACCTATATATTATAATTATGTATCAAATGCAACCAAACATTCTAAGTTGATATTGAAACAGAGTAATAACTATCTGTTTCTCCTCTCTTCACTGTAATAGTCATAGTGTATTTCAGATCTTAAATAACACATCATCTTAAAATTATAGATGGATAATAAGTATATGAGGCAATAGATATAGAAATTAGCTTGATTTATTCTTGCCACAAACAGTGTATGCATGTATCAAAACATCACACTGTAGTCCATAAATATATGAAATATAAAATTTAAATTGTGTTATTAATAAACATATACATTGAAAAAATATTACAGCATTTTCTAGAGGTAACTTTCTAAAAGCAAAACAAATTTTTCTAAAAAGCAAGGAGCATATATTACTAGAAACCCAGGCGTGGTGGCAGGCACCTGTAGTCCCAGCTACTCAGGAGGCTGAGGCAGGAGAATCACTTGAACCCAGGAGGCGGAGGTTGCAGTGAGCGGAGATCGCGCCACTGCACTCCAGCCTGGGTCACAGAGCAAGACTCCATCTTAGGAAAGATAAAAATAAAAAATAAAATTAAAATTTTAGTAATTAACCATAATTAGCAATTCTACCTTAGTCTTACTGTAAACTTTCCCAAGCCAATTAGTCATATTTATAATCATTATGTCTTTTTTTCCAAAAATCAACAGAATTTATTGAAGAAATTTGAGGTGGTGAAGATAGGCACCTTTGCTGCCACGTTGTAGCTGTGGCAATCTCAGCCAGCTTTCTGCCACGTACATACAAATTTATTAGAAAGAGAAACCATTATTAAAGCTGACACAAGTGAGGTCTTAAATCTATTTTAAATTTGACTAATTTCTAGGTCAATGGTGAGCTTCACATGCTCACCATTCAGCAACTTGCAGAGAGACACTTCAACAATGGCTAAACGGGGGACCGTATCAAAGAAATAGACACTATGATATCAGAGAACCAGCTAGTACCCCAACCCCAACCCTTCCCACCCCACCCACCCCCCCTTTTCTGGAGATAGAGTCTCGTTCTGTTGCCCAGGCTAGAGTGCAGTGTCGCAATCTCGGCTCACTGCAACCTCTGCCTCCCGAGTTCAAGCAATTCTCCTGCCTCAGCCTCCCCAGTAGCTGGGACTACAGGCGCCCACCACCACGCCTGGCTAATTTTTGTGTTTTTAGCAGAGACGGGGTTTTGCAATGTTTACCAGGCTGGTCTCGAAATCCTGATCCACCCACTTCAGCCTCCCAAAGTGCTGGGATTACAGGCCTGAGCCACCGCACCCAGCCCAGAACCCACTTCAAGTCCTTGGTGGCTTCTGTTCATACTAGTGTGCAGAAAAACTCTAAACGGCTTTTAGTAAATTCTCATTTCTTGGTGCCTTCAATTTTACTAATAAGAGCCTATTTCTAATAGTAATTATGCTTATTATAATATAAGAAATGGTAATATACAATGTGCTAATTAGTAAAACTTTTGGCTACTGAATTAGAGGGTTTGAAAAAAGGCTTACCCTAGTGGTCTTCCGAGAATGGCCCTTACTGATAGGTTTACTGTCAAAGCACAAGATTTACATTCTTAATAGCACCTTAGTTGACCACTCCTAAATTCAATTTTAAACTGCCGTCATATATATCTATCTATATAATTGTTTATATTTGTGTATTTTTAAATAAATAACTGTCATTGACATTAACACAGACAGTTTTCAGTAAAGGTAGAGAAGACACGTAAAATACAAATAATTTGATAACAATAAAATGAGTAAAAATAAAGTTTATGGAAACAATGATTGGATATTAAGAATACAGAATATAGAGACCTAAGTTATATAAATATACACAAACATAAAAACTTGATGTTTTGCTTATAACTAAAAGTATACAAGAATGGTAATAAATGCTTTAAAATTAGAAATGTTTCTTAAATCTGATTATGGCTAACAATAAATATAATCAGGGGCCTCAAATACTGGAAACCAAGAAAAGAAAAATTCAATGTAGCCTAAAGATAAGACTAAAAAAATAGAAATTCAAATATCTCAAAAATAAATAACAGCATAAAAATTGCTATCTTGATGGCAGTATTCCCTTTACTTTATAAATTGTGTTACTTTGTTCAGCTATAAGTCATCCACTCAAAGCTGATTAAAAAAATAAAATTATAAGCAGTTCACCTGGGAGGAAAAATAATGTGTGATGGATCTATCCTTCGCCCATACACACTAAGCACCATTTAATTGAGTACAGATAAAACAATACCAGCACCAACTACCTCACACAGAAATAATGCACCCGAAACATTACACTGTAAATGATGAATTGAGACACCACTGTTAACATCTCATTTTTAAAGAAAGACTCTGATGTATTTATCAACACTTTTGGGAAAGCATCATCAATTTTTTTTCTTGTTTTTCACATTTTACACTTTATGTAAACACTTTATGAAATTTATCTTAACATCACCAAGGAAATGGAATATGAGAGAAAACTGAAACAAAATAAGTGTTTAGAACGAAATTATGCTTTATACACATGTCATAGCTATTTATATAAGTGACTCCATAAATTGGATCAAGGATTCATTATTCATTTTAACTGAATCATCCATATTCTATTAGGTCTAATTAAGAAGTATTCTGGCAGTAACAAAAAAAAATCAATAAATCGTTCCATCATTTTTTTAAATTCATGTAGATCCTGAAGAAAGATTTGTCCAGAAAAATAATTACAATAGCAATAATAAAAATATAACTCTACATTTCACCCATTAGATTTTGAGTAAGTATAATACAGGAAAAATAAATAAAAATGCATAATAAATAGACTAGACATACATTATCAACATATTCCATACAAACGCAATGTCCTTAATTGAATATTGACTGAACTCTACCTGCCTCAGAAATGAAACATGGAGAAACTCTAAACATTCATGACTACTTTAGGCCATTCGTTCATGACTACCCTAGGCCATATACACATACCTGAGTTATAAATGGTTATAAAATATTCAACCTGGTTACTAGCTCTTTATAACAAAAAGCTTTTAGAAAATGGTATGTGCGTAAGCAATTCTTGCCATGGTGAAATCTGATTGAATAACCAAGCAATTGTACTATCCTGGTTCTGCTTCATAACAAAATCGAAAAGCTGCATATGTCTCTAATAGGCATGGATTGTTAACACTGTATGATTTGCTTTATTAAGTCTACTTCTGGTATTCATAGAATTTTAATCCTTGCCACAATAAAGCCATGAAGGAAATACATAGTTAGCATGTTAATTGTGGCAGGAATGTGTCAAATGTTATTAAATATTACCAAGATGATGGATCTACTTATGGTCTTTTTGTTAACATTACAAATTACCATTCTCATAGCTACATGTGGAAAGGGGCCTTTGAAATAGATAATCCCTGAAGTCTTATGGGTAAATTCTTGTAGCTTTTGTTTAATTTTGAAAGGTTATACATATACTGACCTCTTTTGATGGCTAATAGACTTTAATAACGAAAAAACAATGATTTAAAATAAATCTGCCTTTGGCAGTGAACGAATAGCAACATATTTTGAAGTAGAATTGTATCCTTTTTCATAAGATATTTGGGAATATTTTTCCTCCAGTAACAATATTTTTCACATATGGATCCATCAAGGCTATCTGTCTAACTTGAGTTCATTTGCTAAAGAAAGCTATCTCTTATCCTGATTTTAAATTTTCCACAGTTATTATTTTAGGATCCACATTGATAAAAAAAGGGCAGTACAATTTATATAGACTTTTATATTCTTTTAAAATAAGACAAATCTATTTGACAATAGACTCATTTTTTGAACTCAGATAAATAAAGTTGGTGTTACTCTTACCCCAGTAGTTAGCTTATGCACACAGTGAGTCCATGTCATATGCAAAGTAGATAAGCAAGTATTTCCTTTGTTACTGGAGAGTCAAGATTCACTTTTGTGCAGTAAAAACAAAAGTAGGCTATGGTCTGCATCATGTTGATGTAAGGTGTTTGACATTTTATTAGAAGACTTTGATAATAAAACAATTAAAACTTCTATTGACAGATAAATGGATAAAGAAAATTTATATATTAGGCTGTATATATTTCTATCTCTCTCTCTCTGTATATATATAATGGAATGATTCAACATTTTAAAAGACGGAGCTCCTGACATTTATGACAACGTGGATAAATCTGGAAGACATAATAACAAGTAAAATAAGCCAGGCACAGAAAATAAAATACCATCTGACCTCACTTACAGGTGGAAAATATTTTTTAAAAAGTCAAATACATAGAAATGGAGAATAGAATAGTCATTAGCAGGGGTGGGTATGGGGAAGAAATGGGTAGAATTACTGAAAAGGTACAATCTTGCAGTGAGGAAGGATTAATAAGTCCAGAGATCTAATATACGGTATGAGGAATATAGTTAATAATAATATATTATATACTGAAAATTAGGTAGGACAGTAAAATGTGGCTGCTCTGATCACACATCCAGCAAAAAATTAAAGGGGCAGCTATGGAAGGTGGTGGATAGGTTAATCTACATGACTGTAATAATTATTTCAAAACATCATGTTTTACATCACAAATATATACACCATATATATAAATATATGAATGTGTGTATGTACGCATATATGTCATATATTATAAGTGGAGTGTGTGTATAGAAAACACCACGATATATGTGGAATGTAAATGATTGATCTCATGGGAGCAGAGAGCAGTGTGGTTTTCACCACGGGCTGCAAGATGGGTTAATGGGGAGATGTTGGTCACAGCATAGAAAGTTTCAGTTAGATAGGAAAGACAAGTTTTTGGGATCTATTGCACAGTGTGATGATTGTAGTTAATAATAGTGTATTATATATTTCAGAATTGCTAAGAAAGTAAATTTCAAGTGATCTAACTACAAAAATTGTATCTGAGATGATGAATATATTAATTGATTCAATTATTCCATGTTGTCTACACATATCATAATGTCACTTGGTACCACATAAATATATACAATTATAATTTGTCAATTTACAATACAAATATTATGAAATAATATAAATTAACTCTATAAGGTATATTATTTGTGTTGTGAGTTAAGAAATCATTAATAACTATTTTCAGAATGACAAATATGATTATATGTTGTAAAAAAGATAAATACGTGAAATTATGAGGTTAAGAAAAGTTTAAATTGAAAAGACAGGGATTCCTGTGGAATTATGGTGAGCACCTAAATCTAAATCTCTTCATAAGTCCTCCAATAAATATTTGGATCAAGAAGGGACAGTAAGATATGCATAACTCACAATGACCAGTGATGGTGCTACTAGGAGATTTAAAGTACCATAAACTTAACATTATATGTCAATAAGGAGATGGAGGCATTTCTGAAAAGTCCTGGAAAAAGCTGATATGAGATTTCTTTTCTCTACATGAACCTTCAGCCAATGTTTTGACACCATTTAGCAAAGTCCAGGACTCAATCCAGAGATTGGGAAATATTTTTTGTAAAGGCCAGACAGTAACTATTTTAAGATTTAAACAAAGTGACCTGAGGCCTGCCTGTAATCTCAGTTACTTGGGAGGCTGAGGCTAGAGGATCACTTAAGCCCAAGAAAGGGAGGCCAGCCTGGGCAAGAAAGTGAGAACTCCATCTCAAAAAAAAAATAAGAAATAAAAAATAAAATAAAATAAAATAAAAGTCCCAAACACACACAAAAATCTCAACTGAGTTTCACAATCCTGACAGTGCCTGTGGCAGCTACTCCCCTCTGCCACTGTAGGTTGAAAGCAACCATAGACACTATGTAAAGGAATCAGTATGATCTCTTTCCAATAAAACTTCATGTACAGAAACAGGCCAAGCTATGGGATACGGCCAGCAAGCCTTGGTTTGCAGACCCTTGCTTTAATCATGCCAAGTACTCAGATAACATTAGACAGCCGTTTAGTATTTCAGCTTTGGTTATGATACCAAACTACTTAAATTATTTCACTAATCTACTATCAAGACCAGCTACCTAATTTGTGAGGCCTACTGAAAAAAATGAGAATCTAGGACTCTTTCTTCAAAAATTATTAAGGATATCAAGCCAGCAAGAGCAGAGCCTTACACCAACCCTGGGACACTTCTGAACGTGGGGCCCTGTGCCCCTCCCACAGCGCATGCACATGAGGTTGGCATTGCCTACATTTACCCTTGTTCCTTGCTCCTGTAACTCCAAGTTTTGTGGCTTCTCTTTTCTTCGTTGGGAAAATCCATTCACTAAGCTCTCAGGGTGTTCCTCCTGTATCTATATTAAACGTTGGATTTGTCATCATCACTCTGCACATAATATTTCTCTCATAGTATCTTCAATTTTTTTCAAAATATTTATCTAATGCTAATTATCTAATGCTAATTTTCTATTTTCTAAAGCTATTAAAGGTCTGTTCCCTTCTCTGCTTTGTACAGTTCGCTTTGCAACAGGAGAGACCCCTGCCCAAAATAGCGGTGCCGATGTTGAGGCTGACACTCCCCGCATTAACAAAGCAGGAGAGAAAATGTATTATTTAGACAAGGACGCACAGGGCGCTCCTGGTGGGCATGAGTAGGTGTGAGTTTGCTTGAGCAAAGCAGAGGAAGTGGGATTGGCCCTTTATAACATGGCAAACGAATGAGAATGGCAAGAAGTTCCCAGGCAGGGGAAAATTAAATTTCTCACGTGTAACAAACAGGAATGTGAATTCATAAGTTGTATCAGCCTGTCCGGAAGTGCCACCAAGAGAGAAAGGAGAATGAGGTCTAACAAGAATTGGGAAGTCAAATATGAAAATGAGACAGGACGATTTCTTACACCCTGGCATCCCCCTGCCCTTCAACTTTCATCATCTGTTTTCATTATATTTGGGTAATCATGAGAGAGGAACGACCATTAAAAAAAAAATCTATGTTTTAAATCAGAATGTTAATTGTGATAATATTCTTGTAATCTCCTCACAAAAGATTTAAAAGTCATGCCATTTTATACAATGATCACATACACACACAAACTAGGTCATAGGAGGTTTATTTTTAAAAACCTATGACCCCATTATATTACTTTTTAAATTATTAAAATGCTCAAAACACACTGTAAAAGTTCAGAAAAATAAGACTAAATACATGATGTGATTATAGTAAAATCTTACTATTTATGAAATATCTACCTATGGATATATATGTAAATATAGATCTACACTTATTTGCATTTTCTAGTTTGGGAAATTATTTTAATTGTTTTTACTCAAATTAGAAATTATTTTGTTGATTGAAGCAGCCTCTAATATCAATAGATGAGACAATTAAAAGCAAAATGTGGACCATTAGAAATGTTGCTAATATAATGAAGTCATATATTATTTATATGAGATTATATTTGAATGTAGCATATTATATTGCATTATGTCACGTTATAAACAATGTCAGATACCATTTATTGACTATGCACTTGTTAGTAATAAACCAGACCTGAAGAAACACCACTAATAAATGGAAACGATGGCACAATCAATGCATTTTCTGAGCTTTGAAGAAGCTTCAGGATGATTTATATGGTAGTATTAAACGGGATAGTCTAAATTTGATAATACAAAGCAAAATATCACATTTAAACTATTAAATAAAATTGAAAATACATTTGTCCTGTTATAATTAAAAGTACAATGGAAACTTCCTGTTTCTTTTTATATAAAGTTTAAAAGAGTTTTGGCTAAGTTTTTTAAATGTACAAATATCTAATAGCTTTATTTTTTCCCTCATTTTTTAAGTTGTTTTACAACATTTTGAAAAATATCCATCAATGCCAATTATATAGACATTTTCTTCATTATTTCTCCTTTATGAAGTGGGAGAAAGTTTGTATTGCAACAGTTTCATTCGTTAATCTATGGTGAAGCTAACTATGGCTATGTTTTTTTTACTTATTAAAAAATACACAATACCTGTATATGCTGCATATGTTACTCATTAGTCTCCCTAAATTAGATAATAATGACCTTACTCATTAGTCTCCCTAAATTAGATAATAATGACCTTTTCTGGATCTCATCAATAATAATCTTACTATTAAACATTCTTTTCATTTTCTGATTATAATCACTGCTTTATTTGCCATATTGTATGTTATTTAAAATATATATTTACCATTTGTATTGTTCATACTGCTACATATACAATTTGGGAATATTTGTTTTCTGAAAGCATAAAGCAGGAAACCAGACTCTAAATCAAATACTTTGTAAAATGCTCACTGTTAAATTGATGAAAATAAGTTGTTGGAAATAATGCTTTCATTTTCTAAGACTTTCCTACCTGTGTGTTAGCATTTTTTACTTTTTGAATATTTTTCTTAAAACATATGCAGTTCCTAATTTTATATTTTTGGAGTGTATACGCGGAAGTGGAATTTCTGTATCATATGGTAATTGTATGCCTAATTTTTGAGGAACTGCCATATTGTTCTCCATAGAGGCTGCACTATTTTACAGAGGCTCAAAGAGATATTTGTACACCAATATTCATAGCAGCATTATTTGCAATATTCAAAATGAGGAAGCAATCCAAATATCCATGGACAGATGAATGGATAAACAAAATGTGATATATACACATAATGGAATATGATTCAACCTTAACAAAGAATGAAATTCTGACACATTGTACAACATAGATGAACAATGAAGACATTATACTAAGTTAAATAAGCCATACACAAAAGAGTAAATGTTATTTGATTCCAAATATATGAGGCACCCAGAATAGAAGAGTCCATTGAGACAGAAAGTAGAATAGTGATTCCAATGGCCTAAGCCTGTGGGATTGGGAAGTATGGGGAATTATTATTTACTGAGTATGGATTATCAGTTTGGGATGAAGAAAATGTGTTGGAGATGGAAAGTGGTGATGGTTGAAAAACAATGAATGAAGTTCATTAATGAACAGTAGCGCACGGTAACATCAATGGCATCTCAAGCAGATAGAGGGTTTTACTTAGCTCCACATGTTATGGAAAAGAGAAACATTTGATAAAGCCAGAGTATTAGAAGGCACTAAGTGAGAATGGAAGACAGGATTACTAGTACATCAGCCAAGGGAAACTCTGCCTCTTTCTTTGTTCCAGGCAGAAATATAGACAGACAGGTGGATAATAGATGGACTTATATAGATATATACACACATAATTATATCACATATTAAATGTTATATATAATTTTCTATACACATACACAGAGAGAATGTATGTGTGTGTTTATTTATTTTTATTTTTTAATTTTTTGAGGCAAGGTCTTGCTCTGTCACCCAGGCTGGGTGCAGTGGCATGATCACAGCTCACTGCAGACTCGATCTCCCAGGCTCAAGTGATCCTCCCTCAATCTCCCAGGCTCAAGTGATCCTCCCACCTCAGCCCGGGTGACAGTCATTGGCAGAAAAACCCATTTTTTCTATTAAATGTGCAAAAAAGACACAGTTGGGCAATAAAATAAATTACATATATTATTTTCAGTTTTTCCTTTTATGCTGTTTTCAAAAGTTGATTGCACATCTACACAAAAATAGCACTCTTAAAATAGATAAACTATTGTTATATTTCCTTAAAGTGTGTTAAACAGTTATTTTCCTTTAATGAGGAATACATGCCCATATTATCTTCAACAGGAATTACTTTCCCCCAAAGTACAAATGTTGTGCAACACAAAGACTGTTTCTAAAGTTCAAGGGCTTCTCATATTTGGACAGAAATCTCACTGTATTTCTGTTGCATCCAGACATCCAAGACTTTAACCTCCCATGACGATGAGTAATAGAAGAATAAGAAAATCTATTCCTTCAGTTACCTCATGGCAGCATTAAGTTAATACTCTCTATTAAAGTGGCAGCAAATGATTTATTAGCATGCCTCTTCTCTGGAGTGATGTGCAATTGCATGGATGATGGGCTGGTGGAAACCACTGTGGATGTAATATCTCTGTAATGCTATGATGTTGATGACTTGAGGGAATACATTATTAAGGAAATATTGTGCTGATTACTTGCTTCTGTAATATATCATCAATCTGATGTCACCACTAAGATGTATAAGTATAATTAATAATTCACAAAGTGAAAAGTGACAGCAAGACTTCCCTTCTAAGTAATCTTTAAAGTATTCGGTTTTGAAAACTTTATTCTAAGTACTTAGGAGAAGGTTTGGTGAGCTAAGATTATTTAAAGACGAAGGTGATATATTAAAGTCAGACAGGTACAATGAATACATTTGGTGGAATCTCTGTTGGTTTTCATTATGAAGACATACAGGGAGCTGCCCTGCCCAAAATTTTTGGTTTAATCAAGGATCCCATCTAAAATAGAATAATTTATGACATATGATAAACGCCTTAACTTTAAAAGCATTTCAACATCTTTTAACTTCTATTTTGCACATATATATTACTTAATAAGGTTGTTGAGGAAGGATTTCTATGGTGTTTTTAAATAATTAAGCAGCCAGATATCAAAATCTACTCATCTCATATCACTTTCATTAGCACAGTGGAGGGGCAAGACATTAGGTTGATATCCAAGATTCTGACCTCTCTTTTGCCAAGAACAAATCACAATTTTAATCAACTTGGTTTTCTTGACCTTAGTTTTCTCATCTGTAAAATAGTTTGATTTAAAAATGCAATCTTCATGATTATAGTTTAATTTGATTCAAAGAAATTCCTTTAGCACAAAAGAGCAATTATTCTAACACATTAGTTTTTTAAAAATAGGGAAAGAAAAACCCTCTAAGTACTTTATGTTTCAAAATAAATAATTTCCTATCAATGTGTAAATAAAAACTGCTTTCTATTTTCTTATTTTCATGGATATTTAAACAGTGTGTTTACTAATACATTCCAAACAATATGATTAGTTTACCATAGGATTAAGAACTAACACCAAAAGGATGCTTAGAAACACATTTCTTCAGGCAAATAATCTCCAATGCAATTGGCTCCATAAAATATAACCTGGATTATGCCTGGCACACTGTCTCACACCTGGAATCCCAGCACTTTGGAAGGCTGAGGTGGGAGGATTGTTTGAGCTCAGGAGATCAAGAGCAGCCTGAGCAATATGTCAAACCCCATCTTTACAAAAACAAAATAAAAAAAAAAGCAAACAAAACAATGAGCTGGGCATGGTGGCACACACCTATAGTCCCAGCTACTTGGGGGGCTGAGGCGGGAGGATAGCTTGAGCCCAGAAGTTTGAGGCTGCAGTGAGCCGAGATCCTACCACTGCGCCTCAGCCTGGGAGAAAGAGCAAGACCATGTCTCTAAATAAATAAATAATTAAAATAACCTCTAGTAATTTAAATTCCATCAACTCTCCAGAAAAAGTCTGTCCGGTCTTGCATATATTGAATAAAGAACTCTTCTTGTTGAAAAGCTTAACTATATAACATTACTAAATAGTTTCACAAATGAATCAAATAAAGTGTTCACTCTAAGAAAGTCCTTTTTTTCTAACACGTAAAATTTTATTAAGGTATGATACCGACAAAAATTTTTGCCCATTGATAAGATACTGTGATGTTTATTGATGTATGAGGTAGGTATTGTCAACACACACATTATAAATGCTCTGTGAATTTGGCTTGTTTTAAGTTTTCAAAGTTTACAAATTGCTATAAGCATTGAATAAAACTCCTCTCATTATCAGATTGCTGAGTATGTGTCTTAAACAACATTGTGCAAGTTTCTTACATAACAAAAATAATTTGGATCCAGACAAAGAAGTGGAACTGCAATAGCAAACCCCTGCTGTGGTCAGATCCAGGGAATGTATTGAATCTTTTGATAAAATGAGCTTTGTGCCTCTTGAAAATGTTTCTGTGTTTGCTGTTTGAGACTTGTCTTTATATTTGAGAATTGACCCAATATGCTGTTGCTATTAAATAATTAGCAGAGATACTGAAATTGAAAGGGACAATTCCTATACTCAGGTTTCATCTATTAGGAAAGCACAACCTTTTAAAGGCAATTCATTAAGCTGAATGGAGTGAGATAATATCAACGTTTTAAAAAGACAACAAGCCAGACTATAGCACAGAGTGAAAGTAAGTCATTTTAACTTCTTTAACTGCTTTTTGAACTGCTACTCACTCTAAAGCTGTTTTAAATACCTGCACACAATATTTCTATTCCATGAACCCTTGGACTGTCTGTAGTTTCTCTAATGTTTGTTGTACTTTAAAACTGTAGACTTCAAATTTAGTACTCACAGGTTCAAACTCTAAGCAATTAGTTTCTTTGCATGCTATCTTGCAAGAAATAGAAAACTGGAGTTCATAAACTATTGATTCACTCTCATCCTTCATATTTTCTCCAAATTCATGATTCCATTATCATAAATTAATATATACTAACCAAAAATATGAAACTTGGTATCTTTCACATGATCTGAATTAAAAGAAATTATTTTAACAAATGCCCCAAAATACACATAAATTTTTATTTTAAATATTTGAGGAAGAGGTATTTTGAAAATAACTAAATGTTTTCCATTATTGCAATAATTTTCATGTTAGAAACCCTAATTCCAATGTCCTTACTTTTAAATGAGAGAAATTGGTAGTCCTCTCTCTGTTTCCTTTGTTGGTGTTAGTTGCCTACCTTAATTTTAAGTACTACAAGACAGCATCTAAAAGTAATCTCTCGGAAGAAATAGAAAATAGAGGGAAAAAAATGAACACTTGCAAACACCGAAGAGTCAAATTCCCAGAAACTTAGAGAAAGTGAATATGTACTATTTTGATGCAGCTGACATGGGCGTGACAACAATTATTTAGAAAATGAGTTAATGCTGATATACACAACCTTCTTTCTTCTTACCCCAGTTTCTTAACAGGACTCTGGGTTAGATCAATAGCTTCTCTATTGTTTCTGATTTTTGAGGCAACCAGACAATAAAATTTCTACATCTTACCTATTATTTATTCTGTTTTAATCTTCATTCAAACATTACAATTCTCAAAAACCTGGAAGAAAGTAACTTATGATCACTGTAATTTCCCTCTCTCACTCTAAATATGTATTATATTTATTTATTTATTACTTATTATCATATATATTGCATTATTAAGAGAAATTAACATATGGCCTGGATGATGAGAGACACAAATAAGTAAGGATAGAAGAAACAAAGTTGAGATGCACGTAGCTTGGGATGGAAATTAAATCCAGATAGAATATGTAGAGCATCTGTGTGCGGAACACAAGAAGCGTTAATAAGAACAGTAAATGGAAACCCATAGTCATGAGTTTCGTGAGCCACCAGGTACTCATGTGTCTTCAATTGACTAACCATTGGTGACCCCCATTTTGAGGGTTCTATATGACCTGGGCCTGAGACTCAAAGATACACTCTGTGGCCTCTCAGCTGGTTATGAGCTAGTTATATGGGTAGGGTCAAGAATATTCTACCATGCAGATAGAGCACAAGTTAGCCACAACACCTTTTATCTGCTGAGACTTCACTCTGGTCCTCATAATCACACTGCAAGAGAGGAAGACTGATGGAGAGGAACAAAGGGACAAAAGGAGAGGGAAAGGGAGGGAGAGAATGGTGAATATTGGGGAATTCAGGGAACGTGCCCCTTACATCGACCTTGTACCCTCTTTTATCCTATCCCTTTCCTTTTGCTTCTGACTAAATGCTTTAAATTGATGCATTAAGCCCTGTGATTCCAGCAACTTAATGAGATCTGAGCCCTTCTCTTCTGTGACTCCCTGCAGGCTAGCAGTGTACTTAGGAATCACCATTGCCTGAAAATAATTTCCCATGTTGCCTGCAACTGGTCATTGTATACCCCTGCCCTTTGCAAATAAACAGTAATTATTATGAAAAGGGAGAAAGAGAGTAAAATAAAATAAAACTGCCCCAGATAAATACATCTATCAGATACATGATTTTTCTCCTCTCTGTATTTCATCAATGGAGATTATTAGCAAAATTTGAATAGCCATGTAGAATCTGGATATTTCATTAGGAATCCCAATTATAAAACATTATAAAATTTGTTAATCTCAGAAAAGAATCTATCAATTTAAGAAATACACTAAAAGGACCAATCATAAGCAAAGAGCTCTGCTATTTAGTAAGTAGAAACTGTAGATAGGGGCTTTTTTTTTTTCCTTTCCAGCATGAAAAAAGCAAAAAGCAAAACAGGAACAGTGAAACTATTTTATAAATACAGCAGAAAAATGGAAATGTAACATTAATCTGGAGGTTCAGAAAAGGACCCTACCTGTGAAAATGGTTAAAACAGAAATTAGGAAATATCAGAGAATTATGTAGCATACCTAAGGAGATTTATGAAGATATAAAAATTCAGAGAAAAAAAAACCCATAGTTTGAGACCATAAAGTCAAAGAAAAGTTATTATAAATGAAAACTGGAGAATGAGATCTCTCTTTAATATTGAAGCAAAAATGTTAAAAGCAAACAAGGAAGGAAGCTAAAACTGAGTGAACAGAATTAAACAATGTATGAACAAAATCATATATTATGACTAAGTGTATTTTATTCCACAAATGCAAAGTTGTTGCAATTTAATAATTTTAAGAAGAAAAATGTAAGATCATCTCTATAAATGCAGAAAAACCTAACACCCATTTCAGATTTAAAAGAAAAAAAAAAAAACTTTCAGTAAAGGAAATTTCCTCAATCTGATGAAGACCATTTACAAAAAAACCTACAGCTAACATTCTACCTAATGGTCAAATACTAAATACTTTATCCCTAACATCTGAAAGAAGGCAAAGATATTGTACATTCATCACTACTATTCAATTTTGCAGTGGATTCTAGCCAGAGAAGACAAATAAAATAAAGGCATCCAGACTGGAAAGAAACAAGTAAAGCATTTGAAGTTAGCATGTCCTCATGGAAAAGCTGTGAGAATGTACCCAAAAGAACTATGAGAACTAAGTGGGTTTAGCAATGTTAAAATATAGAAAATCAATATAAAAAGATCAAGTGTATTTCTGTGTGCTTGTAACAAAATCATGAAAATTGAAATTA
Organism: Hylobates moloch; assembly: GCF_009828535.3. Classification (NCBI taxonomy): domain Eukaryota; kingdom Metazoa; phylum Chordata; class Mammalia; order Primates; family Hylobatidae; genus Hylobates; species Hylobates moloch. Next base: position 12,580,659 of record NW_026652280.1, on the reverse strand, counting down.
AAATATACCATTTAAAATGTGGAATACCTAAATCTGATATAAGATGTAAAAGACTTATTCACTGAAAACTATAGAATAGACCTACTCATACAAGGACAACTGATTAGAAGCCAAGACACTTGAGTGGTGAGAGGATAGTATTTTTATAATAGTGCTAGAACAATCAGAATATCTATATGAAAAAAGGATGAAATTTTATCCGTATCTTGTATTCCATAAAATAACTAACTTAAAATGGACCATAGACCTAATGTAAAACCTAAAAATATAACATTTCTTAAAATGGTTAAAAAAATGTGTGCTTTTGTCTTGGGAAAATTGTATTTTTCTTTAAAAATAATTGAACACCATTACCTCTATCTAGTTCCAAAGTATTTTCATTACCTGAATAGTAAAACCGTACCAATTAAGCAGTTGATCCTCATTTATTTTCTCCTCCCCCAACCACTGGTAAGAACTAATCTGCATTTTGTCTTCATAGATTTTTCTATTTTGTATATTCTTTATAAATGGCATCATATAATATGTGACTTTTGGTGCAAAGCTTCTTTCACTTGGCTTAATATTATCAAAGTTCATCCAGGTTGTATTATGTATCAGTACTTGATTGGTTTATATAGTTGAAAAATATTCAAGTTATATAAACTATATATTCAACTTATATAAACTTTCAACTATTCAAATATTCAACTTATATAAACTTCAAACACTCAACTTATATAAACTACATAAACAAATATATTTTCAACCATGTCAATAAATCATACTATGTATAATTATAATTATATAATATAAATAATACATTATATAATATGTAATATTAACTATGTATTATTACATAGTGATGTTCACTATATATTATATAATATAATTACAAATAAAATATGTAATAATTATATTAACTTTATATCATTATATACCATAATTGCAATATATAGTATATAATTATATATTACATATATTAGCTATAATAATATAATATGTATTAGTATATATAAAAGTATATGTAATTATCATATATAATATGTAATATAACTATAATGTATAAATTATATATTATAGTTGTATATAATATATACTTAAATATATTATTTTTATACTATAAAATTTTATAAATATTATATATGTAATTATATATATAATGATGTTTTTTCATCATCTGCATATACCACAGTTTATTTATCTGTTCTCCTACTAAAGACCATCATGGTAGCGTCCAATTTTTGGCAATTATGAATAAAGTTGCTATAAACTTCCATGTATACGTTACTGTATACATTTAAGTTTTCAAACCCTTTTTGTTGGAAGGAGCACAATTACTAAATTGTATGGTGAGAGTATGTTGCCAAGTTGTCCTCCAAAATGGCTGTATCATTTTTTATTCCCACTAGCAATAAAGCAAATGGTGCATTCTTCCACATTTTCACCAGCATTTAACAATATTAGTGTTTAAGTTTTTGTCTAGCTAATAGGTATGTGGTGTTTCTTATTGTTTTAACTTGCATTTCCCTTGGAAATGCTATTTTTAGCATATTTGAGGCACCATCAAACTCTTCCACAGTGGCTGCACCATTTTCCATTTCCAACAGCAATGCGCAAAAAGTTTACATTTCTCCTCGATCTCTATGTTTTATCATAACCATCCTGGTGAGTGTCAAGTCGTACCAGATAGTGGGTTTGTTTTGCAGTTCCTGATTGTCTAATGATGTTCAGCATCCTCACATATACTTGTTGGCCATTCATTCATGTTTTGAAGAAATATCTAAGTCCTTTGACCATTTTATAAATGTACTTCTTGTCTTTCTTGTTGTTGAGTTGAAAGTGTTTTTTTATATATTCTGCAGAGTTCAACCTTATCAGACAGATGACTTGCAAATATTGTCTCCAAATTAGTTGGTTACCTTTTTACCCTCTTGACAATGTCCTTTGATGTACAATGCTCATAATTTTGATGAGATCCAATTTATCTATTGTATCTTTTATCTAAAATGATTTAGTTTTCATATCAAAGAATTCATTGTCAAAGCCAAGGTTATGAAAACTTAATCCTGTGTGCAAGCATGTGGGCTAGGAACGCAGAGATGCATAACAGCATGGCTGACCATTAGACCCTGAGTCCTTGACTACAACTCCCTTGAAATTGTGCACTGCATTGGCTGTGCGTTGACACTGATATTGGGAGGTCAGCTTTCTCTCAGAGACCTGTCAGACAAAGCCTTTGTAATTGCCTGTGGTCAGGCTTGCAAAATCATATATAGAGTTCTAGTCAAGACTTAAGCTGAACTCCTCAGATTTGAGCAAATCTCTTATCAAAGAAAATGTTTTGGTGCAAATAAGCACATAAAAATTGTGCAATGTCATTACTCACTGGAAAAATTCAAATTAAAACCACACTGAGATTCCTCTATATGCCTAATCGAGTTGCTAAAATTAGAGTGACTAAAAAGATTGACCATACCAATTACTGGCCAGGATGTGGTGGAAGTATAAATTTCATACACCGTTTGTGCAAATGTAAATGGTGTAATTGCATTAGAAAAGAGTTTGGAAGTTTGTCAAGAAAGTTAAACAATTATTAATACCTACTATATGACCCAGTCTTTCCACTTCCAGAGACTTACCCAAGAGAAAATAAATCATATGTCCATACAAAGTTATGTACAAAAATATTCACAGCAGTTTTGTAATATTATAATCTAAACATAACTCAATATATATCACTTAGATAATAAACAAATTGTGGTATATACAAATATTAGGTTACAACTCATAAAACAGGAATTATTGAATCACATAAAAACACAGAAAAAATGGGTATACTGTGTGATTCTAGTTTCCAGTGATTAAAGGGAAATTTTCAAAAATGTCACTATTGTATAGTGACAAATATCAGATCAGTGGATGTCTAGGAAGGAAATTTAGGGAGAGATGGAGACAAAAGATTACAAAAGACCACATGAAAACCTTTGGATGTGATGGATATGTTCAGTTTCTTAATCCTGCTTATGAATTTAAACATGTTTGTATGTATACATATATATGTTTATGTATATATAAATATGCATACACACCTGTATGTATGCTAATCATACCTCAATCAAGCTGTTTAAAAACATACATTGAGGCCAGATCCGGAGGCTCACGCCTGTAATCTCAGCAATTTGAGAGGCTGAAGTGGGTGGACCACCTGAGATCAGGGGTTCAATACCAGCCTGGCCAACATGGTCAAGCCCTGTCTCTACTAAAAATACAAAAATTAGCTGGGCGTGGTGACACACACCTGTAATCCCAGCTACTGAGGAGACTGAGGCAGGAGAGTCACTTGAACCCAGGAGGTGGAGGTTGCAGTGAGCCAAGACCGTGCCATTGCACTCCAGCCTGGGCAACAGAGCGAGACCCTGTCTCAAAAAAAGAAAACACACACACACACACACACACACACACACACACACACATACACATCGATATTCACCTCCTCCATACTGTCTTTCAGGTAAAGTGAAAAGTCCAACGTCACTGTTTCAAGTTTTGCACGTGCATAGAATTTATTTTATCACTGTCTTTCAGACAGTGAAAACTAGGTGAAATTCTAATTATCTAGCTCTCTGGTTTCATGTGTACCACTTATATGTCTAAATCATCAGAAAACCACAAAAATAATACCTTCCTCCAGGGTCCACTTGTCATAGTGACCGCCTTACGGTGCTATAGATGTGAGTTGAGAGATAGGATTCAATAAAATAGGTATAATTACTATAACACTCTAGGCTACCTGCTTGTGCTTCTCTTCTTCAGAACTAATCGAAAAATAGCCTGCCTTGTGTTACAATTACTTGTGTTCACAGCATTTTCATGATGGGCAGCTTGCGAGGGGATAGTACTCGACAGCCTGTGACCAAGTGTTCAGTCTCTACCAGGGATCACTGTCAGGCTAGAAGTCATTTTTCAATAGGAGAATATATATTTTCACATGGTTGTGTGCATTTGCAGATATTGGCACGTTTATGTGCAGGAAAAGGTACACCATGACTGGTAGGGTTTGTGTGCAGGGCTTTGCCAGCCTATCCAGAGTGTTCCTATAAACAATGTGAGAATTTGATTTCCTTCAGAGACTCTAAAATGTTAGTGGGCAGAAGATGTCTACATGCACAGTCCTCGGCAGATGTCTACGTGCACTGTCTTCAGCAAAACCTTGGGCAGTGAATCTTCACAGGACCTCCCTGGCTAGAAACACTGCAGACATGTGTGGATGCATTTTGCTACTTGAAAAAACAGCATACATTGTGTGACCCTTTCAAACAGGAGAGACAGTAACAAGAATTGTATACATGAATTTCTCTAGACTGCCTGACTCATCTTTTTTCCTTACTGATCCTGCCACATGTTCTGTGTCTCTGTAGTAAGTTTCAGTTGTGAGTACAACCGTATGGTGAGTACTGTGAGTCCTTTTACTGAAGCATTAAACATGTGGATGATCTTTGGACTCTTGACTTAGCAAGTCAACATAAAAGATTAATCTAAAAAAACAAGCCAAAGCCTCCACGTGGAGTTACATGTGCTGAAGATCCTTCCTTCTTTCAATCACTGTTTTATCTGATGGGTGCCATGACCCAGCTGGCACATAAGCCTGTATGGAGGGCAGGAGCCACTGTGGAGCCTTCTTGGGCTTTGGACTCCAGATAAACTCTATCAGTAAAGGAAAGGAAACTTTGCATCCAAATCTGATGTATAATTCCAAGAAGGCCACCAAAAAAACGGCTTCAGTTTTCAGATGTCTCTTAAACAGCTTCCATCATCTCTGTCATTTTGCATCATTGGTGTGAGTTTTCCCAAGTACACACCAAGAAGCCTCTGTGAATCCCACACCTTCATGAAAGTCTGGTGGTAACTCCATTCACAGAACAGTGATCTTTCTTTTTTGTTTTCCCCACTCTTTTTTTTTTTTATTGTACTGTAAGTTTTAGGGTACATGTGCACAATGTGCAGGTTTGTTACATATGTATACATGTGCCATGTTGGTGTGCTGCACCCATTAACTCTTCATTTAACATTAGGTATATCTCAATCTCACATATGTTCCTCGTGTTAGAAAATTGTATCCTGGAACATGTAGGGAAGGAAATTCTGAGAAATTATGTCTCTAGCTTATTCTCTGAAATACAGAAAAAACTTAGAAGGGTGGCAGAGATGATGCCAAGTTGCCATAGATAATCTAGCGTAGATAAAATAAAACTATATTGAAATTCAGCGTTTTTTTAATATGGATTTTATATTATTCTCTCATAACCATTTAAGTTATTAATTTCTAAGAGCATAAATTTCAATTATGAGTAAGATTTGTAAATTCAATTATTTATGAATAGTATAAAATGTAATAGCCTAATATTTTCTCTTTCCAAAGTAAAAAGCTAAGACAATATCAGCTGTAATTAAGAAATAGGTTGGTATTTCTCCATGCTAATATTTGCATGCAGTATGTTGATTTTACCCTATTAGGAAAATGGTAGACTCCTACATAAGAGAAGAAGAGACTGAATTCGGTAGCTTAGATGAGTGCTCAAACAGAAAATCTCTCAGGATGCTGGTCCAAGAATGTGCATATGAAAGAAAAAGAAATATTTTGACTCTAGCTTAGAAGAGAAGTAGATATATCTATCTAGGGAGACAGAAAAACGGAAGGCATCTATAATTGTTCTCAGACTTATTACGTCATACTCCCTTAGCTATTATTCTAAATAGAAATATTTTTCTACAGAGTTTAAAATTAAGAGGTTGAAATTTTTTGTTTTCTCTTCAATCTGATTGACAGAACAGCAATCCTGTCATTAGCTAACAGCAGCTAGTGTGTGTTGAGTTCAGCGTCATTTCCTGAGAACACCGTCCTTGTTGAATATAAGGGGATAAGCATTCAATAGAAAAAGATGCAAATGTCAAAGCTACTGAGAATTAAAAATACACTCACACCCCTAATATACTCTTTAATAAAACAATAAAGGCAAAAGAAGTTATCAAGTTATTTCAGGCAAGACACTGAGTTGTAGGGTACATATTAAAATATAAGCAATAGGATTAAAAGTCATTTTTTCAGGCTGAGAAACAACATGCATACTTTCTAAAAGCTTTTATAGATCATGAATTAGTTGCTGAAAATTTTTATGTGAAAAAAGAGATGCATGTTGCTATGTATGACTATGTTCCTCTCATCACCTGCTCAACTGTGGATAGATTGAGTTCCTGTGTGGTGAACCACCATGCTAAGTAAAGCAAAGTCTGAGCAAACTAAAAAATCTTATGAGGTAGGTATTAGTGTGTCTCACTTTCCTTCTATTTATTTAGTTATTTATTTTTAATTGACAAATAAAAATTGCATATATTTATCATCTACAGCACATTGTTTCCAAATATGTATACGTTGTGGAATAGCTAACAAGCTAATTAGCATATCCATTGTCTCACATGTGTCTTTTACAGATTAAGAGACTGGAGTTTTGAGATTTGGATGAACTTTCTTAAAAAGGCAATGGGCCAAACAAAGATACTACATTTTAAAAACGGCTAGTGATGTGATACTTCTTTTAGCCAATAGACACTAAAACATTTTTAAGGGATTCTGAAGAACTCTACATGCTGTAGCTGTACTACATATACATGTAACACACACATACTGTTTTCCCCCTCACACACTAACAAAATTCAGACCTCCCAAACAGAGTTTTCAAACTTCATGCAAATTATCTGGATTCTTATACTCACCTCTTTTTATAGAAGAAATTTTTGAAGTATATTAGGCTCATTGAAAGAAAAACAGAAAGAGGAACATAAGACAAGAAGATGGGAGAGACAAAAGAAAAGAACGGAAATTAGGAAAGGAGAGGGTGAGAGTTAGGGGACACAAGAATAAAAGGTACTGGCTCTGTAGTGCTTAGAGGGTCTACTATATGCTAAAAGCTTTACAAATATGTTATCTAATTCAACAACAACCTAGCAAAATACACACTGTTTTCTCATATTTTTGATGACGATAATGAAGTGAGAGAAGAGATTTATACCAGGCTAAACAAAAATAAGAGAGCCGGAATTCCAATTTGTTTTGTCAGTTTCCAAGATATCAGTCTCTCCTCACGCAGCATGCCCTCTGGGTACTCTCCACCGCCTCTTCTTTGCTCTCTGTCTCAGCGTCACGGACTTAAAATTTGATGGTATTGATGATCTCATCCTCCCAGTCCCGTGGAAATTTAATCCACACTCATCTCTTTTTGTTTCTCCATATTTTGGGAATAAAATAGGAAAAGAAAAAAGAAAGGAATGAAAAGCTCACAAGCCTACGATATGTAGAGGGAATTGACCATACAAAGTCATACAAAATTTAAAATAATAGAATCTTAATAAAATAAAAAGGAATAGGTATTGCAGAAGAATACTGAGAACTGTAGTATGATATCAAGTAAGGGAGAGACATGTAGTCACTAGTATCTGTCATTGTGGCTTATAAAATATGCAGAGAAATACAGTGACAACCAACAGAAGTGTCATTAATCATCTTTTTTAAATCCTCTTGTGGATGAACATTATACATTAAAACAACTCTTTCTTCAACAACAATTTCCTGTTGGACATTTACCCACAGTGAGGTACAACCACCAAATACCTTCCTTTAACTCATATATCCTTCCCATTTTCCTGGACCTTGCCCTTTTCTGGATTTTGCAACTAACCTATTTAAGTCAGATCTGACACTCAGATAGTTGTCTTCTGTCTAAAGCAGTCAAAAATTGGTCCAACATCCCAGCACAAATATATATACCCCGGTTCTAAGAACAATTTCAGTGTACGACTACTAATTTTTTCTTCAATGTTTATTCAGGTGATAAAAACAGAAATTATTTTAATGCGGGTTTGACAATTTATGTTTGTGAACATTTCTTAGAAGAGGGTTAATATACGGAGGAAGAAGAGATCCTTTAGTTCAAGAAGTGGGATTTTAGGATTTCCTTCCAATGTGCCTGGAGGCACAATGTGGATCCTGGAAGCCAGGGCAGGAGCCATTTTGGTTTTCTTCTTGTTAAGTCTTACCAAATATTTTTCAATTAATCAGTCTATTTAAAAACGTACATTCGTTTTTCACCTCTTGTTGGTGGGCTTGTTTCATTAAATCTTGTACTTCTCTTAGATACTTCTTATCTAGTAATAATTTGGGGTCATTCTGTTATTATCTATGTTCTCAAATCAAACTATTTAATTTTACTTATTTTCTTTTATAATAATACAAGATAATAGATTCAGAATAAAAGACAACTGAGTTTCCTCTACAAGTTTTTGAAGCGAGACATTTCAGTATCATTCTTTAGTTTTTAAAAATTTGTTATTAGAGAAAATTTATTGTTTTCCAAATATTCTATTTTTAAAAACATTGAGTGGCTAGAATCAAATTTTCTAATAGTGCTAGGTTAAAATAATCATTATAATTGGAGAATACTTGTTCCTCAGAAATTGTTCAATTTCTGTTAACTACGTATTTTGAATTGTCGTAGAGACGTTGTCTTGCACAAAGTCGGTTTTCTTGTGTGCTACATGTATGAATGTGTACAATGGCCTTGAGGACATAAACTTAAGGTCTTGTTAAAAGGTATATAATTGGTATATATGTTAGAGATACTATTGCATATATAACACAGTCTATAAGAATTTTCATAGTAGCGTTACTGAGAATAGTATGAGGAGAAAAACGCTTAACTATCCAAATATAAGCAGTAAAATAATAGATTAATACATCGGAGTATGTAATCCTAGCACTTTGGCAGGCCAAGGCAGGTGGGTTGCTTAAGCCCAGGAGTTTGACACCAGCATGGGTAACATGGTGAAACCCTGTCTCTACAAAAAAATACAAAAATTACCTGGGCTTAGTGGTGCGAGCATAAAGTCACAATTTACCTGGAAGGCTGAGGTGGGAGGATGACTTGAGCCCAGGAGGCAGAGGTTGCAGTAAGCAATAATAGCGCCATAGCACTCCAGCCTGGGTGATGGAGCCAGATCCTGTCTCAAAACATTAAAAAAAATAAAATTGGAGTACATCACACAAGAAGATACCAGAAGTACTAAAAATAAAGTATGCTGTGTACTATTAATGCTGCATCATCAATGAATTTCAGAAAAAATAAAATCAAGTAAAAAATTATCTAAACACTACATATGTATTATGAATAAACTTTACTGCAAGAAATCAACACAACATATTATTTAGGATACATATGTTAGTTAAGACATCATACGTGGAAGGTATTATAAAACTGAAGTCAAGGTAGGATGTGTCAATGTTTGGGAGGCAGGAATTGGAATTGGGAAGGGGAACGCAGGAGCGAGGATCGTGGCAGCAGTCTTATGGTACGAACATTAATTTCTGGATGAACTGTGTGCACTTTGTTATTAATATGTTTAAAGTTACTGCAATATTACAATTATTCTTTGATATGTATAAATCTTACATAACTAAAATTGTTAAAATATTTATCAACATAATCTTCAACAAACTAAACTGATGAATGGTATCTACCAAATTTGATGTTTAAATATGGCATAAATGTAACTAGATACTTTTCAAAAAGGTAAATATGAAGCGTAATTATTTAACATTAAAAATAAAGCAATTTTTAAAACCAACTAGGAAAATAATACCTGATATTAAACAAAAAAACTCAAATAGATTTTATGCATATACATATTTATACATGTATGTAGGCAGTCATAGGTACGTATTTTTCTCTATGTATTTAAAGAGGAATATATCTTTGTAATAAAATAACAACTTATTATAACTCTTACTAGTGGTAAACTGGTGGTGACATGAAGTCATAAATCAATGTGGGTGATATGGTATGGATTTGTCTTCCTGCCCAAATCTGGTGTCGAACTGGAGGAGGGGCCCAGTGATTGGATCATGGGGGTGGCTTCCCCCACGCTGTTCTCTCGTGATAGTGAGTGGGTTCTCTTGCCATCTGATGGTTTAAAAGTGTGTGGCATTTTCCCCTTTGCTCTTTGTTTCTTGTCTCCATAGAAAGGTGCTTACTTCCCTTCCCTTCTGCCATTATGGTAAGTTTCCAAAGGCCTCCCAGTCATGTTTCCTGTTAAGCCTGTGGAACTGTCAGTCGATTAAACCTCTTTTTTTTTTTTTCTATAAATTACCCACTCTCAGAGAGTTATTTATAGCAGTGTGAAAACAGACTAATACAGTGGGTTTGAGATTCTTTTTACTATTTTCTGAGTAATTCAAGTATCTGTTTTTATGAATAACCTCTTCATAGACAGTAGTTCTCTGTTATTTTGGTCAGTCAATTTGCTTACAATACTATAGATTTATCGTAAACCCTTAATGTGTTTGGGAAATACCCTCTAACTATTTTTTTATTCCTGAGAAATGTTGTGACTATTCTTTACTATTTGTTTATCTATAAATTTTAAAATAAGCTTTAAAATATTCATCATAATTTTACTAAAATTGTATTAAATATGTAGGTAAATCAGGAAAGATTTATTTTATTTATGATATAGAATTTCTGTTTAGATTTGTGTAAGCCTTCTTAAATATTAAGTTTTATTTAATATATTATAAGAAGTTCTTATTGTTTTCTAAAAAGTTCTGGCAAACTGATCACTACAATATTTCTTGATACCTTATATTTGTTATTGTCACTTTTTCCCACTGTTGCTGTTATGGCTCTGTTCAAATGTTTTTCTAAATGTCTTTTCCTATTGTATAGAATGGAAATTTATATCAGTATATTGAAATCATATCCAGTAATTTTTAAAACTCTTTTTACATTTTGGGTGAAAAAGGGCTGCAATTTGTAACTAAACACAATTTTCGTTTTTCCATCCCAATGAATAAATCTCTTAAACTACTTTTATTGTATTATTGCACTGACCAGAAACTTCAGTGCAGTGTGGAATACAGTTAGTGGTGGTGGGCATCCTTTTATTTTTCCTATTTTTAGTGAATGCTTCTAGCATTTCTCTATGAAGAATGAAAACATTTCTATTCTATTTTTTTGCTAAGAGTTTGGCCAGAGTTAGATCTTTACTAAATCTGTTGAATTGATTACAAACTTGGTTAATTTAATATGTTAATGTGGTAAATGATATTTGCAGTTCTTCAAATAGGAAGCTACTTTGCATTAGCAAGATAAAGAGAGCTTAGATAACATATACTTTCTTTTTTTTTTTTTTTTTTTTTTTTGAGACGGAGTCTCGCTCTGTCACCCAGGCTGGAGTGCAGTGGCGCAATCTCGGCTCACTGCAAGCTCCGCCTCCCGGGTTCACGCCATTCTCCTGCCTCAGCCTCCAAGTAGCTGGGACTACAGGCGCCCGCCACCACGCCCGGCTATTTTTTTTTTTTTTGTATTTTTAGTAGAGACGGGGTTTCACCGTGGTCTCGATCTCCTGACCTCGTGATCCGCCCGCCTCGGCCTCCCAAAGTGCTGGGATTACAAGCGTGAGCCACCGCGCCCGGCCAATAACATATACTTTCTTAATTATATAGTGCCAGATTTGTTTTGCTAATGTTGTGATTACGGTTTTCACATCGGTGTTTTAGATGAGAATGCCTGTATTTTTTTGTCTGTTTGCTTGTTTTTTATGTCAATGTATCAATATCCTATTAGAATGAATTCGAACATATTTTTTCTCTTTCAATTTTCAGGAAGATTTTGGTAGCACTCACCTGAATAAACATCTGGGCCTGCTTTTTACAGAATTTTTAAAAATCTATTGATTCAGTTGTAATTATTCGTGCTGGACTTATTCAGGCTTCTTCTCTCACTCACTCGGTTGTTATGGGTTAATTTTTCTAATTTATGTGTTTACCACAACTTCCTGATGTAGTAACAAAGTTATTCAGTGGTTTTTTCAAGCTTTTTAAACTTGGCATATGTTGTGATACTCCCATTTTAGTTTTAGTATTTTCATCTAAAATCTTTTTCAATCAACAATTTCAGAGTACCAAGGTTTGGCGATGTTAAACCTCTTTATTACATTGTGATTTGTTATTGTGTATTAATTTTAAGATTCATGCTTAGCTAATTTAACTTTTAGCCTTTAAATATTTTATAAACATTTTAGGCTATAACATATCTGCATTCCACATTGTATATAGAGAATCTTTTCTGTTATGTTTCACTTATAAATGAATGAAAATATGAAAATTTACATTTTCATAACTGTTCAACTTATAATAGATTTAGAATGTTTTAAATGTATCAAGTACATGGGGTTTACTGTGTGTTAGTTCATATTGATCATTTGCATTAGTATTCTGTTTAGCAATTGTAGGCTGTATGATACATCTTTGTAAATATATTTTACATATATGAGAACATGTGATTTGAAGGTTCAGATTCACATTATGTATATAAAAGTCTACACAGGTATAAATCAAGGTTAATTCAAATACTAATATTATTTTTGTATATCAAAATTAAGAAAAACACTTGTAATATCTCATAGTGTTGGTGGATTTAGTTACACTAGTCTGAAATTTTCCAACACTTTCAATAATTTCTTTAGCTATTTTAGGTTCTAAATTTTAAAAATATTCTTTATGAATTTAAAACTTTGGCCGGGCACGGTGGCTCACGCTTGTAATCCCAGCACTTTGGGAGGCCAAGGCGGGCGGATCACGAGGTCAGGAGATCGAGACCACGGTGAAACCCCGTCTCTACTAAAAATACAAAAAAAAAAAAAATTAGCCGGGCGTGGTGGCGGGCGCCTGTAGTCCCAGCTACTCGGAGAGGCCGAGGCAGGAGAATGGCGTGAACCCGGGAGGCGGAGCTTGCAGTGAGCCGAGATTGCGCCACTGCACTCCAGCCTGGGCGACAGAGCGAGACTCCGTCTCAAAAAAAAAAAAAAAAAAAAAAAACTTTACTAAAATGCACTTATCCTCTTTACCCAAAATTCTGCTTTTGTTTCTTAAAATTTATGATTTCTAATATTAATATAAATGTATAAAATCTGTTTTCTAAAAATGTTTTTCTTCCTTGTTTCTTTATGTTTTAGGTGTGTCTCTTGTAAACAGAACAAATTGGATTTTGGCTGCTACTGCTTCTTCTTTTCTTTTTCTTTCTTTTTTTTTTCAACAGAGTTTTGCCATGTTGCCCAAACTGGAGTGCAGTGGCCATTCACAGGTACCATCATAGCACAATACAGTTTCAATCTCCTGGGCTTAAGTGATCCTCCCGCCTCAGTCTTCTGTGTAGCTGGGACTACAGGTGCATGCTACTGTGCCCAGCTCTGGATTTTGTTTTTTATTCAATCTGATTTACTTAGTGATTTTATGTTTACATTTATTAGTTACTAATTTTTCTACCAGCTTACTTTTTGCATCCTATTTTTTCTGTTTTTCCTGGACTTACTTTTTCTTTCTTGAGTTATATCTTATACTGTAAGGCGTGAATTTGTTTTCTTGATCTTCCTTCTATTTTTCTTGCAAACTTTTGAATCACTGTAATGTATTTCTACCCACTGTTGGCTACTCTTCAATTTTTACATGCATATTTACCTTACCAATTTGTAAAAATTGAACCCACGTTGGGCCCTCCCCCCAGGCTAAGAGAGACTTGGGAGCCTTAGCTCACATCACCCTTTTCTGACTTACCTGGTTTCTTCCCTCATTTGGTTATATTGTTGTCAGTAACTCCTAATCAGACAGTCTTGGTAGTATTGTAGTTATAAGCACTGTTTCTTTGCAGTTATCTGCTGCTTTCTCAGTTTTTGTTTAACAATCCTTCTGTAAGCTCAGACATCTCTTCTGAGGTGATTTTTCTTCTTCCATAACGATTTCAAGATGCATAGTTTGGGTTAGGTCTTAACATTTTCAACTTGGGGCTCTCTCTTCTTGAGAAATTGGAGCTATCCTAGGTAGTCAGAGAGGCAGTTCATGGATGGGTGGATTCAATCCCTACTCCAAGGGTACATTTATTTCCCCTGTGTAGGAAACAGATGCTGTATTAACAGGCTGTAAACTGCAGCTTTTCATTTTTCTATGAGCATAAGACTCTCATTGTTTCTTTCACTTTTTAAGAAATTCTCATATTTTTAATTTTCTCCTTTTACAATTCATTTACCTTTGCTATGTGTTTGGAATGATGCATAGGGATTGTGGCCATAAACAGAAACTTGTATCACCTTTATAAGTAGTCCAGTACAGCTTTATAATACACTTTTTATTATTTGCAGATACCATAATAAAACGGTACTTACTATTTTAAACACAGAAACAATAACATTTTGGTTAAAAAACGAGCAGTGTACAAGAGAATTAGTAGATCCAGAAAAATCCAAAAGGAAGAGGCTTGAGGAATATTTTCATCTCACTCACACAAGAAAAGATTATCTCCATAAATGGCTCATAACATCTATGGTCCATTTATTTTCCAAGTTAATGTGGAAAAAATAAAGTATCATACGTTATAGAATCTTCTTCTAATAAAACTTCAATTTTATTACTATGAGGTTTCATGTTTAGTGGTTACTTCAGCAAATAAGACTTCTATATATTGGTAAAATTTTTAAGTATGTATAAGTTGATATAAAAATAAATTTAGGCTTTATAAATCCAAATGTAAAATGTATTTTTACATACGCACTGGAAAAATCGGACTTCAGACTTTGAAAAACATATTATGTAGACTTTCTCATTCAAAACTGTCTGTATTCTGCGGTATCTAATAGAAAAGTGTTTTCAGTTTAAAACACAAGTGACCGCATGCCTTTCATAAGTTTAGGAAAGCCTGGGATTCATCCTGTATAATAATTAAAATGCTAACCAAACTTCTTGGAAATCACATGGCCCTAAAATAAATTTATGTATTATATAACACATTTATACTATGATAATATGCTTTAAACAATAGTTAGCATTTCCAGTACACTTTTGTTCTTTCAGATGAGATTGTCAGGCACAGCTTACAGCTGTAGATCCATTCTTTCTCGTTTTTCTTATTTTTACAATGGACAAGCAACCATCAGGTGCCAGCTCTGACTCACAGAAGATTCAGAGAAATCCAATAGGGCAGATTATCCATGTAGCTTAACTTTACTAGTGGTACACATGGGATGGGGTGAGGGAGCTTCCCTCTATTCTATACTCTAAGATATCCTATAAGCCCTTTCTCATGTCTTCAGCCTTGTGCACACTTCCGAGACCAACTGCTATTGTATATGGGTGGAGCTATCTGAGGGTAGTAGCTGTGTTGTTTCCATGCAAAGAACTGTACTAATCAGCTCACCCTGTGCTGGTCTTGAGGTAGTTTGCAGTTTTTGAGGGTATCTGCCATCTGGGCAACTGGAGATTTAAATGTGAGGGTGGCTGGAGATCTTTCTCCCATACCCGGCACCTTGCAATGACTGTATTTCATTACTGATTCTATTTAGATCTGTCTCCAATTATTGGGTTTGTTTCTCTTCTTTCATGTCTTGTTTTCTGCGTGTGTGTGTGTGTGTGTGTGTGTGTGTGTGTGTGTGTATGTTCTTGTATTCACTTATAAATTGGCACCACCTGCATCATACCAGGTGTCCTCCATGTCAAGCCCTACAAAACCCCTTTACAGCCTCCTCTGAGATCTCAATGCCAGCCTGAAATCAGGCTGCCCTTCTATATTTAGGCTTCAATTGTACCTCCCTGATTACATGCGGCGTTCTCGATTGTTACAACAAACACCCATACTGCTATGCACTCCTTCTCTTGAAGTGCATATCCTCCAGTCATTGCTGTTAAGGAACAATATTAATAGTGACAGAGGCTTTAGATGCTTCCTATAATAAATATACTTTTGGATTAAAAAATGCATATGAATGCATTCTATTATAAAATGTATTGCATTTTCTGAAAAAAATCAATTTTATTTTGTTTGTACTTATTTTTTCCACTATCACTTTCAATTTATTCATCCAACAGTAATTCTGAAGTACATTCTTTCTAAAAAGTGTCGTGTAGAGACATCTAGTGGTCTTTCTGAAAGTTGCAACTTTACTGTGTACATACTGGTCTCAATTCACAAGTGCTATACCATTGTTTATCAATATTAAGAGCGGAAAAGCAAGTCTTTTATTCACTTAATGAATAAAAAACTGTGTTCATAATGTCAAAGAAAAGAGCTTCAATAACGAAAACATAAAATATACTGAAAGTTGCTTATTGGAAATACAGTTTTTTATTATATTTCTACGAATTTCCAAATCAATGTTTAAGTGTCTTCTTATCTGACCTAGAACATGTCTATGCTAGGAGTGTAAAATGCCTTCAATATTAGATAGCAATTTCAGCTATTATCGAAACGGGAAAGCTTCCCTTGTCCCCCTCGCAGGGCACGCGATAGGGTGTGTCTGGCTGCTTCAGGGTCCCCCTGCTCAAACCTCTAGGGGATTATACAGACGGGCAGGCTGTGGGGCTCGGAACCCATGGCAGTGTCTAGGGGTGAATGTTTACAGCTGAAGTCCCAGTGGGCGTGTGTTACAGGGTGCTCTTTTAGTTTAGCTGTCTGTAGGCAGCTTGTGTTAACCAGCTCAATTAGACCCCGTTCCTTAGCACAAGGACAGAGAGATTTCTGTATCCTGGGTATTTTTTGTTTGTTTGTTTGTTTTTTGCCTTGTTGTACCAAAAGAATCAGGTCATACGTGGTCTTGCAGAATGAGTGCAAAGTTTTATTGAGTGGAAGTAGCTCTCAGCCAATGGGGGAGCCAGAGGGGAGATGGTTTTCGCCTGGAGTTGGGCCACAGGGTGCCTTTGGATCTCCTTTGCCTACCCCAGCCAAACTCTGCCTCGTCCTGCTAGTCAGTGGCCTGTCAGTCAGTGGACTGCCAGTGTGACGGCGTCTGTCGGTGTGCTCCCTGAATGGCCTCTCGCCTTCCAGCTTCTTGCGTCTTCTTCTGCCGATGTCTTCCTCTTGTCATATGGCTGCCTGTGTGTCTGCCCTCTAGGGTCTCGGTTTTTATAGGCCCAGCATAGGGACTTGGCGGGTCAGGGTGGTCTTGGAAAATGCAACATTTGGGCACAAAGGCAGGAATGTCTGTCCTCACGTTAGGTCTGTGGGGGTGGAGCTTTAGCCAGGGACCCTCCTTTCTCTACAAGCACTTCCCTGCCCCGCTTCCATATCATTGAAAGGGACCACACCCTTCCCTTCCTAGCTCTCCTATATCTTTTTAAGTATCCATTGCAACTTGATACATGTTCTTAATACATCCATAAACATTAAGCCATTCATTTAATATTTTGAGCGAATTAATTCATAGCAAATTGAATTTATATAGTAACCAGAAGTGAATATTTTAAATCTTTCAAGTGAATATTTTGTGACACACACACACACACAAAATAGGAGAATATACTAAGGTAAATTTAAATGCAATTTCTATACTAGGTTTTAAGGAATGGAGGCAAATCTAAACTTCCGTGAAAAAGCATTAAATAACATTTTTTTCCAGTTATATAAATCATTATTTAATATGCCATTTTACCATTGTGACTTTACAAATTATTGAGAAAAACATTGTGCCAAAAACAGTCTAAATACAAGTTTCAAATGTAATTAATAAAAAAGCAAAACTACCTATTTCATAATAATGTACTAATTAGTAGATTATGTTTAAATATACTATTATTACAATACTACTTCTATCAATACTCAGTAGTATTGCAAAGGTAACATTAATTAATTATATATTAATAAATGGCAACCCTATGAGGTGGATTTCAACTTTACACAAGGCTTAGTAGAGCTCAGTGAGGTTAAATTACTAACTGAAAGTCACAGTAAGTTATGAAATAAAACTTAAATTTTAATTATTGCCAAGTCTTAGCCATACTAATTTTATTACACATTCTATCATTATTAAAACTGCAATTTATATTTTAAAGTAAAAGTTATTGGCATAGTAATAATTTATATGTTGTCATTTTATTTGAAATTAATTTTTGGCTAGCATCTTCAATTTATCAGTGGCTCATTTTGTAAATTTTAAAGCAAATGCAAGAAATTTGAAACTCACATGATTAAAAATGAAGATTGCCCAATATATGTTTTTCTCTCTAATAGGCTGATGTAACTAAGAGGCAGATTGAGAAAAATATACATAACTTTTAGTCTACTATATTCTTAAGTTTTAATAAAATAAAAACAGGAAAAAAAGAAGATGTCAAGTGCATTCTCCATCATCAATCCCCTAAATTATAGATGAGGGTATGAAAAAGTAGAGAACTGGGACGTCATGCCTGCTCTCCCTCTGGAGCTGCATAGTAAGTCACACAGAAAAATATATCTCTGCCCATCTTTTTAACTACAGTTATCTACCCAGATGAAGAACATAAAAGGTAAGGAACAAAAAGCAGGAGAAAGAGAAAAATCTGCTTGCAGTGAATCTCTATGAAAAACATTTTATGTAGCAGCATAAATAACAACTGTGGTAGAAATGCAGTGAATATTACAGTTTTCTCGAGCTGTACTTGAGTAAGAGTGAGAAATACACTTTGCTGTATGCATGGGCTAAAAAGTAAGCTTTACTAAATGAGAAGTTTTACATAAAATTATAGGTAAAAAAAGATAGATATGGAAGTCAGACAAGGAATAATTAACATCTAAATAATTATCTTGGATTGTTCCTCAGAAGAGTTAAGTAAATATATAATAGAAGAAAATATTTCTAGCTAAAGGAAAAAAATCTATGAATGCAGACAGATGCCCATATGTGCAGAGGCATAGCTTGGTGCCTTTAAGTGGTCAAATGCTGACAGTTTCTTTCATTATATCTTAAGTGAACTGTTTAGTATATTAATCAACCAACATTCCTCATGATTTAATATATGCTAATGGAGCAAATGAAGTTTGTTTTACATTAATATAAGTGATATCTTATCCAAAACATAGCAAAAGAATTTGAAGTTTGAACAGTTATAAAGCACGGATTCATAACACATCTGAGTATATTTTAAAATAGGTGTCTCTTTACAGCGCTGATTTGACTGTCAGATTTCGGACATGCAGTGTGATATATGTCAAAAATTAAGTAATGGTTACAGAAGTGTTAAATTACAAAAGTCCATTTCTTTTGAAACCAGATTTTGGCTGACTTGCTATTAATAATAAAAATAGAAAATATTTCTGCCTTAAAAACATTTAGAAGAATTTTTCAATGAGTAAGTGCTATCAAATACTTGAAATAGTTTTAGATTTACTAAGTATTACCACATATTACAATTGCATTAATTTCCATATTTTAATACATTGAATACAATTATTTGATGCTAAAATATTGTTTATTTAGAGTTTACATTATACATAATATAAAAGTCACAATATTAAAAGGAGTTTGGATGGAATGGACTAGATATACATGATGATATATATGTGGTATCAGAATGAGTACATAAGAACATCATATCAAATGGCTGTAAAATTAAATTTTAATTGCAATTAATTATTTAGAGAATTTTTGATAGCAATAATTTTTCAAACAGCCAGAATTATTTGTTTGAGTGTACAAAGTATCTATATACTTATGGATTCTAAATAAGAAATAAATACATTCAGCAACATTCATTACACCAGTATTTATTGAGTTTTTCCACATACCAATCACTATTCTCAGCACTGGGGATATAGCAGTGAACACAATAGACAAAAGCCTCCTGGTGTCCTGGAGTTTGGATTCTAGCAGAAAGATTCTTCCAGAGTGTTCCAGCCTCTATCGGAATCTGACACACTGTTGATACTCGTTAAAAACTGACTGACTGATTGATGATTGACAACTGCATGAATGAACAAATGAAAGAGCAAAAGAATCATCTCTGAGTTTTTTCCAGCCCTCTTTGTCTGTCAGGGACCATATCTAATTCCGTACTCACTGATATCTAGCCTTTACCTCTTTCTTGCTTTTTACATCCCTTTTTATTAATATCCTATCACTCCAACCTGTTTAATGTCCTCTAGTGTATTGTTATACATGAAACAAATAATGCCATTCTAGAAAATAACAACAGCAATAATACTAATGGCTAGCATTGGAGTCATTTCCCTTCACCATGCAGTACTAAGTTCATCGTGTGCATAATCACATTTCACCATCATAATGACCTTAGTGATGTCTTCATCTTATAAGTGGGGGTTCTGAGGTACAGTGAGTTATGAACTTTCCAAAATCTACATAATTACTATGTGACAGAGGAAGTACTCAGACCTTATACTAAACCCACTGTTCAGGAAGTTCAATCCTAATAGCTTCTTTAAAACTTAGTATGTCTTATAATTGTGTTATAGCCAATGTGGTTAACAAAACTTATAATTATGCATTTTATAACTTATAATTTTATATTTGAAATTCATCATTTTACTTAGGATCAATCTGATAAATATAATTCAACATTTACAATTATGTCATATATTTGTCCATAAATTCCCATGAACGTTCAATCCAATAAGCTCAAATAGATCTCAAAATTATATTCAATCTAATTCATATTTCAGTAGAATTTTATCCTTCCATTTTATCTTTTAAAATATTTCAAATGATGCAGTATTAATCTATTTCTTTTCATTTCTAGATGGTTTGAGGTTATCTGTTATTGTCAGTCATAGAAAATTATTCATAACATGATGACTCTACTTAATACGATGTCAAATATAATAAGAAGGTAGAAAATTTGCTTAAATGGATGTAAGACAATAATTCCATCTTACCAAATTTGCTCAGTATTTAAACAAATTTCACATAAAACACTTCATTTTATTTTTAAGTACATAGAACAGTTTCTAAAACAAAATGTTTAATTAATCCAACAATCCAAAAGGGAAAAATAATTTATTTTTATGTTGTATAATAGAAGAAAAATAATATCATAAATAAGTTATGTCACATATAAATGATAAAAAATGAGTAAATTGGATAATTATTTTATTAACTCATTTTAATTCTGACTTAGGAAGATGAAGACAAATACAATTGTATTTACGAGCAGAAATATGTTGTTC
Source organism: Hylobates moloch (assembly GCF_009828535.3). Taxonomy (NCBI): domain Eukaryota; kingdom Metazoa; phylum Chordata; class Mammalia; order Primates; family Hylobatidae; genus Hylobates; species Hylobates moloch. Next base: position 12,559,651 of record NW_026652280.1, on the reverse strand, counting down.
TTTATATAACAGGTTATTAATTGTATTTCTGAGAAACATTTTTGCTTTTCCAGTGAGATAGTGAACTACTTCCTTATGTGAGGAAAGTGTGACAACAAACCAGTGTCATTTGTCTGTGGAACAGTAAATAATTAGGTCCAGAGTGTGGCAATTTAGAATATTTCATATAGAGGTATCAGAAATATAAATGCTTTGTTAAAATGAAATGTTATTTCTTTACAATTTCGGATTTTATGTCCACTAAAAGTTTGCTGAGTTGTCATTTTGTGATGTTTGGCTGTAGTTCTAACTTTAACAAATGGACACTCTGGATCCCTATTAACATAAATATTTTTCCCTGGACTTATTTTTGTTTATATAGTTATGTTGTGACTATATGACATATAAGCACAAGATCAGGACTATGAACTTGGATGAATTTTTGTATTGCATCTCATTGACACCATGTGTTTTCATTTTTAAGGCTAATTTTAAGAATTAACATTCTTTAATGATAGAATTAGACAATAGTCTTATGTGAGGGTGAAGTAGTTTATTGACAGCTTAGCAATAAAAATACATAATTATGTTCTGAGATAATTTTTGGTAGGATCAAGAAAGATATTCTGAATACAAGATGGCATATTTGACAAGTATAGCATGCAAGTGAACGGAAGGCTGGAAATCACAGTGCTGGCCGTAGAAAATAGTACTGACTTTGGAATTCTCTATGGCCGAGTGTTTAAAAGCACAAGCTCTAGAGTCAGAAGGTTAGGGCTCAAATCTTGAATCAAACATCCATTAGCCATTTAATCTTGAGCAACGTATACCAAACTGAGCAAGATAAAACTTCATAGTCGTTGCCCTTAATTTAACTTAATAGAACATTGCACCCACCCAACTAGAACAAATTCTTATAAAAATCAAAGATTACTAGTATAGGAACCACAACTAAAAACAAACAGAGTGGAAGAGCAGAACAGACACAATTGAAAACTAACCCGGGTATATCAAGCAGAGTAAATCTGGAGCACAGAAGAGTTTGTTGAAATATGACATCTGGCTTTCATAGAGTACTAGATGAAAAAAATGGAACAAATGCATTAAAATTATTATTTAATGAAAAAAGAACAGGAAAAGAACAAGATACCAAGTCAGAAGTGGCCCTCCTGCTTTATACCTATTCATCAAGATTGCATTGGCTCTTCTTGGCTTTTGCATTATTATGAGTATTTTAGAACCAGCTTCTACATTTTCCCCCAAAAAATGGTTTGGATTTCAAGTGGGATTGCATTTTGGGATAAATCAATTTGGAGAGAATTGATACATTTACAACGATCCCAATTTACAACATTTGAATCTTGCAATCCATGATGTATTCCTATATGAATTTAATTCATATTTAAAGGTTTATATTGTCAGTAGACAGCCCTTGTGCATTTTTTGTTTTCTTAGAGATTTGATGCTTTGATGAAATTTTAAATAATTTTAAATTGCTTTAATTTTCTCTAATAGAGGAAACAACTATTTAATCGTTTTATCCAGTGAACTTGAAAAAATTGCTTATGATTTATTAAAAATTAGAGGTTTAATATGCTGTACATACATAATGATATCTCTGCAAATAGTAACATTTTTCTTTTGAGCTATGATGCATCTATACTTTTATATATTTTTGTATATTTTTCTTTATATTCTCTCAAAATTTTCAAATTATTTGTTTTTTGTTTGCTTGTTTTTGTTATTTAATCTCTTTGGCTTACTTGTTTGGCTGTTTGTTTTATGTTTTTTTTTATTTGGTGAAAAAGAATGGAAGTCTAAGCCTCTTTATTTTACTTTTTAACTTGAAAAATAATTTCGGTGGGTAAAAAATGTTGCAAGTTTGTTGTTGTTATTAGCACTTTAAGGAAGTTGTTTCATTGTCTTTTAGTAACTGTGTCTTCTTTTAAGTACTCTACTATCAGTCTTGTTTGACTGCCTTTGAAGTTAATATGTCTTTTTTTAACGCTTTTAAGGTTATCATTGGTTTTTAACAGTTTCACAATGAGGTGCCTCAATTATCTCTGTACTTTTTCTAAGTGGGATTCTCTGAGATTCTTGTCATCAGATTGGAAAAAATATCCATCAATATCTTTTCAAGTGTTGCTTCTGATCTCTTTCTCCTTTCCTTTAGATATGCTGGTCAAAATTATGTTAGAACTTTCCTTTCACTCCTGCCTTTCTCTTATTTTGTCTATCTATATATATATATATCAATAGATATTATATATATGTGTGTGTGTGTGTGTATACACACATACATTCATATGTATAAAAGAGAGGGGCAAGGGAGGGAGAGAAATATTAAGAAATAGAAGGTCTAGGCTTAGACCTTCTTATGCATTATCTCACTTAGACTTACAACAAACTTGCAAAATAGATATTATTAACCACTTTTGACAGACAAAGAAATTTGAGGTTGTTAAAACCTCCTAGGCTTGTCTAACTGTTATTGAGGAATCTGGGATTCAAACTAATACTTGTTGACATTCCAGGGACTATTCTAAACACAAGAGGAAGTCAAAAATATACAAAAGCAAGTATCAAATTTTATTGATAGAATGTTTTGTGAGTTATAAAGGGAATATAAACACATATGTATTCAAACACAAATAAATTGTGTGTGAGTTATAAAGGGAATATAAACACATATGTATTCAAACACAAATAAATTGTGTGTGTATATTCAAGTTTTAAAAGGTAGTTTCAACTTTACATAATAGTATTATGACTTAATAAATCAGTAAAAATTATTAACACGCCAAATTTTTATTGTAGACTTTCACAAATTTATTAAACTCTATTGAGGGGAAAGAGGAAAGGTCCTAAAATGTCCTTAATTTCACAGAGAGCATTAGGATTACATCTGTGCTATAGCTGATGTATAGGCTTCACTTTAGTTTGCCTTCCAGATAGGAGGGGGAAACACGGAGGGGAATGATAGCTAACAATGTTGTATTAATACTGATCCTGATTATTGTATTTCTCAATGCAGCTCTCATTTGCTGAGTTGAAAATTATATAATAATTTAGATAATTAGCTTGCATTTCAGGTGAACCCAGTGTCCCTTTATGAGACTTTTATTACTTTTGTGGTGATCAGTATTTTACATAGAAGATTCAGGGAAGCACTGGTTCTTGAATCTCAGATTTGGGCCTTAGACATGTCTCCTTCATGAACCAAAGGCCTCTAGATACTAAATAGACTCATGAGATATTCCAAGCTGCATCCAGCTGATAGGTGTTAGAGAAAGCCTGTAGTCTTCTCTTTGGGCTTCGCAGCCATTCACTATCCTAAACAATTATATTTTATTTTTAGTATTTGGTGAAGTAACAAGAGCAAAATATTAATATATATTCAATATATATTAATAAAATAAACAGTATTTTAACAAGCCAATTAAACCAAGCCCGGCCAGAACAGACGTCGAGGCTGAGGAGCCACCAAGAGCGAGCAAGGGCTGCTAGCACGTTGCCACCTTTCAGTACTGTTTGAGAGTGGGATCTTTTCATGTTCTCACACTGCATTTTGTCCTAATATTTTATTCAGTCTAATTTATATGTGAATTTCTTTACCAGTTGTGTTTTGTCTTGTCTTGTTTTGTTTTGTTCTGTTTCCTCTGCTGGGCAAAAAGTTCTGCTAATAAATAGATTACTTGTTCCCTAACCTTTTTCATAGGAAGTAACTTTTTTGGCTCAACAAAAATCTTTAAGATCCCAACAGGCACTCAAAATAATCAGTGCCTTGATTCCTCAGTAGCCCTGGGTTGTGCATGTGAATTGTTGGCTTTGCGGGATCCCTGGGTGCCTTTGTACACTTTTGTCACAGATGGTTCACATTGAGACAGGGCAACGTGGGTTTCTGTCCCGTATAAACCCCACAGGTAAGTGGCCCTGTTTGTAAACCTGGCTTTCGTCGTCGCACTCATGAAAGGAGATGCAGCAGACGAGTTTAAATTCTGCATCAATAACCCCATTAGAATTGCCTATTGGCTGAGGCCTGTATTCCTCCTCTTGTGTGTCACATCTTGCCACAATAACACAAGTTTGCAAAACCCAGCTCCTATGAAAATATGAGCAGAAATATAACAAGTAAATGAGACGTCAACAAAATGTTAAACAAGGGCAATGAGATTCACCTCTGATCTGTATGATCCACGTCTGCAAGTTGCACAGTGACAACAAATCAGCCATGGAGGGGCAGCTGAATTACAGCACAGAAAAAGGCCTTTGTGGTTTGTAAATTCCCTTGCTATTTTGTTTTACACTAGAAGGCTTTGTCTTGTAAACCACAGGTGTGTCAAGGGAGCTTGGGAGAATAATTCAGGAAGAGACCAATGTTGTCAGCCTATTAATCTGCCTCTTAATCTTTCCTCTGTACAAAGCACCACTCACCACCAATCAATGGACAACTCTGTTTCTTTCCAAAAAAACTAAGAATGAATTTAAGCAAGCAAACATGTTTGGAATGCACACTGCCAGGGTACTCACCCAGAGATCTGTAACAAAATAGCTAACAGTGTATCACCCTGAGCATCATGAAACAAGCAAAGTAAAAACAAAGAGAATTTTAAAAAATCATAATTTCTTCAAGAAGCCCTTAGAGAATGTGGAACCCTAAGGGTTGAAATGAAACCCCATTGAAACACTTTCGCCTAGAGGGAAAAACAGAGTGTATTCTATCTTATTTTTCTCATTGCTGTGTATGTGTACGTTTTCTGGGGTTGGAAGCTGGAGATTTCAATGACACATTTAGTTGAATTGTTCAGGAGTAAAAAGAGGGGAAGGGTGCACCAAAAGGAATATAAGATGTACATGACACTTTTTTTATTTTTTTGCAAATCACTATGAATTAAAGTTGTTTATTTCAAAGGCAGTATAAACAGATTTGTTAAGATATTAGATCTCAAGGTAAACAGCACCGTGTTGTGCAAAAATTATTCTCAATGAGTCTTATCGTAACACTTCATATTATCTGTTGTCTGAAAGTCCATTAGGGCTGCTCAGTGTGCATGTGTGTGAAAGTGTGTATCGGTATATGCATGTATTTAAACAGCAATTTGGATTACTCAACAATAAAATGTAAAGAAGTATGTGGAAAGCAAATGCACCCAGAAATCCAGAAAGGCACCAGGAAATCCAAATTTTCTGGTTTTTCTAAGTTTAAGAATGTGTCACAGTTCTTATTGTATCCACCAGATGGCGGGCTTCTACCATTAATCAGTCCACCGTTACAGCTACCCAAACATTTGCAGTGGATTAGTAAGAATGTGTGAACAGCAGTCATCTTTAGAGGAATATATTATTAATTTAATCACATATTGAAACAAGTAAAATCATTTATAAATATCTTCGATGTTTTGCAAAAATAGCTTTTTGTCTAATTCGTATTTAATTTCTCTTGACTTTAGCAATAAATAAATAAATAAGAACAATTGAAAAGTAAATCTCTCCAAAACACTACCTTAATCTCATCATAATTCTCCATATTTTAGATCACCAATCTACACTATTTTAATTTACAGAAAACAAACTCACAAACAAGCAAGCAAAAACTGGCTCAATTGTTTCAATGCCTTTATAATACTTTAGTTTTAAATAGGGCTTTCAGAATTTCAAAACCCTTTCCCCTACATTTGTCCCTCATAATGTTCTCTCGGAAGTAAATATTGTTTGAGATAAAAAAGTACCCAAGGGAGTTTAAATCCCTTGCTTGTAGTAATACATTTGATTTCAGAATTAGAATCTAGAGTACCCAATCTTAGAACTATGGTGCTTCCTTTCAGTTATTTTAGATTTTTTTTTCATGAAATGTTTATAAGTTAAAAAAACAAAATGTAGAAAAGTAATAATTACCAGTACTTAGATTTATCAAGGGAAATCATAACAAAATGCCAAATCACAATTTATCAAATCATAACAATTGCAGTATTTCTTCAGTTTTCACATTAGTATTATAGAAAGAAATCCAATTATTTCTTCTAAAACCAGGCCTTCCTCCCATCCCAAAGGTAATATTATGAAGGTAATCACCATTCTAAACTGAGTACTTAGTTTTCACATGCAACTTTTATAATGTTGATAACATATTTAAGCATTTAGTTAATCATGTGGATTGTATCATAGTGCTTTACTATTTGTGAGGCTCTGCAATATGCATTTCCAGTCATGAGCCACATAATGTTTCAGTCAATGACTAATTATTGATGGTCGTTTAAAGTCATATGCCTTAGGGACCTCTCAATGATACTGACCCTGTGTAGGCCTAGGCCAATGAGTACATTTGTGTCCTAGTTTTCAAAGGCAAAAATGTTAAAAAAGTAAAAACATAAAAAAATTAAAAAGAGGAAAAAGCATGTAGAATAACCATGCTCAGAAAGAAAATATTTTTGTGTAGCTGTACAATGTGTTTAAGTGTTATTACAAAAGAGTCAAAAGTTTAAAAAATTAAAAAGTTTATAAAGTAAGTTACAGTAAGCTAAAGTTAATGTATTATTGAAGAAAGAAAAACATTTAAATAAATTTGGTGTAACCTTAGTATACACTGTTTCTAAAGCCTATACAGTATGTGGAAAGTGATGTCCTAGACCTTCACATTCTTCACGACTTATACACTATGTCACCTAGAGCAACTTCCAGTCCTGCAAGCTCCACTCAGGAGTGCTCTAGGCAGGTGTATCCTTTTTTTAATCTTTTATGCTGCATTTTTACTCTACATTTTCGGTGTTACTTATATGTAGATACACAAATACCATCATGTTACATTTGCCTACATTACTCAGTAAAGTATCTTGCTATGCAGGTTTGTAGCCTAGGTTTGCCTAAGTACACTCTATTATGTACACACAGTGATGAAATCACCCAAGAAAACATTCCTAAGAAGGTATCCCTATTTATTAACCAGGCATAAGTGTATTTACACAAGATAGTTTGTGATTTTTTTCAAGTTGATACATATACCTTTGTTTCCTTATTTTAGGAAATTATAGAATTTCCTTTTACAACTATGACACCACTGTAGATATTCTTGTTAACGTTTTTTGACTTGATTCCTATTTTATAAAAATGTGATAATTGATACTGTTGTGAATATTTGCTTATGAACAGATGTAAGAGTGTTGTGGGGGTTTTCTTGAGTAAATATATAGAAGTAGAATTGTTGATTACAAGGATAAGTGCATTTTCTACTTTAATGTATATTCCAAATTTACTTCTAAGGCACAGGAATTTTATTAAACTTACTATCTCTTGGCTAACAAAAGCTTCTAAAATTTTGTCCATAAAGTTGTTTGTAGTCATGAATTTCTTGTTTCAAATCAAATAAATACAGTCAGAAGTCCAACACGTAAAATAGTGTTGTTGGTTGAATACTGCCACTTGAAAAGGATATGTTTAAATCCTAACCTCCAGTAACTCAGAATATGGGCTTATTTGGAAATAGGATCTTTAGAGAGGTAATCAATTTAAAAGTAGGTCATTAGGATGAACCCTAATCCCATATGACTGGTGTCCTCAAAAAAAGGGAAATCTGGACATAGAGATAAACATTCCCAGAGGGAAGATGATGTAAAGTGACACAGGATAATTCCATATGGAGATGAAGGAAAGGAATACCGGAAAATGCTGGCATCACACCAAAAGCTGGAAGAGATTCCCCTACAGGTTTCCCAGAGAGCATGGCCCACCCAACAGCCAAAATCAACACCTTGATTTAGGACTTCGAGCCTCCAAAACTGTGAGACAATATATTTGTGTTGTTCAAAGCCAGTACATTTGTGGCACTTTGTTACTACTGGTCCAGAAAACGAAAAGAACACTGCAGGTTTATGGCGCCTTGTGTGCACACACTTCCCAGCGGCCACGCTGTCTAACACGAATCTATCCACTGATGTGAAGGGATTTGGGAGACACGAAGTCCAAAATTGACTGACTTTAAAATAGGGAGAGTATCTGGGTCTAATTAATGACTTGACCCCACTATGTGAGGATGGAGGGATTGAGCCATGCATCTGCAGGGACCCCGACATTGTTGGGAAACCAGCAGCCAGGAGCGAAGAGAAGACACGAACACGTTCTCTTTCACAGCCTTCCGAAGGAATGATCCCTGCCAGCATCTTCATTTCAGCCTCCTAGCCTTCAAAACTGTGAGAGATTCAATTTAGTTTATCCTAAAACACCCGATGTATGGTTCTATTCATGGCAGTCCTAGGAATCTAACACACCATGTAAAAGTGGATCTGTACCCATTGTTGTTTATGTGCAATGGAATGCTTCTCAGCCATAAAAAGAATGAAATCTTGTCTTTTGCAGCAACATGGATGGGAGTAGAGGCCATTATCTTAGTGAAATAACTCAGAAATGGAAAGTCAAATACTGCATGATCTTAAGTATAGTTGGGAGCTATATAATGTGCACACACAGACTTAGAGCGTGGAAACACAGACATCAGAGACTCGGATGAGTGAGATGGTGGGATGGGGGTCAGGGATGAGAAATTACTTAGTGAGCACAATATACACTATTCAGGTGATAGTTACACTAAAAGTTCAGGCTTCAACACTACACAATGTATCCAGGTAGCAAAACGGCACTTGTACTGTCTATATCTATAAAAATATATTTTTATATATAAAAAGTGGATCTGTTTTTCATCTAAGCCAGTTCTTGAGCTCAGCAGACAAAATTATTTTTCCTCCTTCCTACCTTACATCCAACCTCTTTTTGTTCCCTGAATTTCTCAGATATATATTTGAGAAACACTGTAGTAAACTGTGTCTTTAAAGAAACCTTTCCTTTTTAAAGCTTCTACCATCAATAACATCATGTAACAGAGAATAACACAAAAGCTTTCTGGAATCTATTGTAAAGATTTATGGTGTTATTCTATCTAGATTAGCCAAAATGCTGTGCTAGAAGTTTGTGTATATTTATAAAAATATGTGTACATTTGCCAGTTGAAGCTTGCTCTATTATGGTGGAAAAAGGGATTATTCAGACGATTTTTTACACAATTTTAAACTTTATCTATCCATGGGCGAATCACTCTCCCAAAATCACACAACCTTCTACCCTTCACCGACCCACAATGACTGTTTGTTTTTGATACAGAATATCTTCTGTCCTGGTCCCCACTGTATTCATGATTAAGACTGGATATTTCAGCCTAAAGAACGTCAACCCAAGAACCATACTCTGTGTAATTTGGAGGAAATTTTACCATCTGAAAATGAAGCTAAAGACTACCTCATGTTAAATGGCTATTTAACCCCAAAGAAACACATGAGACATAAAGAACATCAACCCAAGAGCCAGACCTATGCAATTTAGGGAAAATTACTTCTACATTCACAATTGTACCATCTGAAAATGAAGATAAAGACTACCTCTTAAGTTAAATGGCTTAATATATGTTTAACCCGAAAGAAACACACAAGACACATATTGTCTGATGAATATTAGCTATATTTATACTATGTAAATGTTAAATTTATGTGGTATTGCCTAATAGTTTTAAATGCATATATGGTATCAAACTATATGTGTATTTATATATTAATTTTTTATGCATCAATATATGAGAACTAAATTTAACATGATTCTCTATTTCCACAAACTTATTTAGTATTTTTAAATCCTGTAAAAAAATTTAATTTAGAGTAAATTTGTTACTGAATCACAAATTAGGTAAGATATGTCATTTGGTATTAAAGATTGTATTTTAATCCTCTTTTTCTAAACACACTGGTGAAGTGGTTAGAAACTTAGGGAGATAGGATTTATCAACAGCATCAAGTATATATTTCCCAATGGGAGAAATGGTTTTCATTCATTCAGGCTACTGTAACAAGCTACAATAGACTGGTAGATCTTTTTCATTCATCAATGTATAGACCAATTTATAATTTCTCTTAATTCCAGAGAAAATATGAATGTTTACATTGAGATTACATGAATAATTTATATGTATGGGCCGGGCGCAGTGGCTTACACCTGTAATTCCAGCACTTTGGGAGGCCGAGGCAGGCCGATCACCTAAGAGCAGGAGTTCAAGATCAGCCTGGCCAACATGGTGAAACCTCGATTCTACTACAAAAAATACAAAAAAAAAAAAAAAAAAATTAGCTGGATATGGTGGCACACGTCTGTAGTCCCACTTACTTGGGAGTCTGAGGCATGAGAACTGCTTGAACCCAGGAGGTGGAGGCTGCAGGGAGCTGAGATTGTGCCACTGCACTCCAGCCTAGGCAAGAGAGCGAGACGCGGTCTCCAAAAAAAAAAAAAAAAGTATATGCATGTATTTATTCAATCTTATTTTAAAATACTAAATAACTTCAAATTCCTCTTCCTTTTCAGATGTGTTCTTTTTAATGATGGCTAATAAAATATTAAACCTCCATATTTAATATAGTTTTACAAAATAAGATTCAAGCACTAAAATGTCCTTTGGCAAAGAGTTTCATTGAAATAATCAGTTGAATGTACATTGAGCCTGACAATCTATTTCAGTTCCAGTGGTAGAAGTTTTATCATGCTAACATGGGGTCACTATTCTCTCTGCTATGGTCCTTAACCGAAAAGTAATTTATTTCCTCATATTTGTTGTCATAAGTGGTATCATTTGTATTGCAGCATGACCGAAGCCAGGCAGGTTTTCAGTTTGTTTTACTAATAAGACATATTGTGACATGTTCTCAGATCTTGTCTGACAAATGAGCTTAGTGAGAGTAGTAGCAAAACAAAGAGCTGATACTATTTTTCTTGCTTATTAGCTTCCAAACATCACAGAATACAGACATAAAGTGAACTGCAAACTGCTCAGCATATCTCTAATTGCTTTTGTGAAGCTATTCAAGTATATTAGTAGAAACTGCAACAATGGCTGTCTTTGGCCGTTCTGAGTGCAGTTGTTTAAGGTTGGAAACCACAGAATCAGTATCTACTAGACTTTTTATTTAATTAAAGACAAGAGGGAGAAACAGTACGTCCTGTTAAAAAGTGCCTTATATTTCTTATTTTCTTTCAATAAAAATCAACCTCTTGGACAAGCAGAAGGTCAAGACCTGCCCAACATGATCAAAATTAGAAAGTTTTAACTCATCCTTCTAAACTAAAGTAAAAGACAAAAAGATGCCTCATATCTATTTAAGGATTGAATGTGAAAACTCAGAAGGCTATACATAATCTGAGGAAAGATGGCCCTCTATTGAGAACAGCTTGGAAATATATACTCTGAAAATTTGACTTTTGCTCTTTAAGGCTGTCTGAAGTAAGAATGAGTGCAGATAGCTAAAGTAAGCTTATAGCAATTAAGAAAATTAGCTAAATATTAAAATCTAAAATAATTCTTACTTGTTTTATAAAATAAGACTAATTTAATTTCCTTGAAAAGTAGATATTACTATTTAGGGCATTTTAAAAATTAGTTCCATTAAGCTGTTTTGTTGCATGAAAATAATGGTTGAATTAGTTTACTATTTGAAGAATATTTGAATTTAAAACTACTTATCTTTTTACTTGAAAAAATGCAATGTTGTCATTTGCAATTGCTTTTATGTAGTGAAATGTCATCTTAAAACTAACACGTAGACATAAATTAAAAGTAACACTCATAAGAAAACTAAAATACTATATGTGAATTTTTATACCTTTCCACCAAGATATTTATCTACGTTGTTTAAAGTTTTATTTCTTTAATACTCAAATTCTTTAGAAGTTCATCACAAATATATTTTATTAAAATTTGACATTATTGTTTTATGTCTTTAAACTCATTTGAATCATTTTATTATTTTAAGATAAGATTCAGATTGAGTATGTCCTCACTTTTCTTTTTTTACATTACATGAACCTACGTTTTAAAGTATTATAGTGTATTCTCACTTTACATATTCTATAGTTAAAGATTACTCTAAAAAAAAATCTCTTGATTATATTAGCACCGTGGCCAATTGTCTCAATATTATGCAAGAATGCTTTAGGAATGTTAGTTAACTATTTGTGCCCATATATTTTGAGAACATAGAACAAGTGTAACTGCTGGGTCATAAGCATTTCCTTTGCTAAACAACCCTTTACAACCTAGATCATGTTAATTTTTTTAAAGCATTGTGTAAGTGATTGTTTTACGAATTTTGCTTTTCTTATCAATTACTATAAACATTCAAAGTACAACTTCAGCACTCTATTTTAGATGTAAGCTTGTTTAGTTTTGGAAAGAAGATATAAAAATAAGTAAGTCATTAGAGTTATCTGACAACTAAGCAATTTGCCATTTAAGTTGGGTCCTTTTGTATACTTAACAAATGGAGGATGTACTTTAAAAAAATATTCAGTTGGACTCTTTTTCTGCTCAGTCAAGGGGCCCAGTTTTCCACTATTACTGCTTGTGCATGCTAATGAACTAAGGTTTCCATTTAAATAGAATTATGTATTTCAAAGTCCAAGGAACCAATACGAGTGATAGAATAAGTCATTTCAAATTATTATAAATCAGTCTAAATCAAGTATTTCCCAATTAACATACTTATAAATTGCTTTAATCAGTAGCCCCTGGCTGCTTAAATTCCTTTTGTTATTTGTTTAAGATCAGGAAAACTTTCTTTAGTTAGGGTTGTTATATTTTGGGGATATGACCTTTCACAAGTTCTGGGTAGTCAGAATATGAGGAAAACATTTTTCCCTTTATTATTTTCTATTTTTCTTTTTTTTTCTGAGATGGAGTCTAGCTCTTACCACCTAGGCTGGAGAGCAATGACACAATCTCGGCTCACTGCAACCTCCCCCTCCCAGGTTCAAGCGATTCTCTTGCCTCAGCCTCCCGAGTAGCTGAGATTAAAGGCGTGCACCACCATGCCTGGCTAATTTTTGGTCTTTTTTTTAGTAGAGACGGGTTTTCACCATGTTGGCCAGGCTGGTCTCAAACTCCCAACCTCAAGTGATCCACCCGGCTCAGCCTCCCAAAGTGCTAGGATTACAGGCATGAGCCACCAAGTCCGGCCTTATTTTTCTTTATCTTTGCAACTTACACAACAAGCCAAGTAGTCAAGAAATAAAGTATCTACCTTCTGTACGGAGAATTAAGTAGGACTAAAGGTTCCCCACTCATGAAATGATTCTGCAGCTTTTTTACCTATTATTTCTGTTTTTTTCTGGCTTCTCTCTCTTATCCTAAATGGAGATTGAATTTGGAAACCTTGACACTACTTGAGGAAACATCTGGATTTGTGACCTGTAGACCTCTGCTCTTTAACATGGGACAAATACCTCTTTTTTTTCTGTCTTGTTTCTGTCCCTGACATCCATGTGTGCCTTTAAAACCTTTAAAACTTTCTTCTTAACTTTTGTTTTTGTTTTTGTTTTTTGTTGGTTTTTTTTGTTGGTTTTTTTGTTTTTTTGTTTTTTTTTTTTTTTGAGATGGAGTCTCCCTCTTGTCACCCAGGCCGGAGTGCAATGGCATGACCTCGGCTCACTGCAACCTCTGCCTCCCGGGTTCGAGAGATTCTCCTGACCCAGCCTCCTGAGTAGCTGGGATTACAGGCATCTGCCACCACACCCAGCTAATTTATTGCATTTTTAGTAGATACGGGGTTTCAACATGTTGGTCAGGCTGCTCTCGAACTCCTGACCTCAGGTGATCTACCCAACTCGGCCTCCCAGATTGCTGGGATTACAGGCAAGCATGAGCCACCGCACCTGGCCTTACCATTTTATTTTACTGATGTGTTTGACTCTTAATGTGGAGTGGGTGGTGTTATTAGTATTTTTAAAGTTAATATATAAAACTAAAATATCTTTTAGACAAAATTACTCTTGGAAGATTATTATATCACCTAAAATGCACAGCATAAAATACATCAGCTAGCAATAATTCCAAATACTGTACAACCAAGTTTTTCATCAGAATCAGTTATTATTTCCTTAGTAGCCCCCAAGTGATATAGTCGATTTGAGTTTAGATGATACATTGTACCTGTATTTTGCACAATAAATATAGACAGCATGCAACGCTCACGTTATCAGAGACAGAAAGGAAAGAAAATGAAATCTTCTGAGGTGCAGGGTATTCATTTATCCATTTCATTCTCATTTTGGATCATGATGAACTAAAATAACTCAACATATTTAAATCTCCCCTTCACACACACATACAGTGTATTTCTGTTAAGCAAAATGTGTGTGTATTTACACACGTATACACACAGTCTCAACTTAGGATAATTCAGTTTCATTTTTCAACTTTTTGATAGTACAAAAGCGATTCACATTCAGTACAAACTGTACTTCAAATACCCATTAAACCACTCTTTTTTTTACTGTCAGTACGGTAGTCAATAAACTACATGAGATTTTTAATACGTTATTACAGAGTAGGCTTTTGCCCAACTATGGGCTAATGTCAGTGTTCTAGGCATGTTTAAGATAGGCTACACTAAGCTATTTTAAGTAGGTTAGGTTTATTAAACCCATTTTGAACTTAGGATATTTTCAACTTATGAGGGTAGGTTTATCAGCATATAAATCCATCGAAAGTTGAGAGGCATCTCTGTGTGTGTGTGTGTGTGTGTCTACACTGTTTGCTCCACATTTTTTGCTACTGTACACACTTCCAGTACACACCCTCTCAGCCTTCTCAGAATCAACCTAGTGTATTTGCTTCTATCAAGTTTATGTTGGATACAATTTTAATAAATTCTATAGGTTACCTCATTGTTATTACTAGCTAATGTTGCAGTTTACATAGAAACTTATAAATGTGTAGGAAATCTCTTTCAGATATATTCCACCTAAACTACTATATTTCCTTTACTGTTTCTGAGGGTGGAAACTAGGATTCTTTTATTGGAGTTGTTCTGGAGATCCACAGATTATAGAAGTTTTGCTGCACTTATGTCCAATGTCCCTTTTCCCTCACATTCTGTTGTTTCTGGAAGCTCTGATAAATTTTCAATGGCGAAGGTAACTTGATTTTTTTTAAATTTAATTTAATTTTATTTTGAGACAGAGTCTTGCTCTGTCACCCAGGCTGGAGTGCAGTGGCATGATCTAGGCTCACTGCAACCTTTGCCTCCCAGGTTCAAGTGATTCTCCTGCCTCAACTGAGTAGTTGGGATTACAGGCACCTGCCACCACACCCAGCAAATTTTTTTTTTTTTTGTATTTTTAGTAGAGACTAGGTTTCACCATGTTGGCCAGGCTGGTCTTGAACTTCTGATCTCAGGTGATCAACCCACCTCAGCCTCCCAAAGTGCTGGGATGACAGGCATGAGCCACTGTGCCCAGCCTCCTCTCTCTTTTTTTAAAAATATTTTTAATTGACAAATAAAAATCATATATGTTGCGGGAAGTCAGGGACCCTGAATGGAGGGACCGGCTGGAGCCGCAGCAGAGGAACATAAATTGTGAAGATTTCATGGACATTTATCAGTCCCCAAAATTAATACTTTTATAATTTCTTATGCCTGTCTTTACTGCAATCTCTGAACATAAATTGTGAAGATTTCATGGACATTTGTCAGTTCCCAAATCATACTCTTATAATTTCTTATGCCTGTCTTTACTTTAATCTCTTAATCCTGTTATCTTCATAAGCTGAGAATGTACATCACCTCAGGACCACTATTGTACAAATTGATTGTAAAACGTGTGTTTGAACAATATAAAGTCAGTGCACCTTGAAAAATAGCAGAATAACAGCGATTTTCAGGGAACAAGGGAAGACAACCATAGGGTCTGACTGCCTGTGGGGTCGGGCAGAATAGAGCCATATTTTTCTTCTTGCAGAGAGCCTATAAATGGATGTGCAAGTAGGGAAGATATCGCTGAATTCTTTTCCTAGCAAGGAATATTAATAATTAAGACCCTGGGAAAGGAATGCATTCCTGGGGCGAGGTTTGAGGTTTATAAACGGCCGCTATGCGAGTGTCTGTCTTATGCAGTTGAGATAAGGACTGAAATATGCCCTGGTCTCCTGCAGTACCCTCAGGCTTATTAGGGTGGGGAAGAAACTCCACCCTGGTAAATTGGAGGTCAGACCAGTTCTCTGCTCTCGAACCCTGTTTTCTGTTGTTTAAAATGTTTATCAAGACAATATGTGCACAGCTGAACATAGACCCTTTTCAGGAGTTTTTGATTTCACCCTTTGCCTTGTGATCTTTATTGCCCTCAGAAGCATGTGATCTTTGTTCTCCTTTTTGCGCTTTAAAGCATGTGATCTTTGTGACTTACTCCCTGTTCGTACAACCCCTCCCCTTTTGAAGTCTTTAATAAAAACCTGCTGGTTTTGCGGCTCAGGTGGTCGTCACAGTCCTACCGATAGGTGATGTCACCCCCAGAGGCCCAGCTGTAAAATTCCTCTTTGTACTCTTTCTATTTCTCAGCCAGCTGACACTTAGGGAAAATAGAACCTACGGTGAAATATTGGGGGTGGGTTCCCCCCATATATATACGTTGATTGTGCTCAACATGAGGTTTTGAAATATGTTTACAATGTGGAATGACTAAATTGAGCTAACAGATGCATTACCTCATATACTTATTTTTGTGGTGATAATACTTAAAATCTAATTTTTTATTATTATTATACTTTAGGTTTTAGGGTACATGTGCGCAATGTGCAGGTTTGTTACATATGTATCCATGTGCCATGTTGATTTCCTGCACCCATTAACTTGTCATTTAGCATTAGGTATATCTCCTAATGCTGTCCCTCCCCCCTCCCCCCACCCACAACAGTCCCTGGAGTGTGATGTTCCCCTTCCTGTGTCCATGAGTTCTCATTGTTCAATTCCCACCTATGAGGAGAAATAGGAACACTTTTACACTGTTGGTAGGACTGTAAACTAGTTCAACCATTGTGGAAGTCAGTGTGGCGATTCCTCAGGGATCTAGAACTAGAAATACCATTTGACCCAGCCATCCCATTAAAATCTAATTTTTAAGCAATTTTTGGCAATGCAACACATTGTTTTTAACTAGATACACTGTTGTACAGTAGAGCTCTTAAATTTATCCCTCTTATGAAATGGAAATTTTGTATCCCTTGAGCAATATCTCCCCATCCTCTTTCTCTCAATACCTGATAACTGTCATTCCACTGTCTATTTCCATGAGTTCAAATTACACCATTCGTTTTACAAGCTCTCATGAATAAAATTTTCTCTAATCTTGCTTTTCTATATGGCACATTATTGAAGTATATTCTTGAAAACATATATGTTTTATGAAGCATCTTTAGTGAAAATTACAGTGCAAGAAAGGTGTGTCTGGATGTCCACATGTGTATGTCTTTATGCTGAAGAAGATTCAGTTTTTTGACTAAGATAATTAAGAGTCAGAAAATACTTTACTTTTTAAATACATGCGATATTAGTGATTATGTTCTTAGAGAAGAAGAGAACCGTATCTTTTGTCACAAAATAATAGCTCTCTCATAATGTATGTCTTGTGATGTGTTTGCATTGAAATTTATGTATGAGAAGCTTACTACAAATACTTGACCTTTTACTAGTAACAAAAGTATTAATAGAATTCTAAATCATTCTAATTATCTTTGTTTCTTATTTTCAAGTAAATGCAGACCATTCTCATAGCTTCCTCACCTTCTTGGATCTCTGTAGCTATACTCACTTTTATTGTCAACCAATGAAGAACATTATCAAAGAGAAAAATAACTGGGGCTTCCCTTAAACCAAGTAATTTATAGTAAGACTTGATGTAATTTCTCTCTTAGAAATTCAGATTTCAAATTTCATAATACATTTCGGGTGCAATCTTAATATGGAAATATTATAAACTCAGCCTATCCATTTATTGAAATTGAATCATTCAAAAACTGTGCATAATAGGATGATTACTTTCAATAATAGAACAAATTATATTCCAAAATATTAAGATTAACATTATAATGTTTTATTTCTGTTAAAACTTTGTGCTGAAAACATTACAGACAAATTATCTTGATTTCCTAATTTAGTTACCGTGAATCCTTTGGAAATGTGTTATTTTCTCTATCTTAAAGATGAAGAAGCCAAGTTTCAGAGGTCACACTACTAGTTGCAGCTATTATGTGGTTTAATGATATAACCTCTGAGTGTATATTATTTCAATATATGCCTTAAGTATATTTAAGTGACCTTGGGATTTTACATATTAAAGTTTTTTAAGTTATCAAGTACACAAACTGCTGCAACTACTACCACTATTACTAATCTGTGGATTGATTGACAATTGTGATTCTAATTCCTCACTATGCTCCCCAAAGTGTACATTACCTTGAAAGCATTTGGCTTATTGAGGGATCATTTGTCGAATGGAAGGCCTGAAGACCACAAGCATTAAACATTAACAGCCTGGGAGTGATTCAAGAGGTACTCACCAAACACATTTGCGGATTCTATTTGACAGGGGATTCTGTTTATGTTTGTTGTTTGTAGATAAATGTTCTTGTTTCAAGGTGGGGAATCACAAACTATGTTGATGCTCTAATGCAGCCTTAATTTTTTTCCTAGGAAAATGCACAGAAAAAAAAAAATTTACATTTTATTTTGACGGATCAGTTTGCCCCCAAAAGACTCTCCAGTGATTGCCTAGAGATCTATGAGTGCCACCAACTGGAGAACTGCTTTACCAAATTATGTGTCACAAATCTTAAGTGTTCTTAATTGAAATTATGAGCTGAGTTTCAAAAGGTGAGAAAGGTTCAGTGTTTGGGATTGATGCATCAACACACATTATGTGTCTTATATCAGTCACCCACTAATCCACAGAAATTTCTAGTAGAGTATCTACATTCAGGAGATGGCTATGTAAAGTAATCTCCCCTTACTTGTTGGTTTATTGCTCCTCAATTTCAGTACAGAAGTTTATTTCTGGTGATCAGAGCCAGACTACCTGGGGAAATAAGAGACTCTTTGTTCTTCACTAGATTAATTGGCTAGACTTTTATCCTAGCTTTAACTCCTGGATTTATTTAAAACAAAAAACTCGAAATGTGCATCACTCAACAACTAAGCAAATTATCAAACGTACTCTTATACTCCATTCATGAAAGAGAGAGTCTCAAAAGATTGTTTTTCTAAATATATGTACCACTCGTGCAAAGGTTTCCTTCTTAACACAGGCGGCCTTCTTAATGTCTTGACTATCACCAAGTTGTACAAAAAGTCTTCCTACTTGAGAGTGACATTTAGGGGTGTACAAAGTGGAGGGCAATTTGATAAATTTGCTTATTTTTGTTTTGATTTTTTTTTCTCTTAATTCAGTGAGTATAAAAGCCATTTTTTAACAGAGTAGAGATATTCATGTCTCTAAGGAGAAATGTAAGAGGTGTATTTCCTCCCTCCCTCCCTCCTTTCCTGCCTGCCTGCCTTCCGAGATGGAGTCTCTCTCTGTCGCCCAGGCTGTAGTGCAGTGGCATGATCTCAGCTCACTGCAGTCTCTGCCTCCTGGGTTCCAGTGATTCTCCTGCGTCAGCCTCTCGAGTGCTGGGACTACAGGCACACCCCACCACACCAGGCTAATATTTGTAATATTAAATTACAAATTTAATTACAATTTACAATTGTAAAAATTGTAATATTTGGGGTAAAGACGGGATTTCGCCATGGTGGCCAGGCTGGCCTCGAACTTCTGACCTCAAGTTATCCACCCACCTCGGCCTCCCAAAGTGTTGGGATTACAGGTGTGAGCCACTGCCCCCCACCCTTAATATTCTTTCTTAATGTCATATGAGCCACTGTGCCCCACTCTTACTATCTTTCTTAATATCATACTGATCTTGGCCTATGAAGCTCCTGATTTCTATCTAGACAAAACTTCAGTTTATTTAAAATTATTCTTCAAACAGTTCACCAGGAAAATAAATAGCCACATCGTTTTTGTCCTTTTTCTAATCAAATGGAGCTGAGTTACTTCATCAATTGTTTTTATTGAATGTGCAATTTGTGAGAGCATAGCCGAAATGATATGGTTCCTCTCAAATGGCCATAATCTACTGCACTATAAATCTTAGCAAATGAACATCAATGCATCTTTAATTCCTTGATGTATAGAGAAATTAAAGTCCCCAAAATTATGTTTCCCCTCCTCTTTTAAATAAAGAAATTAAAGTCTCAGTAAATATTATTCTCTAAATAATATATTGCCGTCACATGAGCATTTGCTCCCAAACCACAAATAAGTTCATGTACAAGGTCAATTAGACCATATAGACGTGAAGCTTAACTTGTAGTGAGCTGGGACTTACACACAAAGAGTGAAATAACTCCTTTAATTATTTTACCAGAAGCTCACTACTGTGTTCCAGGCTGACCACTTTAATGACAGGGAGTGTGCTAAGTTGAAGGCAGAAGCTAATGATAAGAAAAGAGAATAATTTCCACCATAGGTTTATTTGATAGCTCCCGTTAAGTCTATGCTACCAGAAAATTCTGTTTATTATCTAGCATTTTCATTTTCCTTTTGAAGGTTGAATGCAGTGAAAAGGAACTGTGTCCTTCTATTCCATGCAAATCTGATGTACGAAAATGAGCCAAGCATTGCAGCACAGCGTTGCACATACACATAACTGTCTCTGTATAACAGGAAGGGAGGAGAAAGGAAGACAACGGGAGAAATTGCACTGCCCTGAGTCAGAAATCAGATCTCTTGCCATACAGCTGCAGTTATTTGATCATTTGCAAGTCAACATTTCTCAATTGTTTAGTCATTTGTAAGACAAAAAGACTGGTTGGATTTCAGAGAATTTTGAATCCTCCTTTCAGGTTTAACAAGCAATAAATGATACTCTTCAGTGTAAAAATAATGCCAAGACATTATTTGACTTTAAATTAAATTCAAACAAGATATCTTGCTACAGTTATAAGCTGCAATAAGTCGTTTATAATAAAGCGCATTTCCTCTTCTAAAGAAGAAAATCTCGAAGTCCTGTCTTTGAGATTAAAATTCTTGAACAATTTTCTAGAATAAATTTGAAGAGATTAAAGCTGATGAATTCTGTACACAATCCAAATGTCACAAAGTACTATGATTCACTCAAGGGGAAAGGATTATTACTTTTGAGTATTATCCCTTACTTTCCAGTTCACATTATATTGAGTTGAATTATAGTGACTGAAATTGGCATAAAAATAACATAATAATGCCAACCATTGGCAAAAAAATTACATAAGGAAATTATTAGAAGTCATATCATATTGCTAATTCTCCAAGCAAGCATTCATACAATTATGCAATATTTGCTTCCCAAAACAAGCATATTTTTAAAACCATTGTGAAATCCAACAGTACTGATGATGATTTCTTTTCACATAAAGAGCTTCTTCTGATTTAGTAACTCTTTCTGTCTCCCTCTCTCTTTCTCTCTCTATCTCTGTCTGTCTGTCTGTCTCTCTCCCCCTCCCTGTCTCATCTGATCTATGTGCACGGGGAAAATTTTCTCTACTTTCCCACTGATGAGCTCCCAGAAGAAGGTCCTAGTCCTCCAAAAGGATAAGCGCAGTTTGGCAGGTCATTTCAATTTTGTGGCAGTATACTGCAGTACCCAAAGTTGCTATGCCGCTAAACCATGTCCTGCAAACAGATTTTTGTAGTCATAAATTAAAAATTAATAACCATAAGGCTAATTGCCAGCTGTTGCTCAATGAATTCTGAACTTCAGAGAGAAGGATGGATGTTGTTATTAAACTCTAAAACAACACTATCTGAAACTATGATTTGAACCAGACCTTTGATTTATTGAATAGTCAATGTCTATCAACTCTCATTAAATATTCTACATAATTTTTTGTAGTCCAAGAGATTTGGGAAAGTATAAATTGTTATGTATATTCTATAGGCCAAATACCGCAAATCAAATAGGTTACCTAGTTATTATTTCAAACAGGCAAGGAAGATGTTATTTTCTCAATTTTAAAAATTAGATCACTGAAGATCACAAAAAATAAGATGTTTAGAATCTCTAAGCAATGGAAGAATTTTTTTATTGTGTAAACTTCCACATACCACGTGGAATCAAAATATTAAAAAGAAGCCAGTCGTGGTGTCTCCTGTCTGTAATCCCAACTATTTGAGAGGCTGAGGCGGGAGGGTTACTTTAAGCCAGGAGTTTGAGATCAGCCTAGACCTCATCCCTAAAAAAATTTAAAAACAAAATAAAATAACTAACCCATAAAATAAGTGTAAGAAGCACTAATTACATTTGATGTCCCATTAGGAATACGTATTTTTATAACACCGAGTTATTTTTTAAATCCCTCTCATTGCTTTGATTGTCCTGTTACCTGAAGCCTGTCACATGTGTTTAGACTCCCAATTAGTCTGCAGCACAAGGAGGTCATAAAGGTTGAAAAGTGAGTGGGTAAGCTTCAAATCCAAGAGTACAAAGCCAATGCCCGTTCCTCTATGCCCTGACATATTATGTTTGTTAGCCTGCAAATTCTATCCTGTTGTCTTCCTTGTCTTGTAATTTCCAATAGTGTGGAAAATACATTTATTTTAAATCCCTAAAATAGAATGTACTGATTTTTACATTTACTATTTATCAATTCTGTTAAAAACATACTTCATTATATTATACTGTTCTATAACTTTAAAATGTTTTAATAAGTAACCTATATTTATTTTCACCCTCTGGCAACTGAGATTTTACAAATGTTTGCATTTTGCTTTGCACACAAAGAGAAGTTTATAGTCAGATTTATGCTGCCCAATTTAAATACATTCCAAAATAAGCACTGTTTCCTCAATGCTTGCTGTCCCATGGCAAATTTATACGCTTCCAAACCCTGTAATCTGTATTTTTCAGGTAGCTTCAGAATCAGAGTATCATTTTTGCCTTATTTTAAATTATTTGTTTTGTAATGTATGAATTTTTGAATTAATATAGTTTCAAGGCAGCCAGGCGCGGTGGCTCACGTCTATAATCCCAGCACTTTGGGAGGCCGAGGCGGGCAGATTACCTGAGGTCAGGAGTACGAGACCAGCCTGGCCAACATGGTGAAACCCTATCTCTACTAAAAATACAAAAATTAGCCGGGTGTGGTGGCACACACCTGTAATCCCAGCTACTCGGGAAGCTGAGGCAGGAGAATTGCTTGAGCCTGGGAATCGAAGGTTGCCGTGAGCTGAGATCGGCTCTCCACTGCACTCCAGAGCCTGGTTGACAGAGCGAGACTCTGTCTAAAAAAAAAAATATGCATATATATGTATAAAATATGTATATATATATTTTTTCAACATTAGCTAAATATGTTTGTAGAAACGTATTTAGTTGACATTTATTAGTTAGGGAGAATGGTTTAAATGTTACTACATAACCATTAAAAGAATTATTTACCCCAATTTAATAACTAACAGACTAAAGAAGCTCAAATGTTTTATGAGAAGACAAGCAGATAGGCTTCTAATGCTTAGAATTTTGTCTAAATTCTTAACTTTAGTAAATATATTAAAATAAAATTTATGTATTGAGATTTCTGTCATTTAAGAAATTAAAAGTAAGATATTATATATTATCTCTTACTCTGGATATTACTCTCTTTTCTACATGGAACTATTAGTTATTAAAATTTATAGGATTACTCTTCAAGATAATTTGACCTATTCTGTTAGATTGTTGTAAGGTTCAAAATCAATCAGACCTGTAAAGTACAAAGCCTCACACACACACACTTCCTCAATAAGACTGTTTTCTTCACTTGAATGGAAACGAAATTACATTACGTAAACTTAACGCAAACATTTTTTAAAGTCCCGTGATATATTGTGAAGCAAATATTACAGTACCTTACAATTTAAAAATAGAGTCAATGAAAGATGTTCCAAGATTTGGAAGTCACAGTAAAGGTCACATAATCCATACTCAAATTTGGGTGCCAAAATTACTCCTACAGAAATTTGATGAATGATTACTCAGCCTCTCTACACTTCCGATGATGAGTCGGGAAGAAGAACACAACATTCTATGTGGTTTGCTAACCTTGAACTGTGACTGGTATTTTCCAGTTGTCTTCACTGACAGGTGAACTGAATGTTGTGTGAATTGAACCGGTTTGATATTTCTTTTCACAGTCACCTGCCAGGCAGCAATGGGATGGACCTTCCCATTTAAACATCTGATGAAATATCCTGGGGTGTTTTTGCATTGCATGGTAGCACTGCATGGTAGATGTGTCTTTTGGCCATTGTCTCTCATTATTATACAGGCATGTGAATTAGCCAAGATGATACACTACTCTGTTTTTATCTCTATTTTGTATACTGATTCATCATTTGTGTGAATTCAGGTCATTAAAATTAGACATGGACTGGGAACGGTGGCTCACACCTGCAATCCCAACACCTTGGGAGGTCAAGGGGGGTGGATCACCTGAGGTCAGGAGTTTGAAACTAGCCTGGCCAACATGTTGAAACCGCGTCTCTACTAAAAATACAAAAATTAGCCAGGCTTGGTGGTGGGTGTCTGTAATCCCAGCTACTCAGGAGGCTGAGGCAGGAGAATTGCTTGAACCCAGGAGGCAGAGGTTGCAGTGAGCTGAGATTGCACCATTCCTCTCCAGCCTGGGCAACAAGAGTGAGACTCCATCTCAAAAAATTAAAAATTAGAAAAAATTAAAGAATAAAAAGAAATAAAATAAAATTAGACATATAAAAGATGTATTGGGGAAACACTTGCGATGTTAGAAAGGTGGGCCACAGCAGAAGTGAGAGGAAGAGTTTTCATTCTGCAATGCAGGCCTGAGAAGTGTACAAGGAGGGAGAGAACATGAAGTTTTGTCTGATAAACTCAGCCAGACTGATGAGGATCTCGAGCAAAGTTCACCTTAGAGGAGTTCCTCATCAAGAAGAAATGGTCTCAGTTAATAGGACTGCCATGCCTAGCCAATAGCCGGGAGAGGCCCAGGTAGAATGTGGCTTTGGAGTAAATACCACAGCAAGTGCCAAGGCCCAGTGAATGGAGGCTCTCATCTAACTGTGCTCTTTGCCAAGGTGCTCATGGAGAGAGATCTGAGTGGGGTACTTCTATGGCTGCCACACTAGCATGGGTTATCATTTATAAGGAGGAGCAAGACAGGAACAGAGAACTTGATAATCAGGGGTCATTTTTGGCCAGTTATTGCATGGCGCAAATGGAGATAAAACAAATCTACATGCGTAAGGAAATGCAGGGGCGAAATCCATAGTGGTGATTATCTCCTTAATTTTGCATGTTCTTAAGAAGTTCCCTATTCCTCTCCCACCCTCCAATGGTGGTAGAGTAGTTATTTTTAGAAAGAGATTAAGACACTATTTGCGGTGGCCAGGCATGGTGGCTCACCCCTGTAATCCCAACACTTTGGGAGGCCGAGGCAGGCAGATCATGAGGTCAGAAGTTCGAGACCAGCCTGACCAACATGGTGAAACCCCGTTTCTACTAAAAATATAAAAATTAGCCAGGCATGATGGCGCATGCCTATAATCTCAGCTACTCAGGAGGCTGAGGCAGGAGAATCGCTTAAACCTGGGAGGTGGTGGTTGCAGTGAGCCGAGATAACGCCACTGCACTCCAACCTGGCGAGAGAGCGAGACTCTGTCTCAAAAAAGAAAAAATAAAATAAAAAATAAAACAGGACACTATTTGCAGTTCCAAATGTTTTTTTCTGGTGCCTATTCGTTATCTGTGTATACACATTATTTTTTAGTAGTATATAGATCTTCATGGAACGTGAATAGCAAGTATTAGAGAAGTGGCAGATGTGGAAATCCTAGCTGTTACTCTGTGGTATGTTTTATGTAAAAACATATGCAAAATGTATATTTTTATAAATCACACAGTGATGAATTAGATAAATCCTGTAATTTTGAATGTGGTGTAAACTGATGTTCCCCATCCCAGGATCCAACTGATGGCTTCTGTTTCACTCTCATTCTGTGAATGATGAGAGTGGGACTTGGGGCTATAGACAGCAAGACAGATCCAGAATCAGGATGTGATACACAGGCAATAAAGCAGTGAACAAAGACTACAATAATCCTCTTGCTCGTATATTTATTTAAGTGGGTTGACAGACAATATAGCAATGTTATTTATATAATTAATAAAATACGGTAGACAGGGACACAAATAATGATAGTGATAAATGACAATTTTGATCACTTATTATCTCCCAAGTACCACTCTAACTGCCTTAAATGCATTCAATCAGCATACACTTCGGAGGTATACAATATAATGATTCCCATTTTAAGGATTAAAAACTGAAGGAATGATAAAGTAACAACAAAATTCTCAAAGTAATACTTAATATAGCCATAATTAGGGTCCAAACAGAGTAACAATTTTGAACTTACTTCCAAAAACTGATTAGTTGAAGCACGAGTTTCTCACTCTCCCAGGCCTTTGGGGTACCCCAGAAGAACAAGAATCTAATTGAATGAATAGTATCTAGAACATAAAGCACTGTTGATTCTTTTTTGTTGATCTTTGCACTCATTTATGTTGTTACTATGAGCTCAATTTCTAGATGCTACATCAATAGATTTGCTGCTTCAAAGATTCTCTA
The DNA here is from genome assembly GCF_009828535.3 of Hylobates moloch. Lineage (NCBI taxonomy): Eukaryota > Metazoa > Chordata > Mammalia > Primates > Hylobatidae > Hylobates > Hylobates moloch. The sequence continues at coordinate 12,533,096 of NW_026652280.1, read as the reverse complement.
AACATGCATGTAATAAAATAAAATTTATACCTAATTATTTGGAAAATGCATTATGTGTCAATTGCTTTCTGATTAAAAAATAAAAAAGTAAATAAGAATCTCATATGTAAACAATGATTAATTAGGTAAATACCTTTTCATATAGTAACCTCATCCAAAAAAATGTAGACAATATTATGAACACATTCTCAAGATATCAAGAAATCCCAAATATTTCCAGAATAAGTGGCAAAACTTATTTTTATACGTTTTATTTTTTTAAATAAATACCTATGAAACATTTTAGTATTCTAAAAAGTACTTATTTAAAAGTAATGAAAGCTATAGTGTCTGTTAGATCGGTAATGTTTTATTCTTAATTTTGCTGTTTTAAGATGCTTACAGGGAGTCATGAACTGTTAACTACATTTTTTATCACTTTGTCTTAGGCAATTCGTTTGTATTTCAGAAATATGATGATCTCAAATATAGTTGTATCATGTTTCTCATGTTTTAAAATAAATTGTGTTGTGTATATTTGAGGCTTGCAACATGGTTTTATGACATACATATAGATAATAAAATCATTACTATAGTGAAGCAGATTATCATATCTATCATCTCAAAAAGCTACTTTGTGTATGTGTGACGAGCAGCTAAAATCTACGTGTTTAGCAAAAGTCCCCAGTGCAATACAATTTTATTAGGTTTGTTATTGTTAAAAGATGATAAAATATTTGTAATCTTTTAAAATTATATAGTTTAGTGGTGAACAAATATTCATATACATATAAAATAGGAAGCAAAATTAGTAAAGTGTTCGCAATTATAGAATCAAGGTAGTGGATAAGCAGATGTTCATTTTACTATGCTTTCAATTTTTCTCTCTATATTAAAATTTTAAAATAGTTATAGAAGTATTTTATTTAATGGTATAATGGTATATTGCTTACATGTGAGTGCTTGGAAGGTAGGAGTCAGGTTTTTTTCTCTCTGTTTTATCTCCCACACCCAGCAGAGTGCTAAGTTCATAGCCTTTCATGTGCAGCCACCAAAAAAAAAAAAAAAAAGATACGAGTAAGATAAAAAATAGGAATCAAGTTTTTAAAATAAGAATATAGAATACAGTTCTGTTTAAAGAGTGCTGACTTCATACTGCTTAACATGAATGATTAAACTTCATTATTCCGTAAGTCCTCTGGGAAAGAGGTTGTAAACTCGTACATTTTTCATATGCAGAAATTAAGAATTAGTTAAGTAACTTCTCAAGCCAATCAAGTAGTACGTTGAATAAATAAGTCAATGAAAATTCTAGAGGGTAAGCTGCTGCTGCTTCTTTTTTTTTAAATTTTATTTATTTATTTTTTTTTTATTGAGATGGAGTTTCACTCTTGTTGCCCAGGCTGGAGTACAGTGGTGCGATCTTGGCTCACTGCAACCTTCGCCTCCCTGGTTCAAGCGATTCTCCTGCCTCAGCCTCCCAAGTAGCTGGAATTACAGGCACCCGCCACCATGTCCGGCTATTTTTTGTATTTTTAGTAGAGACAGGGTTTCACTATGTTGGCCAGGCTGATCTCAAACTCATAACCTCAGGTGATTCACCCACCTCGGCCTTTCAAAGTGCTGTGATTACAGGCATGAGTCACCATGCCCAGCCCTATGTTGCATTTTGTATTGCAGAATAAGTAAAAGAACACAATGATGACAGAAACGGATAATGAAACTGATGAAATGGGAGTACATGGGAGAATCAGATCATTCTACCAAAGCTACCACTACTTACCATTCTCAAGTAATCTAAATGCAAGTGTAAGATCTTGTCGTTTTAGTGAAAAAGAAAAAAACAAAAAACAAAAAACAAAAACATGTTTTACTGATGAGGGAGCTGCAGTTGCAGTTCAAGGAGAGTTTAAATTGCTACTCCCAGTGGAGGCCAAGCTACTTCTAAATATAGGGCTCTTTTTGCCATGTTCGCTACTATCAACTTTATCCTGTGGAACATGGTTACCTCTGAAAATATATATTTTCTTTTTGACACTTTTTTTTTTGCTTCATTTATAGGTACTTAATTCCAAGTGGACTATTAACAGACTGTTTCTATGCAAATGAATAAGTATTAGTATTTAATGTTAATTGGCTAATCAATCAAGGTAGTCTCATTTATTTCCCATAGTCTGAAGATACACTAAGTGCATCCTTGTGTTTGACAAATACCTGAGGGTAAAGCCTGGAACCAAGTGAATACAGAGGAGATGTAAACCAATAATTATTTTCGTATTGTTATGTGGCTTGTTTCTTTTTCCATTAACAGAGCTGATTTGTTGGGGGGAGGGCTCTTATTATAAGGCAGTGGATAAACATTACACAGACTGACATGTCATTACTACACATGAACATTCAAGAATTACTATTTGGAAATGCAATTAGACTCCTAGTTGCGTTATCAGTATAAAGCTTGTGAATTACTTAAATTACTGATAAAAATATAATTGTCACTATTCTTAATTATTATTTATATGTATTAAAGTTTTGACTTTTATATTCAAATCACCATTTATAAATATCAACTAAAATTGAGAATATTATTAAAAAGTAGATCTATATTATGTTGCGGATTTCATAAATCTAGTCGTTTGTCATTTACTCATTGTTTCCTAATTTTTGCTAGGTGCCAGCATTGTATTGTAAATCGACAGGAAGAGAAGAATTCGACGTAAGATGTTGCTGATACACATATTCATGCATCTATAATTTATTTTAAAGGCAGGAGTCATCAACCAATACTATAAATGCCAAGAAGGAAGCAGCCTGTTAGCAGATTTTATGCTTCATCCTGTAGACTGCACGCAGTCCTTAAGCATCTGTCTAGTATCAAACTTCCCAGAGCTTTGTAGGTAGCCTACACTCCCTAAAGTGACAACACTGCAAAATACAATCTACACTTCCTCCTGTCACATTTTAGTATAGAATGATCAGAATCTTAACAGAAAAACACCACTCTGGGGCTCAGTCACGTCTTTGCAAGTGAGGCAGTCGTCTCAGGTGGTCTTCCTTATTCATTTTAGTGCTGCTCACATATCAGCTAGTTTTTTTTCAGAATCAGTTTATCTCTGGTTGCTGTTACCCACAATCAAACAGTTATTTGAAAGCAAAGGAAGTCAGCGTGGTGAAATATCTTGCTGGCTACACCAGTGAGTTGAAGTGAGAAAAAACAAATCTGGGTAATACACTCACAGTTTCTCCTATTACAGAAGACAAGCAGGAAATTGGGAAACATTATTTTCTTCTTTCCAGTGTCTTACAAGGAGACAAATAAGCAAATATTTGTGAAGAATTTAAAAAATATGTATTTTATAAATATGGCTATATTTATATACATGGACATTTTTAAAATGATCCATTCAAGTGTTTTGTGGCTCTAGAAATTAACCAATTAGAGAAAATGGGAAGCGTAGGGGCATATACTTAGGAACTTGCAGGAGATAACACTTTCTGATTTAGAAGGGCTGTATCATGAGTTGGCTGGCTCTGGATCATCATCCAGGTACAGTTTTAAAAAGATACAACAACCTTCATTTAGGTCAGTCAACTGAACATGAGGTTTACCTGACATCAAGTACCCTACATAGAGGCTAACAAAATGGTGAAAAAATCCAGGTCAAGTAGTATTAAAATGCCAGATGAATAGCTTATTGCGTATTGCATATTCAGCAGAAAAGTATGGGATGGTAGGTCAGCAATGAGAATCTTGTTGGTAGGCCTAGGATGCAGAGTGAGTCAATCCTAGAAAGGATGTCAGAGACCAAACCTACGTGCCAGCCTCACACCTGCTACATAGGGATTGGATGATTCAGGATAAGGATGCTAGAGGCTGCTGGTCACTAATCAGTCATCAGATCCTCTTCTTTTCACACTGAGTACTTGTTAATCCAATTAAAATGAATTAAGTTATTACTAAATGCCCTATCTGACTAATATCAAAGGGGAATATGGTAACTAATTATAGCCTCCAGTGGCCTCACCTGTTTAAACTACAAAAGATTGGGACAGTAGCAGGGAAAATGACTTCTTAAAGCAGCTTACTATTGGGTCCTGTTCAATAAAAGAAGCATTTTCACAAGGCCCCAGAGCCAATTTCATTGATGATTAAATGATCAATGGTAAATTCAACATTCATTGATCAGGCCCTATTTCACTGGGCCTATCAGCAGAATTTATCATTACTGATGTCTCCGTCTTCATTGGCATACTTTCTTCTCCTGATGTCTAGAGTTCTAAGTTCTCTCCCGACTCCGGTGCCTCTTGTTTGTTTGTTTTTAATCCCATTTGCTGATGTATCACTTTCTACATGATCTTTTTATTGCCAGCCTGTGCCAGAATTCAATCCTTGATCTTTTTCTCATTGGTGTCTTTATCCAGCTATTTGATGTTCTCCTTCAGCCTCATGGCTTCACACTGACATGTGCATGATTCATACCTGTAAATATCCACTCTACCTTTTAAACTCCAGACTTGCATACCCAACTGCACATTATCCTCTCTCCTTAAAAGGGTAATGGACATTAAAAACTCAAAGTGTTCAAAACTCAGTGGAACCTTCCACAGCACATCTTTCCATTTCCTCAGACTAAAATCCTTAGAGTTATTATTGATTTACACTTTTATTTCCTGATCTACACACGTTACTTCCATAAAATTCTGTTGGCTATAACTATATAAAGAATCTGATCTCTTCTATCCACATGAACTGCTATAACCTTGGTTCAACCTCATATTAGCTCTCAACACTCAAAATGTTTATAATGTCAGGATATTATTTAGACATGTATGAATACTATATTTTTTCATGTACACAATGACAACATCTGGGTTTTTTTCTGACATAATTGGTTCCTCTGAAAGCCTATATATATGTATATATATATATATATTTATATGTGTATATACACATACCCACACATATATACCCACTCACATATATACACATATACATACAAATTGAATATATACTTATATTTATTAAATAATAAATGGGCATTATTAGTCTCATATTGTTATAAAATTTAGATGCAAAAGTTTAATTAGTAGAACTGGGGAGAGAATCATCAGAAATTCCTGTACAATTCATAACCATAAAATTTAAGATTAACTAAGTATGGACAGCAATTGTAATTTTCAGTCTCAAACCCACTGTTGTAGGCAGAATAATGACCCCCTAAAGATGCCTGTGTTCTAATCCCTAGAACCTGCAAATATGCTATGTTACATGGTAAAGAAGAATTATGGTTGCCGATGGAATTAGAATGCAAATCCACTGACCTTAAAACAAGGAAATTTTTCTGGATTATCTGGGTGAGTCCAAGTGTAATCTCAAAGGACATTTAAAGTGAAAGAAATAGGCAGGAAAAAAAGTCAGAGACAGACAGAAGTTTGAAGACACTAAACTTCTGACTTTGAAGTTGTAATCAGAGGGCATCAGCCAAAGAATGCAGGTAGCCTCTAAGAGCTAGAAAAGGCAAGAAAAACAGATTCTCTTCTAGAGCCTCAAGGAATAAACATAGTTCGGCTGTCTCCTTTCTTTTTACCCTAGGAGACCTAGTTCAGACTTTTGACTCCAAAATGGCAAGATCAGAGATATTTGTTTTTTGAGGCCAGCAACTTTGTGATGCTTTATTATTACAGCACTAATAGAAAACTAATTGACTCATTCAAATACTAAAATTATACTTTTTTTCTCTACAACTCAGTTTTGTTCTACCTGCCTAGAAATATAGAGATATACTTTAAATCAGAATGTTTGCTTTCACTTTAACTTTGATGACTGATCTTGCTTTGTAGCTATTTCCTGACACTTAGGCATTTATTCTTCCTGCTCTGCTATTTTGTTCACTTTACTGTCCAACATGCTGCTTCCTGCCCACTGCGTCTCCAGGGTTTTGGCTTCATCTCTCCTTTATTCCACAGCTTCAGCATTAATCTTTGCTGATGCTGCTGGTACTTTGTCATTGATAGGTTTCACTTGATGTACCTCCCACTGGCAAGCTTCTCAAACAACATTTATCAGTGTTGCCTGATACAAAGTGAAAATCAGTATCCAGAGTCATGTAGAAATATAGCCACCTTTTTACAAAGGAAAATTATTTTAATACCTATAAAAATATAGCCACTTATGATTACCTTTTGTACTAGAATATATTGTGAAATGTATGAGCATAATATAAGAAATACAACATTGATTACACTGATTAAATGAAAGGGAAATACATGTGTGCCTTGGTTTAATATACAATGGCTTTTAGACATTATTTTTTGATGTGTCACTTTACTCTAACTCCTAAGTAACTCATTTTTTTGCAGCTTTGCAATTTCTAAGAGATATTTCCCGTTTGCTCTTATCCCAGTTCCTGCTTCCTGGTGCTACTATAAAATTAAATCACCACAAATTAGAGTACATAATCTTAATACCCAAACATAGATATAATTATGGATATAGCATCAGATTTTTAAAAAGAGAATGCATTGTTTCTAGAAATATAGTACATTACATAAAACTCAAGCAATAAAAAATAAAAAGCTAAAAGTAAATAAATCAAAACTTCAAAATCAATTTTTTAATAATAATAAATGTATACTTTTAAAATATATCTTAATCTTATACAAGATTAAATGATCAAATTATAATATCAAAATTAAACTATTATATTTATATATACAAAACATATATATGTTTTTATATAAAGTTTAAAGCATGATATTCAATTTGTATTTGTATTTAAAATAAATTAAAATATTTCTTAAAACCTAAAGGAGTTTCTGAACTTCCAGATAACTGTTTTATGATACAAGAAATTTTTGTTTGTAAATTTTTCTTCTGATTAAAGGAAAGAGCAAGCAAAAATATTAGGAAGTTAGAGTACTATGGATATTATAAATGCCTGCATCAATTTGAAAAGTACTACAAGTAGATCTCTAGCCATATGTGATGATGAATAGGCACTCCTACTCAACATTCCCCATCTACTCATCTGCTACTTGAGTTAGCATTATTCATACCTCATCAAGCTTTAGAATATTTCTAATCTGTCACAATAATTCCCTTAATTCTTTATTCTTATTTCCCTAAGAATAGATTCGGTGCTCATTATATCTATACCACTTCTTTGTATTCGATTATTTATTTTTATTTGTTGACGAGTACAACTTATTGTCAGTAAAGCATTTTTTTAAAAGATCATTTTACTATATTTCAAAGTATTCAGGCAAGTGGCAGTAACAACTGCTTGCTTTTACATTCAAGGGGAAAACTGGCTGCCTTTAACATTATTGGGTCATATTCTCTCCCTTAAACTTTAGCATCACTCTCCTCTCTCAACTTGCATTGGGATTACTGTGGCTAGTCTAATTCCTGCAAATAACTTGAGGGTAGATGAATTTCTCTCTTTTGTGGATGACTTGCTTTTGCTGTTTGAATTCCTGAAGATTTGTTTTATTTTGCTTTTTAAATCTATGCGGGCAAATAACTTTAAGTATATTTCAATGTATCTGCTGTTTTATGTCAAATTTTCATGGAATAGGAAGTGCACATATTATCTCAAATTCAGTTATTTCTACATTCTAGGAATTTTTATGTGAATTACATATTTGAATTTCTTTTACCTTTAATTTTATTCAGAAATGAACCATAAAATGTTTATTTTCAAAATTTAAGATATTGTATATATAAGGTTAGCTAACAGTTGTGGTATTTGTCATTTTCTCCTGCATTCACTTCTTTCAAGATATTCGATTTTTGGTCATGTGATTTTCATCTGCCTTATTTATTCTTTCTGATTATAATGCATTTCTTAGTTCTTCAATTATGTGTTCTTCATTCTCAAACTCTGTCCTCAATTCTAGAAGTTTCTTGTTTATTATCTTAGAAAATCATTTAAAGTTTAACATTAAAAATGAGTTTATCTAGCACCATAATGTCAATATTGAAGACTTGAGTTTGAGGTCTAGTTAGCCTTTCTGCATTCATAGCAAATGCCAATCTAAGAATGAAACATACACTCCGTGAGGAACTATAAGAGTTCCTGAATATTTGACATATTTGGAGGAGTGGGAACAAAGGAAGTAGCAATATATGTAAGAGAGAAAAAAACAAGTTATATATTTATAGCTTGTAATTATATTTTCTAATATCTCATTTGAAACACATAAGATTTTGACATAATTTTTAAGATAAATATATTTCTCTTCTTACCTTCTCGGTGGCTTGGTTTACTTTCTTTCATAATCAGTTTATTGACTTATTTCCCACTATCCAGGAATCAAAGACTGTCATTCATTTATTCATTCGCTTATTAAATTAAAATATATACATATATATGATAAATATAGCCCTGTTTTAACTGCTTGGATGGTATTAGAGACAAACGCAGGCTAAAACCTTACCTTTTTGGTATTATATTCTAACTGGAAGAATTGGTCAAAAAACAATACACAAAATAATAAACTGAATACAATATTAGAATGATATGTACATTAGGGGAATATTAAAAAACAAGAAAAAAAGAAAATGTAGAAAAGACATGAGGGATCTGAAGTACCAGAGTTAAGAATATGGAAAATTTTTAGTATTAAGTATGATACTCAAAATAGATGTCATTGAGGTGAGATTTGAACACGTATATTAAAACAAAGAGAACGTGATTAAACCAGGGGAATTGCCTTCTAGAAAGGAGGAACAATTTAAAAAATTGGAGCAAAATTTCTAAGCACAGGGCTGAATACTATTTTAAGGAAGAATAAAGCTGCCATCATCACCAAATGTAGTAACAAGAGAGAAATGGAGGAGGTAAGGGAAGTAGCTAGAGTGTAGATAGATCATAATAAATCTTATAGGCCAGTGTAAGGATAGGAATTTGCACTGAGTGAACTAAGGAACTGTCCCGCGGTTTGAAATGAGGAGTAATATGATTAATTCCCTTTCTGAGTGGATGAAAATACCAAAGGAGGAGAAGAGTAGAAGCAGATTAGGAGGCTACTGTAAAAGCTAGGAAAGAAAAAGATGTATAACTGAACGTAATAAAAACACCAAATGTTACAAGATAGGATGCAGCTGGAGAAAGGATCGATGTTTATTGCTAGCAATGAATTAATCAAAAATTACATTAAAAATTCAAATTTATAATAGTATTAACAAACATCAAATAATAGAAATAAATTTAACGAAAGATGTTCAAGAAGTCTACACTGAAGAATAACAACATATTATTGCATGAAAGAAAGTAAAGAGAACTACATGAATAGAGACGTTCTATATGCATGTACTAGAAGATGCAATAATGTAACTATGTCCATTCCCTTTTAGTAGATTAATAGTTTCCATACAACCCCAAAGAAATTGACAGCTGATTCCAAAGTTCATATGGAAATAAAAAGAAACAATTATAGTCACAGCAATCTTGAAAGAGGAAAAACCCTGGATTACCCATACTACCAGGTAGCAAGACTCATAGTAAATATTGACAGATAGACCGATGCAACAAACAGAATCCAAAAATAGAACCACATTCAGTTGTCTAACTTAATAGAGACAGGGGCTCATCAAAAAGTGGGCAAAATGTAGTCTTTTCAATAAAATATCATATATAAATGTTTTCAATACGATAAAATAATAAAAAAACATCAGACCCATACCACACTGTAAACACGATAAATCCATATGGACTGTCAATCTAATTTAAAATATAAAACAAAAATATAGGAAAAAACATAGTCAATTCTTTAAAATAATTTGATCTTGGCAAAGATTTCTAAAACTGCAGACAAATGCGCTAACCATGATGAAAACCAATGCTGAATTGAATTATATTAAGAATTCCTACTCATTGAATAGCACAGTAAGTACATGAAAATGCAAGATACAAAAAGGAATAAGATAGTCAATCCTCACTGTTCCCAGATTTTATATTCGTGAATCTGCCTACCTATTAAAATTTATTTGTAACCCCTCAAATCAATACTAGCTATGCTTCTGTGTTCATTTGGGCATGCGTACAGAACAGCAAGGAATTTACACCTCCCAGTGCACGCATTCCATGCTGAGCTGCCTTTTTTTTTTTTTTTTTTTTTTGAGACGGAGTCTCACTCTGTCTCCCAAGCTGGAGTGCAATCTCCGCTCACTGCAACCTCTGCCACCCAGGTTCCTCCCAAGCGATTCTCCTGCCTTAGCCTCCCAAGTAGCTGGGATTACAGGCGCCTACCATCACGCCCAGCTACTTTTTGTATTTTTAGTAGAGACGTGGATTCACCATGTTGCCCAGGCTGGTCTCGAACTCTTGACCTCAAATGATCTGCCCGCCTTGGCCTCCCATAGAGAACTACCTTCTTGTTCCAGTTCTCATGCAGTAAAGAAGTGTCCTGTTTGTAGTCTACTTAGCATCATATTTTGAACATTTTTGTGCTTTCTTTTGGTGACTTTGTGTGTAAAACGACCCTAAATGCAGTGGTCATGTGTTGACTAGTGTTCCCAGGTGTGAGAAGCCTGTGGTGTGCCTTATAGAAGACATGCATGTTAGACAAGCTTCATTCAAGCATGAGTTACAGTGCTTTGGGCCATGAGTTTGATGTTCATGGATCAACATTATGTGTTATATAAATTATCTTTAAACAGAAACCACATAAAACAAGGTTATGTACTAATTCGATGAGAAAAATATTGTGACAAAAGTCTAGAGGAAACTTCCTACCATAGTTATTCTAGGAGCAATGGCTCCGTATTCACTAATTCAGTATTCGTTAATTACTCACTAACCCACTAATTCAGTGTCTACTTTATATAGCACAACTGCAAAGTCTAATAAGAGTGGGCTCTTTCTCTCTCTCTCTCTCTCTCTAATCTATATATCTATATATATATGTATCTATATTGATATCGGTATCTGTCCTTTGTCTTTTTTTTTTTTTTTTGCAAATATAGGAGCATTTAACTCAGATAAAGAATTACTGGAAATACAGAACTTGTATTTAGTAGCTCATACATGCATATGTGTTTTGTTCTTACCAGGACAGTACAAATGCTGCACAAAACTTATTGTTTTTATTTCATTTCTTGACATATGCATATTCTTTTTTATTATATTTAAATTCTGGGATACATGTGCAGAACGTGCAGGTTTGTTACATAGGTATACGTGTGCCCTGGTGGTTGGCTGCACCCATCAACCAGTCATCTAGATTAAGTATTTCTCCTAATGCTATCCCTCCCCTAGTCCCCCGCCCCCCGACAGCCCCCGGTGTGTGATGTTCCCCCTCTCTGTGCCCGTATGTTCTCATTGTTCAGCTCCCATTTATCAGTGAGAATATGCGGTGTTTGGTTTTCTGTTCCTGTGTTAGTTTGCTGAGAATGATGATTTCCGGCTTCATCCATGCCCCTGCAAAGTGCTTAGTCTTTTTACGAGAGCAGTAATTCCATTCATGAGGGCCCTGCCTTCATGACCAAATCACTCCCCCAAAGGCTGATTTTCATATCATTACATTAGTGAAGAGATTTCAACATATGATTTTTAACGGGACACAAATATTCGGACAGAAATGAATTATTTATGGTAATTATGGTGTTGAAGTAACCAGAGATAAAAGGCATTAAGGTATTTTTGTTTTTGTTTTTGTTTTGTTTTGTTTTTGAGACGGAGTCTTGCTTTGTCGCCCAGGCTGGAGTGCAGTGGCGCGATCTTGGCTCACTGCAACCTCCACCTCCCGAGTTCAAGTGATTCTCCCACCTCAGCCTCCCGAGTAGCTGAGACTACAGGCATGCCTTACCACATGTGGCCAATTTTTGTATTTTTAGTAGAGGCATTAAATCGATGAATTATAATTGTCCTAAAGCAGGTAGCAGTGACAAGTCTCTCAGTGTTTGTGGATGGAGAGCAGAGGTGGAGATCTTGCCTGGAGCACGTAGAGTTTCTGGATGATGAAGGTGGATGGAAATAGGGAGGCCATATTGTCACATTCTCAAATTACAGTGTTAAAAAGTGTATATATACCAGTTTAACGGGATCAAACTGTTAAAATGCATACACTAGCAGGGGTAATCTCTTGGTGTTCCATTAGGACAATTTATACCACAGTACAGATAACAATTTTCTCCATGAAAAAAAATAGATTAGGACTTTTCTTAGAAGATGATCAGGCATGTAGTTGATGATAAAAAAACTCATATTCAGGAAATAAATGCCTATATAGGAAAAGGTGTGAGTTTATGAAGGAGGAGGAGAGGAGAGAGAGAAAATAAAAAAGAAAGGAGAGGGAGGAAGACAGAGATTCAGGAAGGATAAAAAACTATTGGGAGGTATAGCAGAAAGGATGCATTGACAAGAATATGACCTCAGAAAAGTAACTTTCGAATGCTTGATCTTGGCATGAGTACTGGAGGGCACTTTCTGATTTTGACAAGAGGATGAATAAGGGAATGGAGGGACAGCAGAGAAAGGGCGCTGGCAGCAGAGACTAACAACCTCAGGCTACCACTGCACGGGAAATGTGCTTACCTTAAAAAGCATCAGGATAAGAAGTATGAGTCTTACTTTTCTTTATCTTTTTTCATTGTACTTTCCAGTAAACATCAGTATTCAATGATAAATAGGACATATTTTGAACTTCCACCTTTCTTTGAAAAATTATGTGACGATGTAATAAATCTTACTAAAAAAAGACTTCTCCGATATGGAGCTTCATGTTCTTTTCTGCCTTCAGTTGTATCATTAACTGCTCTTATCATTACTGCGTCCTTGACTTCCTCTGGTTGATCATTAGTGAAGATAATAAATATAGCCATCATTAACATAAAGTTTCCTTGCTCGGATACTGCCATTTATGGTAATTTATTACATACACTGAACAATTGCAGTTTAACTCCCAGGAAAATTCATAAGTACAACAAAATATTCATAAGTGCAACAAAAAATTGCTATTGCTACCTAGACGGTAAAATAATAGAAAACATATGTAAGGTGGCTTATTCTTTTATATAAATTAACATATATTTGAAGTCATTTAACATTTTCCTTCTAAATATCAGCACTTTGTTCTAAGTAAATTTACATTAGTTTTTCAATAAAAAGCTTCAAATCAATGATGTCTTCACCCTAAATTTTTATGGTAAGTTTTCTACCACATGTCGTGGTATCTTGTTGTGTTTGTTTTTCTTTCTGTCCTTGTAATATCTTCTAAAATGTAATGTGTCAACAGCCAAAATGATTTCAAATTTAATGTTCTTTATGTATTATTTATGGAATAATAATGCTAAGCATCATGTTTTAGAATATTTGCATTTCAAATATTAAATAAATGATGATGTTCAACCTCATTCTTTTCATATCCTACTGTCATTTCTACAGAAGCAGCAAAGCATAGTGGTCATGTCTGTGGACTGTAGTGTCAGACTACTGGGGTTGGCTCAGCTTTTACTATCTGGTGACCATGTGCAAATTAACTAACCTCTCTGTCTCTGCCCCCTCATTGGTAAAATGAGGAATAATAATCAACTCTAACTCACAAGATTGTTTTTAGGAGTGAGATAAATTATAATAAACTTAGAAAACATGCTGGTTCCTTAAATCAATAAATTGTGTCTATATATAACTTTTGCAGTAGTCTTTAAATGTTCTAATCCTGTAAACTTATTTAGTTCAATATTTATTTATCTAAAATTCCAGTCTGTAAAGGTTTCATGATTAATTTCAGGGATCCAATAAATAATTCAGCTATTTTTAACATTTAATAAAATCCCTGTATATATAAGTCATCGGTCAGCAATGGCTCCCTGAAAACCAACTATCTCTATTAGCACCATAAAGGTGATAACTCTTGTGATGGAGGAATTGTTTTAGAGGTTGGGCCAAAGTCAGATTGCACTGTGATGAGTTCAGGAGGAAAGTGAGTAAGTAATGACAATGTGCACAAACCCTGTAAAGAATTTTAATGTACAGAAGATGAGAAAGAACAGCATTAGCGGAGGGAATCACTGTTAAACAACAGGTTTGGGGAGGTGTGGGATGAATATGACTATATTTCATTGTGGAGTGTTAATAAAGAGTAGAAAGTGAGAAAATTAACAAATAGAGGAAAAAAGAAGTAGTTAATGGCTTGAAAGTTAAGAAGAGGAATAAAGAAATGGCATACAAGACAAAGTGGGAAGTTTGACGATTCAAGGAGACTAAAATTAATGTTGGATTTTTGGAGTATGTTTCCAGTAGTCAAAAAGACTTGTTATCTAATTATTTTCTTTTTCTTCAAGAATTAGGAGATAAGATTGTCCTTTATTCAACTAAATCTCATTGTAGTATATGGTGCCAGCGTCTTATTTTTTTTTAATTTTTACCTGTTTTTTTCTCATCATAAAATGTGATATTTGTTTATTACAAATAAAAAAGCAAAATAAAGAGGCACTTGAGAGCATTCTATGATGAATTAGTTTTCTGTAATATTGCTTAAGATTGTGATATTATTAGCGCATGTTATAAAGCCAAATATACGTGTGTTTAAAGATTCTTTAAGTATAGAATTTTTAAATTTCTTCCTATTTTTTCATGTCCCACAACTTTTAGGTATTTTTCTATTGCTAGCAACTTAGGTCTTTTTCTAATTACTCTATATTTTACTTAATCATACATTGAATATATGTGTCCATAAATCTTTGTATGCATTTCCCATTATTTTCTTAGAATAAACATTGGAGAATAAACTAAGACAGTCTTATTTGAGGTTCTTATACTGTCTTTATGACTTGCCTTCCAGGGAAGTCAATCTGACTTTACATGCAATAAACAATATGGCTCATTTCCATTTTCAGCAAAATTTGTTATAATCTTGTAAACAATAATTTGGTTTTTGAATTATTTACAAAGACTATTGAATTTATGTTCTACCTGTCCATTTTAGTGCTATTAACATGAGAATTAAATTGATATGAAAATATCATCCTTTGTGTGCTACTTATTCTCTTATACTAGTTTCTTAATTTATTTTATGTATAGAACTCCATACTCTGTACAGTGATTATTTGAATAAAAGTTTGCATTTATGAAGCTAATTTAAATTTTATATAACTTTTTAATGCCTCTAGAATAAATTTCAAGTTGTAAACTAACAAACTATGTAATATACACATTTTTACAAATGGTTAACTTTTTAAAAACTTCACATTAACTATTTCAAAATTTATCTTTTAATTACTTGTATATACTAGAGTCTATTCATCTTTCAGTTTTTCACAATTCTGGGGAGAATGTCATTTTTCTCTACTAAAATGCTCTATAATTTTCCCCATTTTAAACAATCCAATGTCTAAACTTCAGGAAGTTACCTAGGTCCATCATAATTTGACCCCTCCTATATCGGAGTATGAGGTTTCAGGTTCATTTGCTACTATTCATACCATTGTGCAATGTAGTCTTTGGACAGACTTCTGGCTCTTCCCATATGTTTATCTATGTATGGTGAAAGGCACTTTCTTCCTATATATTTATCTATATATGGTGAAAGGCACTTTCTTCCTATATGTTTATCTATGTATGGTGAAAGGCACTTTCTTCCTATATATTTGTCTATCTATGGCGAAAGGCACTTTCTTCCTATATATTTATCTATGTATGGTGAAAGGCACTTTCTTCCTATATATTTATCTATGTATGGTGAAATGCACTTTATTCCTATATATTTATCTATATATGGTGAAATGCACTTTCTTAACTTACTGGGCTCTTCATAAACTGCCTGTTTCCAGAAACTGACCTCTAATGTTCATCTCAAGTGTCATTGCTGTGCAGCATTTTAATCACATTAGAGTCTCTAGTCACACTGACTCTTCTCCAGCCCTTCAAGAACCCAGGAGAAATATATGTTACCCTTGTTATCCTAAAAAATGTTTATACCATTGGCACACTACATTTCCCATTATATTATTGCTATTTTTATACAATCTATTAATCTCTTGTAGATTAATAGATTCTACAAAAAATTATCTACTACTACCTAAGAATTGTGATAATTTACTGTTGTGTAAATTTGTATATAGCAGTAGTATTACGCCTAGTACATAAATGTATAATCAAACAATATATGTTTAATTGAATTTAATGACATATGAACTACTTCCTTTCAAAAATGTTTGGGGAAAGAAGTTATAATGTAATATATCTAAATGCTAAAATGTAGCATGTGAAGGTAAAAGGTATGGGCCCTATCTGAAGAATTAACAGATTAACAAAAGCATATATCATGCACCAATAACTATCACTGTGTGAAATATACATAATCACAGGAGGAGCTGACTTGATAAATGTTCTATCATAATAAGACTCAGTGGAAATTTTATGTGAAAAGTATTTGATATGCCTTTAGTGAGCAATAAACATCTTTGTCAATATGAGAGTTGTTGCTTTTGGGTATGAGTTTCAAAATTTATTGATTAAATATACTTTTATTCATTAATCTTAAATACTAAGTGATAGAAAAGGAGAAAAATTCACTTCAAAAATGTCAAGGGTAGTATTAAGAACTGAATCCAAATTGCAGGCAGCCTTAGCCAGTTCCATCTATTATAACAAAAATGCCACAGTCTGGGTGGCTTAAACAACAAGCTTCCATTTTTCCAAGCACATGTTTGTCCAAGATCAAGACACTAGCAGCTCTGGTGGCTGGCAAGGTCAAGTTTTCTGTTATGCATACTGCCATCTTCTCCTTGTATCACATGTGGCTGAGAAAAAAAAGCTCTAGTCTCTTTCTTATAAAGACACTAACGGGGGTTCCACCTTCATAACCTCATCTAAACCCGGCCGCAACTGCTAATTCCATCTCATTGAGGATTGAGATTTCTAAATATGAGTTTTGGGGGGACGCAAACTCTGTAGTCCATAACAGAGGGCATTTATCCATGTTGACACCATGTTCCATGTAGGCAGGTCGAATGCGTATAGCTGAGTTGACCTATGATTGCAGGCTGGGCAGGGTGGCTCATACCTGTAATCCCAGCACCTTGGGAGGCCGAGGCAGGCAGATCACTTCAGGTCAGGAGTTTGAGACCAGTCTGGGCCACATGGCAAAACTCCGTCTCTACTAAATATAAAAAAATTAGCTGGGTGTGGTGGCACACACCTCTAGTTCCAGCTACTGGGGAGGCTGAGGTGGGAGAATTGCTTGAGCCCTGGAGACAGAGGTTGCGATGAGCCAATATCATGCCACTGCACTTCTGCCTGGGTGACAGAGTGAGACTCTGTCTCAAAAAATAAATAAATAATAACTAAAGATTTGCCATGTTGGTGAGATGAAACAAAAAATGAATAAAATATAAAATTGATGATTCTAGCAATAAAGTGATTAAGATAATTGACCTCATAATCCAAGAGTTCAATAATTGAAAAGACTCATGAGACTCTACAGTCATGTCGGCTTTAATAAAAGTTCATGATCAGTGCAGCAGAGAAATAAAGCATGGACAACCATTAAGAGACTCAAGACTCCACCTCTCATATATTCTCAAACATACAGGACACACGTATTCAGATTATGAGATGCCAAGACATATGTAAGGTGATATGGTTTGGCTGTGTCCCCACCCAAATCTCATCTTGAATTCCCACATGCCATGGGAGGAACCTGGTGGGACGTGATTGAATTAGGGTGGCAGATCTTTCCCGTGCTGTTCTTGTGATAGTGAATAAGTCTCATAAGATCTTATGGTTTTAAAAAGACGAGTACCCCTGAACAAGCTCATTCTCTCTTCGCCTGCTGCCATCCATCTAAGACAGGACTTTCTCCTCCTTGCCTTCTGCCATGATTGTGAAACTTCCCCAGCCACATGGAATTGTAAGTCCAATTAAATCTCTTTCTTTTGTAAATTACCCAGTTTTGGGTGTGTCTTTATCAGCAGCGTGAAAAGGGACTAATACATAAGGTATCTTGGTTTCAGGGACACTAAGGCAGAGGTTTACTGGGGGGTCTTTAATTCCCCACTGGTCACATAGATAAAATTAGGCAGTCTAACAAATTAAATGAAGTCCAAACCATCAGTGTATACATTTTCTCTAAACAGCGTAGACATACTAGCACAAAGTGTGTCCAGAGAAGTTTTGAACATTAAATAGCACAGTATGAATCACTAGCTTGCACATTTCATCTTTATCTTGACCAAAGGCAATACTTTCAGGGGTCCCTGGAGGTAAGCATGCTGCTACCTCAGGCCAGCTGTAAGTTAGCCTCATCCTTACATATCTAGATAAGGAAATAATTAAAAGCAGGAGGAGATTATTGAAAACGGAGAAAGTTTAAGTATTTAAAGATTGTGAGAGAGCAAGAAGATGCCAAAAACTGTAAAGGGTCTGAGATTTTGGTCTGTTTACAAGCTAAAATTTAGTCTGTTCAATCTCATGGCTGTAGGCAGAAGATACAAGTCCCAAGTCAAAGATAAAAACAAAAGACTCATTATTAATACTTACTGCACAGAAGACAGCAGGAGCTTCATGTTTCTCCTTCCCCCTACGTGTGCTGGGGAATGTGGAACATCCCAGGGGAATGCTGTGCCCACAGTTGACCCGTATTACAGCTAGGAAGCCCAAATTTGGGCTTCAATATGAAGACTTCAGTCTCTATATTAAAAAATGTAAAAGAAGGCTACAAAGAAAGCTAGAAAAAGACATCATTTTTATTATCCTAATGTACAAAATATCTGCCGTCTGTCCCAGGAGAGGCAATATCTCTATTCCTCAAGGTTGTTACATAAACATGCTTGAAAAGATAAAATGGAATATAAATTGTCACAACACAGGCAGAAACATGAGAGACCCATGAAGAACTGTTTTCCTAAGAGAAATATATGAAAATATGGCTAGAGAGGGGATTGTTATATTTTGTAATTCAAAAGTAAAGCAGTTGTCTGTAAAGCTGAATACAAGGCACGACAATGCAGTGAGTGGCTAAAGTGGAGTTGATGTGACAGTAGCTGGATATAAAGAGAAAAATAACTTGAAAGGCCAGTATATTATATATGTCATGCACGTGGCCTTTGAGAGCTTTCATGCTATGAGCAGAATGATAGTGTAGAGGGGGAATGGATACCAAAATAATAGTGAAACAGATTACTCAATTTGTTTCAGTTGTATCTTGTTATTCTTAGATGTGTCTCATATTTAATAAAGAATTTCATGATAGAAATATCTTTAAGATAAAACTCACTTTTAAAAATTTAATTAAAAAAGAGTATACATATTAACAGTGTGGAGATTTCTCATACCTAACAAAGAGTAATTGTAGAGAAGTGAGAAAATGACAGCAAGACAAAAAGTAAGTTTGGCATTCCTGGATCTTCCTGGAATGATCTTAAAACACCAATATAGGGTGAGGTCCGGTGGCTCACGCCTGTAATCCAGGCACTTCGGGAGGCCGAGGCGGGTGGATCACGAGGTCAGGAGATCGAGACCATCCTGGCTAACATGGTGAAACCTCGTCTCTACTAAAAATACAAAAAAATTAGCCAGGCGTGGTGGCGGGCGCCTGCAGTCTGAGCTACTCGGGAGGCTGAGGCAGGAGAATGGCGTGAACCCGGGCGGCGGAGCTTGCAGTGAGCCGAGATTGCACCACTGCACTCCAGCCTGGGCGAGAGCGAGACTCTGTCTCAAAACAAAACAACAGAAACCAAACAAACAAACAAATATCAGCATAGTATGAGCATATCCACTCCCATTCTATATTCATAGGTAAACAGGGTACATTCAGTTTCCATTTCTTCCATAACAAATTACCACCAACATGGAGTTTGAAAATCTCTACCGTTTATTATTCTGAGTCAAAGTTTTCTGACTCAGAATTCTGGCTACAGCGTAGAACAACAGGATCGTCTGTGGTGATTCTCACATTCCTGAAACCAAGGTTTTGCCAGGGCTGTGCTGCTGGAGGCTTTGGGGATGAACATGAAACTATGCTGATTCAGGATGCTGACCCAATTTGTGGCTCTGTGGTTGTAGAATTGAGGTCCTCACAGACCTGAGGTCTCCACTTTTATGCTGGTTGTCAGGGGATCAGCCTTTGCTCCTAAAACTGCTCATATTTCTTCTTATGCTTTCCATGTGGCTCCCTCTAGAAACAGCAGGTGACATAAATACATGCTTCAAACCTCTTGGCTTCTTCCCTTTCTGCTGCATCTCTCTAACTCCAGCTGGAAAAAGGGTTTTGTTTTGTTTTGTTTGCTTTTAAGAGCTCATGTGGTTAGATTGGGCCCAGTGAGATAATGTAAGGTAATCTCTATTTTAAGACCCCTAACATTAAATCTAAATGCAAAGTCCCTCTTTTCCCCAGGTACTATGATGTGCTCACAAGTTGTGACTATTAAGATGTGACACTTTGGAGAGGTCAGTATTCTGACTAGCACATAAATACCTGATGAGCAACTGCTGATTACAGAGACTACAGTGAAAGTACTATTTTCAAGTGATGAAGGTGTATGAATAGATTTTTAACAATCATGGTAGTTTTTCATAATTTGTAGAATAAGGATTTGCATGGGAAGAGGAGAAAATGATTTGAAATTCAGAATCACATGGGTAGAAGAAACCTGGATAGACTATGTGGGTGGAACTAGATAACTTTCTACACTCCATTGAATTAAATGTTTCACAATATTCTCAAAATGTGAAAAACATTACCAATATCACAAAGTAATTAATAAGATTTAAGGGCTTAGGAAAAAAAAAAGATGAAAGGAACTTGATATGCTGAAGATAGAGCAAGGCTAGCATTAGGAAAAGAGAGAAGTTATTTTGTAGTTCTGGGGTTATCTTATTCAAGCTTGTGTTCCAGCTTAACAAAGCACTTGATTCGGCAGGTTAAACCATTTTTTGTTGCTGCTAATCTGATTTGCTCCTGTGATTTCATTGTTTTTTACAAGTTACAGCATGCTTCACTTTGCATTTTCACTTTCATAAGATGACTGCTCTGTAACTTTCATTCTCTTTGCCTTCATTACTTGGTATACTTGCTCGAATAGGAATGATTTCTTCCTTATGTGTAGGCATATACTATTGAATTATCTGACTCATGTTAGAGTGCTGTTCTTATTTATGATAAGTCCCTCAGCATAATGTCCTATCTAGAAGCTGTGAATATGTCACCTAAGGGTGATGGAGATCTCCAAATAGTCACTTTCCAGAGCTGTAACTGGCACTTGTTTTAAATTGGTATGATTATGTCTACGCCATGCAATTTGAAAGAATGGTACTGACATACACAGACACTTTCCATTGCTTTTATGCTTTTTTTTCTATCATAGATCCACACATCATTTTTTATGTCTTGAGTGAATGTGACAGCTGTGTGATTTCTTTTTCTTTGTGAAGCCAATTAATCTGTCTACACTTCTGGGCTTTTAATTTTTTTTTTTTTTTTTGCATATACATTTTCTTTATTTTCTTTTTCTTTTTCTTTTCCTGAACAAGTTGTTTACATTCTCAGAATGTTTGTCTTAGATCTTCATACTTGTCTGCTTTTCAAATTACTTAGCCTTTTATCCCAGCTTCCTGTTTAGGGTTTACTAATAATCACCTCAGCTCTCTAGACTCGGTCTGTGATTTAGTCTTTTCTCGTCACACATGCATTGAAATTATTTGAGGCACATTCAACAGCACACTTAAAAGAAGCAGACAAAATAATCCCGACAAAGTCTCGACATTGATTTTGTACTCTGTAAAGGTTTACAAGAGCTTAATGTGAATGTTTGGAAACCTAAGGACATCAGACGACTAATTGTTTCAAGTGATACTTTTAAGGAACAGATAAAAACAGACACAAAGAAGGGGATCAGAAGTCATTTGTAAGGATATATGAAATTGACTGATGTGCCATACTGATGTAGATTTCATAGCAACTTGGCTGCAAGACCTCATACTTCATCTCCATTATGAAATTCAGTTACAAAAACTGTTAAGTGAGACAACTTATATAAGCTCACAGGTAGTGGGCTCAGTAAAGGTAAATGTTGGTGCACTTACCTTTGCCTTACTAATTGGAAAAATCAATTAAATAAAACAACGCGTATTCATTTAGTAAAAATTTATTGAGTGTATTTGCTACAAAATACATTTAGGTCAGTTTTCAAGGTTGCAGGTAGTATGGTTGAAGTTTAACCATGAGAAAAATATATAGTTTATATAGATCAGAATATCAAGTACTTTTTAAAGATATCATTTTAAGAATAAAGAGCTACGGTATATATAAGGAAAACCATACTTTACTTCCTATAAAATTATTGTGAACTATACCATCAAAAAGGTTGTCTAACATGCAGCACCTAAAATAAAACAAAATCATGGTAAAATAGATTACTCAATTAATTTCAGTTGTATCTTATTCTTAGATATATCTCATATTTAATATAGAATTTCATAATGGCAATGTCTTTAAGATAATATTAATTTTAAAAAATTGATAGATAATTTGACCCAGCAATCCCACTTCTGAATATCTACTCAAAGGAAAATAAATCATTATATAATAAAGACATATATGACCTATACTCATATGCTTGTAGTGGCACTATTCACAATAGTGAAGTCATGGATTCATGTTCATCAATGGATAACTGGATAAATCAAATGTGAAATACATACATCATGGAATACTCCGCAGCCACACAAAAGAAGGAGATCATGTCCTTTGCTGCGACCTGGATGGAGCTGAAGGCCAATTTTCTAAGTGAATTAACTCAGAAACAGAAAATCAAATACTGCATGTTCTCACCTATAAGTGGCAGTTAAACAACAGGTACAAATGGACATACACGTGAAGGTAATGTGGGCTGAAAATTTACCTATTGGGAAAAATGTTCACTCTTCAGATGATGGGTAAAACAGAACCCAAACCTCACCATTATGCAATATATCCATATAACAACCCTGCACATGTACCCTGAATCTATACATTAGTCTGAATATATATATTAAAACTATTTTAAAGAAATAAAGTAAATATAATTAAAAATAAAAAAGAATATGCATTTCAGAGGATCATTTACTTCTCCATCATCACACAATGAATTTCTATATAAATTACTGGGCAAACTTAAAACTAAAATGAGCCTCAGAAAACTGTGAAAGTTAAAGAGAATAAGAAAGGCTGGGTAGAGACCTTCAGACCTGGCGGCGGGGAGGTAATGATGCTGTCTCATATCTCCCTCCTTCCTCCTCGTTTCTGTTTGTGCCTCTTGGCATTTTTGGGTTGCTGATATAAATATAAATATCCACAAGTGGCTACTGAACAAAGTGGCTCTGGCATGTGGAGTCCATGACATTAGAGCTCCTTTCTATTCTATTTATTGCTTCAACTCTCACTCCACCTCCCCAGAAGAGAATAGATCCTGGAAGTGGAAAAGATCTCAATTCTTATTACATGGATCCAGAAAATCAGTCGTTATGTGTCAAACTCAAAAATATGGAAAAATAAATCTAACTAACCAGGTTTGGAAATTAAAAGCAACTGGTCTCAAAAATGTGTAATTGGCATAGACATATTTTATTAAGAATTTCATATTTAAAGCATGATTGGTTATTATATAAAAGTATTGGATTATATAAAAGTATTATAGAATTTGTATCCTTTCTCTCCTTCACTCAAAGCTCTTCCAGGATATTCTTCTGGTTAGCAAACTAAAACCCCCAAGCCGAAAGTAGCCTATGGCCTGTATTTGTATATCTGATGAACTAAAAATGGTTTTTATAGACTAAAAGAAGAAAAAAGAGGAGAAGGAGGAAAAGGAGGATAATTTACAACTTGAATTTACAAATGGAAAGACCATATGTAGCTTCAAGTCCTAAAATGTTTACTAGTCAGCTCTTTACAGAGCTTCTGACCTGCAGCAAGAAAACCTTACAGGTTTGCAGCCCTGTAACAAGGAAAAAAAAAAAAAAGTTTGTTTAATTGTCACAGGAGAGCGTTCTTGATTCAAGTTAGTGTTTAAGGACTAAAACTCTGGCATCTGGGAATTTGAACTCAATCTACTATTCTAGTATTAGGGATGATGTGAAGAATTTAAGCCTGTTTCCCTTGCTGCAAATAGAGGCAATGTGATTCTATTTTACAGAATCACTGTTAGAATTAAAGGGCATATTAAATGCAAAATATTTAGCAAAGTACCTATGCAAATCCCTCATCTTCTACCACCTGCCCTTCTCACCACACTCCACCCAGCACTGTGCATCCACACATGTCTCTCTTTCTGTGCAGAAAACACTCTTATGCTTCGTGTTGCTGGAAAGGCCTACATAGCTCTCCAATTTTGGCTTAAATTACTTTCCCACAGTGTTTATTTTACCTGGCACAGTAATCCTTTCTTTGCAACCTTATCAGAATGTGCCAATTGCCCATAGAGGTGGTTCTATTTTACTGTGGTTGCTTCAGCAAATCTAACCACTTGGCTCTTAACTTCCTGTGGATGGGAAATAACTCTTTACATCTCAGACCTCAGTGCTGATCTGACCCACTGTAAACCTAGTGAGCTGCCAATATGTATTCATATTTTTAATGTATTGGGGGAAAGCAATAGCCAATTTTAAATCTCCGTTTTTCAAAATTATCCTCTCTTTTTACCAGTTGTCACCTTTATTTCATCTTCAATGCTAGCTAAAAGCCACAGACTTAGGATATGATAAGGAGCCCTGGAATGCATTCATTGTATCTCTGTTTTTAGAACATTTTCTTCTCATTTAGTCACTAAGTTGGTATTTGTCCCTATGAGAACATTTCTTTTTTCTGAAAATAGAATAAAAATTTCCTAAGCTTAGAAATGTTCATCTTCAGAGCTTCACTGCCTAAGACCTATGAAGCTGTCCAATTGCATTATGCACTGATTTTTTACTTCACTACTTAGGTAATAAAACACAACGGTGTGAACATTAGAGTCTAATAAGGACACACCTTAGCGGTTGTTAAGAATATGAGTGTTAGCTGCCCTAACAACTCTGATTCATCATTATCAGACCATAAAAAATTCCCAGAGTGAATTATTATGGTTGTGAAAAATAAGTATAAATGACAAAGAGCATAAAAGTAATGTATTTAAGTGAAAATTTTTATAAATGAGGAAGATTATCATGCATGGATTACAGTTTAAAGCCCATTAAAGGTTTTGAGAAGAATATTTTATTTAGAAAGTTGGAATGACAGCTACTGAGTTCAAAAGAACAATAAAAAATATGCAGAGGCCAGAACAGCACTGTACCTTGGGGAATTATTGAGATTTATAGAAAATCAAGGTTGTACTATCTGTTAGTGTTCAGAAAACCTTGGGTAATAACTCCCAAGGTTCACTGGGAAAATCCTAGAGGGATTTTGGTGAGTATTCTTTCCCTGTTGTGCCTCTTTTCTTCTTCAAGGTCTGTCCCAGACTCCAGAACCCCTAAGTACGGATCCTTCAAGGGCGATAATGAATTCGAGGATCTGCTGAAAAAACAGCACGCAAGGCACTGATTAACGAGATATGCTGCTCTGTTTATTGACAGTTAGTATGCAAAGTATTTTGTTAACGTTTTAATTCGATGTTGAGTAAGCAAGGTCGTTTTCTCCTGATGTCCCACCAAGGAAACCAGTAGAAACTGAGCTACATTAAGGTCTTTTTTTTTGTGGCCAATTTGCATAACAATGAATCAGCATAAGTTTTAAAGTTAAATAGATTGCAAAATGACAGTTTCACTTACCAACCACATAGCTGATCTATGTTTTCCTGCAGTCTTCCTTTGGAATTAGTGGATAACAGTTACTAATATAGCCAACCATTATTTGACTCACAACAATGACAATTTTATATGGTTCAACCTATATTTTTATTGTAGGTAGTAATGGATATTATAATAATGTCAGATAATCAAATTATAAATTCAACACTGTATAAGTATATTAATCTTTCTCTTAGGTCCCATTTCTAAATGTACAGATATTAATATAGGAGCTGATTTTTCCCTCGTGAACAGTGAAGAAGAAAAATTATAACTCAAAGCACAAAATATGAAAGGACTTATCTAAAACCCCTGATTTATAAAAGATGTAGATATTCTTCAGTAGTTAACAGTAAGCCATCTTTCCATATTGTTTATAATCTGGCTCTTATTGGTCAGTTAATTTATGTATGACATCTCAGTTTTTAATCCAGAGAAAGTCAGCAGATCATAGCTTCCATTGTATTCTCCAGTCTTGGTAAAAATAATAGGCACTATTATTATGAAGTATAAAGTGTCACATCAATACAGGCTTAAGATTATTAGAGGAAAAATGTTTCTTTTTTTCTGAGATAACCACTCTTGTTAATTTTATATTAATACATATTTTTGTACATATCTATGGGATATATGTGATATTTTGTTACATTCATAGAAGGCATAATGACCAAGTCAGTGTATTTAGGGCATCCATCACCTACAGCAGTGATCATTTCTACATGTTGGGAATATTTCAAGTCCTCTCTTCCAGCTATTTTGAAATGTACATAGGTAGCCATTGTCACCCTACTCTTCTGTCGAACGTTAGAACTTACACCTTCTATCTAACTATGTACCCATTAATCAACCTGTCTTCATCCCACCTCCACACATCCTTTCTAGCCTTGGATAACTATCATTTTGCTGTCATCATGACATCAACTTTTTAAACTCCCACATGTGAGTGAGAACATGCAATATTTGTCATTCTGTGCTTGGCTTATTTCTCTTAACATAATGACGTCTAGTTTCATCCATGTTGTTGCAAATGAGAGGATTTCATTTTTTATGGCTAAATAATATTCTATTGTCTGTAGTGCATATATAGCACATTTTCTTTATCTATTGCTCCACTGATGGGCACTAAGAAAGTTTTAGTAAATATGGAAAGAGGACATTCTGCTTTCCACGATGCATTTCTAAGCACATAGTGTTTCTAAACATAATGACCAGTTTCTTTCATATTTGATATATAGATTTCCAAGCAATTAAATACGTGTGTCTACTCTGTAAAAATGTGTTTGTAGATTTTTCAAAGACCTTCTGCATCATAACTTAGAAAGAGGAGCATCAGGGTTCAACTCTCTCTCCATGAAAAGACGATCTTGGAGTTCCTTCTTCTAGCACTGCTTCCTTGGAAAGGTTGTCTAAGGCAAAGATGTAATTTTGAAAGTATCACCAGGCAGTATTGATTACTGCCACAACTAGTGCACTGAAGTTGTGATGAGTACACAGGTGAAGTCCAAAACTGTCTTAGCTGGAAACTACTAACAGATTGTCACAACTCAATAGGTCCTTTGTGGTAGCTTCAAAGACTCAAATCCCACCTAAGCCCCAGATCCGAGAAAGAACCATGGTTTTGGTGAATAAGTGCTGATGGCATCCACCTGAGGTTTCTCCTCACCTCCCTTCCCCTTCCTGAGGCTATTTTTGAGTGTCCCTCTCACCTTCTCCTCTATTCCTTGCTGTCCTTTACCTCAGCTCAATGAGGAAAGAGGGACTGATTCTCCAGAACAACCCAAACCATAGCCCAATAAGGACAGTGGCATTGACTTATAGAGAGACACTCTGTCCCCTCTACTGAACATTACTAAGACCAATACCTTTAAGGCCCAGATATCTCTAGGTATTGCTCAACCATCTGCCCCCATTTTTCTCCTCTGATGCCCAAGCTGGAGGTTTAGCCCCCAGCCTGCAGGCTCAGCCCATGCCTCAGCTCCAGCCCTAACTATTTAGTTTTCTGTAGCGTGCCTACGTTCATTTCTTCAGCCCTCAACTTGATCTTTGGAGACTCTGGCCACACTATAGCTCAAAGCAATTCAAATGTGCATCTACCTACAGATTCTATTTCTACTAATACATCTTGCCCTCAATGCCCAAATTCATTTAGGCTCGAAAGCAGGGGAACTCCAGAGTAAGAGTGAGACCTCAGTGCTCCCTTCGAACTAATACTCAGTATTTCCACCAAAAGATGAAACAGCTGACTGATGAGGGACTGGAGCAGAATTGCAACACAGTCATCATGAGTGATGTATTCTATGCCACCAGTGCCTGGCACATGCCTCATCTGCCATCCCTGTGCTCTTCCATATATCACATTCTTCAATGGTTCATGCATAACCTGGAAGATGAACTCCATTCTGACACTCTAGAAAAATCAAATAGGGATTCAGGGCCCTTCTAAGAGTGAATGCTGGGTCACTGACCTGTCCTCGGTGTCTGGCTCCTGAAAGCATGTCCTTCACTGTGGACAAGACTAATCAGCTTCACTTCTTCATCAGCAGCCATCGGCAATGTATTTCAGGGTATCAGATTGTGCAAAATACATCATGTCCTAACACCTGATCATAATGAGACTGTGATATTGGAGATACTACCCAATTATTATACATGAAAATGTGAAGATACTTGATTGAGGATTCTGACAAGATATGGGCAAGGAGGTATGGATATCTACTTCATTGTAAATGGGTCACTACTGGAACATAGACCTGAATGTGGCTTATTACTCCAACATATGTCTTTGGGCTGATTGTACTGCAACATTTTTTTTCTCCCAAAGTGTGATCTACAATCTGGTAACACTGGCGTCTCTTGGGATGCTGTTCAAAACACAGAATTCAGCCTGTTTCAGCACTACTGAGTCAGTATTTGCATTGCAATGAGCTTCTTGGGTGATTGTTATTTACATTAAAGTTTGAAAAGACCTGCTGTATTCCATACATCAGCCTAACCTTCCAGGAACTATGAGCCACAGCCCACGCTGTCATAGAAACGCAATCTACACTGCTTCGTGCTTCGTTTCTGTAGAAGAGCTACAGCAATTACCCAAGCTCAATATTTGTGTGTCTGAAAAAGTTGTAAATCAACAAAAATGACTGAGGCAAGTCTCAATCATTTTTAGAACTTTATTTTGGCAGAGTGACGAACACACCTGGGAAAAAGGGACACATAAACACAGGAAACATTTGTGGTTCATGCTTTTTCCAAAGAGGACCTGGGGGCCTCAATATTTAAAGGGAAAAGAATGAACAGTAAAAGAAAGAGGAAAAGGAAAAAAGGAAGAGTAGATAAAAGAGGCAAGCGATTGCATTCTTTTGGGTCTTAACTTCACTGAACCCACATTTTTCACATGAAATGAGTTGATAGGCATAATCAATAACACATTCAAGTGGCGCTCAGTGAATCTGCATTTTTACATAAGATAAAATAATCATAGAGTATAAGAAGCAGTCAGATATGCACGTGTCTCAGGTGGACAGAGAGATGACTTTTAGTTATGTCCTTTGTCTCGTACCTGTGAAGATAAGCTGTTAATGTACATTGCCATGGTGAAATTCAACAGAGGTACTTTAGTGTAAAGATCTGTGAGCCCACAAGGAATTTCCTTGGAAGCCAAATGTAAGGGAGGTATTTACGAAAACAGATTTACGGAAAAAATGAGAGGTAGGTTGTGTCACCTCTTTTCCAGCTTGACTTTTCCCTTTTGCTTAGTGAGTTTTGGGGTTCCTTTCACAGAGTGGATGGTAAACAGATTTAATTCTATTATGTGAACAGCAACAATACTTCTGTGAGGCCCCTGAGAATTTTCCCTATTCTCTTGAGAAAGACATTCAATCTGAGATGTGAAAGTCGGCTGGCTTCTTCATTCTAACACACCCCACCTTTCCTTATGTTAAAGGTAGAGCTGAAATAATTATTAAAACATTGCCAGAGCCCTTATGTTCCAAGAGTGAAGATGGGGAAATGATAAGGAGATAATACAATAAACTTAATAGAGAGGAGATTGCCCTTAATTAACAATTTGTGGAATTATCCCAAGTGGCTGGCTGGTGTATATTTTCCACCTTCTAACTAGGATAGCTCTTTACATTTTTTAATGCATACTTTTTAATTTTCTAAACTAATTTTATTTCAATTAGTGTGTTTGTATATACACGTATGTATTTGTGTGTATATAAAGTTTGTGTTGTGTGCATTATATAAGTGACATTTTTATTACCTATTTAAATCTCTCTGGTCTTACTAAAAAAGTAAAAAGCTTAGGTGAGATTAGTTCTTAATCCTGGCTGCATATTACAAATATATTTTAATTTTTTTAAATATGGGAATGTCTGTGCCACAAGCAAAGTCAATCAAATTTGAATGTCTGTGGGTGGGAAACTGGATACAAGTATTACTATTTGTTTTTAACTTTTATTTTAGATTTAGGGGTACATGCGAAGCTTTGTTGCATAGGTAAACACATGTCACGGGGGGTTGTTGTATGTATTATTTTATCACCCAGGTATTCAGCCCAGAAACCAATAGTTAATCTTTTCTGCTTCTCTCACTCCTATCACCCTTGCCCCCAAGTAGACCTCAATGTCTTGTATCCTTCTTTGTCTTCATTAAGTTCTTATCATTTAGCTTCTACATATAAGTGAGAATTTCCTGGGTGATCCTAATGCACAGCCAGATCGAGAACCACTGGGTCTGATTTATGCAAGTTTTCCAGCTTTGTTTGTTTCTTCAGGGTTTTTCTGATATTTGCTATGATAATGCCTTAATTAGAAAGAGGCATTTCTTTGGTTAAAACCAGGCAAAATTTCTTCTTGTTTACTTTACCATACTCACACTTTACCCCCCACAGCACTTAATCCCCAAGGTTTTACAGAGCTTGTTCAGAAATCCCGCTAGACTACCATGGAAATTTTCTAAATTTAAAACTTCTATGATTTCAATTTGCATTAAAACGAAATAAATGATTAGAGAACATGTGAAAGACATATAATATTCTAATCTTAAATTTAAAATGAATTAAGGCAAACTATATCTCTTATACTTATTTCAATTTATTTGACACAAAGATTTTTCCAAATAATTCAAAGATCACAAGGATTGGCTATCAAGACCAGCCTAGGCAATATAACAAGTTCAAGACCAGCCTAGGCAACATAACAAGACCCGATCTCTATTTTTTTTTAATTAGCGGGTGTGGCAGCATGTTCCTGTAGTCCCAGCTACTCTGGAGGGTGAGGCTGGAGGATGACTTGAGCCCAGGAGTTCAAGGCTGCAGTGAGTTCTTATCAGACCACTGCATTCCAGTCTGGGCAACACAGTAAGACCACATCCCTTAAAAAATGTAAAAAAAAAAAAAAAAAAAAAAAAAAAAAGAAAGATGGATATCATAGCTCTGTTGAATGCATAGTTTACAAATATTTTATTCTATTCTTTCGGCTGTTTAGTTTGCTGACAGTTTATTTTGCTGTGCAGACAATCTTTAGTTTAATTAGGTCTCACTTGTCAACTTTTGTTTTTGTTGCAATTGCTTTTTGTGTTTTCATCATGAAGTCTTTGCCCAAGCTGATGTGCATAATAGTATGTCCTAGATTTTCTTGTAGGGATTTTAGTTTAAGGTTTTACATTTAAGTCTTTAACACATCTTGAGTTGATTTTTGTATATAGTGAAAGGTAGGGGTCCAGTTTCAACCTGCTGCATATGGCTAGCCAGTTATCCCAGCACCACTGATTGAACAGACAGTCCTTTCCTTATTGCTTGTTTTTCTCAGCTTTGTTAAAGATCAGATGGTCGTAGGTGTGTAGCTTTATTTCTGAGTTCTCGGGCCTGTTCCATTGGTCTATGTATCTGTTTTTATACCAGTACCATGCTGTTTTGGTTACTGTAGCCTTGTAGTATAGTTTGAAGTCAGATAATGTGATGCCTCCAGCTTTGTTCACTTTGTTTAGGACTGTTTGGCTACTCAGGCTTTAAATTTCTTCTTCCAATTAGTTGTACACATCTTTTACTTCACCACTTAGAAATTTCCCAACAATTAAAAAAATAAAAACAAATGTGTGACTTTTTAATTGAGGTAATGTTGCTGAAATTTAGGGGTCACTTAAAAATATTTCCATTGGAAAACTCAACTTATAAAAATTTTGTTACAATTTGAATGTAATTTTTCATACAACTTCTTATTAAAACAATTTAGCATTTTGATAATAAACATTTATTTTATACCTAATTGCAAAACCTAATCATTATTTATTAGAGGAATTACAAGGTATATAACTGCTCTCAGAATTGGTAAAATATCATACTGTATATGCTCAGTGTATTTCTGCTAAAATACCTCCTTCACGATGTCTTTCTGAATCTTCATATTTTCCCCATTCCATCCTGCTGTGTTATGTGTCTCTTCTACACAGTCTCATTAAAGTCCATCAAGCCTCCACCCAATAGCTGCATGTTACTTTTTGGCTTAATTCTGTTGTTCCTCACAAAACTAACATCTCTCTGAAGTTAATGTTCATGCCTTTTTCATTCTTTATTTGCAGTGTACAGAAATGTGCCTGTTACATAAAAAAGTATTTGTTGTATTAATGAATTAATAAAATATTCTAATTATTTTAAAATATACATTCAGTTATATCTGATTTTATACTTACCATATTATTATTAAGTACTGAAATATAAACCACAGTATATTTTTTAATGGAAAGGAACTATGTAAAAGTTTACTTGACAAACCACAGATTCCCATAAGGATTAATATCCATGATAGTCTCAGTAACAAAAAGTAAAAAAAAAAAAAAAAAAAAAAAACTACTATGAAATGAGCAAAGAAATTAGTAATCAAGCCACAAAAAAAGTAGTTCGGACAAAAATGAAAATGCTCAAGAAAAATGGAAATTCAAATGTAATTCAGAGATTTTAATCTCCCCGCAAAAATAACAAAATTGTCAATATTATGTCACCCTAAGTTGAGTAGAAAATGTATGGGAACACTCTTCTTACTCTTTTGGTGGCTGTAAGATTTGATTATAACCACTGTAAAGGGCCACTTGCTGTTTTCTATCAAATTTTAAAATACACATATGCTTCGATTAGTAACTACAATTCGGAGCAACTCTGACCAAATGTAAGTGTATCTGTAAGAATAAATATTAGTATAAGTATATATAGTAAAACGTTGTTTAAAATGAGTTAATTAAATTGTTGTCAACATCATGTCCATTGATAGGTGATACTTAACATCAATCACAATATATTTCTTTATATATGGAAAACTACATGTTTAAATACAATATTAGAAATAAAATAGAAAGTTCTTCATGATACATTTTAACTCAAGATTTCAAATCACATGTATTACATGTACTATAACTCAATGTATGTAAAAAAAATGCGTTCCCAAATTACTTGTGTGTGTGCGTGTACATGTCTATGAAGA
The DNA here is from genome assembly GCF_009828535.3 of Hylobates moloch. Taxonomy (NCBI): domain Eukaryota; kingdom Metazoa; phylum Chordata; class Mammalia; order Primates; family Hylobatidae; genus Hylobates; species Hylobates moloch. The sequence continues at coordinate 12,499,900 of NW_026652280.1, read as the reverse complement.
TATACTGAAAATGTTGGTAGAACACATTGCAAACTATTAAGTGTAATTATTTCTAAGAGCGAGGTTGAATTGAGGTGAGTATTAAATATCATTTTGTTTTTAAAAAAACAATTCCTTAAAAGTCTAAAAAGTAAGTGAAAACAATGAAAATTCCCAAATTATTACTAAGAAAGTGATCATGTCTTTCAATTTGCAGCAAAAAACATTTAAAAATTTTACCTAGAACTAGACAGAATATATCATACTTTATAAAGCTGTTGTGGTTTCACAATTCCACACGACAGCCCTGCAATAAGATAGGAAAATGCAATTAAAGCAACCATAAATATCCCTGCTATATTTCATCCCTAGTCTTTACTTTGCCATTTGACATATGTAAAGGCATGCCTGAGTAGCCACAGTTATTTCTAAACAGGGTGTTTATTGCTGACACAGTTTAAGTCAGTATGCCTTATATTTCCTACAGCAATATATTCTGGCATCATTAAGTCAAATGTATTTTATTCCATTGTAACAACACTAAGAAATATTACATATTACCTTTACATGTAAAAATTTTATTTCTTATAATTTCCTTAGTGATAGTGTTTTCCTTTATTTATGTAATTCATTTAAATACCTTAAATGCAAAACCTCAGGGTGCTAGAAAAATAAGATACCAGTAAAGAATATATATATATGACATTCTGCAGCAATATTATTTAAATATAATACCTGAGACAAATAGTAGCAAAATTGTATCTCAGTGTGACTCCTCTGTATGTGATGTCCTGAGGTGATACATCTCCTTCCTCACATATAAAAATATGTTCAAATGCCTAGATCATTGCCATCATAAGACTGTAGCTTAATCTAAAATAATTCAGTTTTGATTCTCATTTAACTCACGAAAATCTCAGCCAGTGAGTAGATAATAAGGTTTTCTTAAATCCTTGTGTCAATATCAGACAATAACATCTCTCGCAGGTTATATTAAGGTGAAAGGCCTTCTGGGAGATAAAAAGATGAAGATATGATATGGGTCCTAGAGCTTTCAATCTAGACGGGAATGGAAATAATATACAAATAAATTTGTAAAATGTAAATGTAGCAATGAAGTGAAAGGATCATTCAGTTTAATTTAGGAAAAGTCAAGGACACTAAATAGTATAGTTTGAGTAAAGGATATATTTAGACCAGAAGCACAGTTTGTTGCAAAATCAAAGTAATATTTGGATACAAGTTTAAAAGTTAGACTTTATTTGAACGTCAGTAAGGATATAAGTGTACCTGAGTACAGAAAATTTTATGTTAGAATGCAGGCGATGGAATGCAAAAAAATGACAGATGAAATACGTTTTTTTGAATGAGAAATGGCAAAAGTTGAAAACCACATTCACATTTACTGAATTTTCTCATTGATAATCTCTTTGCTCTTTATTGTAGAAACTCTGAGGAAAAAGGAGACAAAAAAGGAGCGATACAATAGAAAAAATATATATATAAGCAAAAGAGGACTAAGCAGAAGAGGTCCAGTTTCTTTATGTTGGGGTTTTTGGAATAGTTTTTGGTTCTTTTCTAATAATAAAGCAATCTATCAAGATACAGGATTTCCATCTCTCATCGTGCTACTCAGATAAAGACACATGGAATGTAAAATAGAACATTTGATTGTTTTTACTTTGATCCAAATTACAAAAGAGCTGATAAACTAGTAGCTAAAATGAATGGAAATGAAAAGCAGTTTTATTTTGGAAGGGATAACAGAAAGGTTATTTCTAGCTGGGCAGCAGCAGCCTGCATGTCAACATTGCTGAACAGATGTAGAGAATTTGTGAGTAAAGACGCTATGGAAGGGTTGGTAGTTTGATTGTTTTATTTAAAATTTTTCAAAGAATTATGAGTGTTGCAAGGCTGTGAGATGTTTCTGACAAAGTATAAAATATTTCACTATGCTTGAGAATGATGTAATCTGAACTAATCAAGTGCTGAATATATATAAGAAAGATTGAACAGAAAAGATAGTATATTGAAGTTCAAGCAGAGTATAGCTGCTCAACGTCCTTATCTTGTTATTATTTCCGTTTTAATTGAATTGCTTGATTATGCATCATATTGAATTGCGTAGCAGAAATGAGGCGATTTTTGCATGTATGTGGGGAAGCAAATATACCCACTAATGTTACCTGATCATGAGACATATATAATAATTTGACCCTTTTTATCATTTTGGTCACGTTTTTATTTCTTTTTATTTCCCAAGAATCAGAGCTTTGAACAGAAGTATTCACATATGTAACATGTTTTCTACATTTATATAGTAGAAATACTGTATGCTTCAGCAGCATACAGAAAACTGTTAGCTACAGAACACCTGTCTAAGTAATAAAGGAAAGTCGGATTAAAAAAAATGTGTATTAAGAAAATTGCATAGCCTGAGTCTTAAAACCACCTAATAAACACCAGCTATACTGAAACGTTTGAGGCATGGTTCTTATTCTTATTGAAAGCTTTTTAAAATTTATAAAGATCTGTGCAACCTCAAGTTACTCATGAGGCAAAGAAGCGTCATAACACCAACATTTCCTGGTTGAGTGAGAATAAAATGAAGTACTATATGTATATGGTGTACATTCATTTCTTTCTTCTAATACTTAAATATACTATTGCAATAAAATTCATTTTTTAAATTAATGTATCTATTATGGTATCTATTGATACGGATATATTTTTTAAAATCCTTGTGTTCATTAAAATGTTTGGGGTATTTTTGCTTTTTTGTTTTCATTCATTCTATATTTCAAATATGTTACAAGGTAGGCATTCACAACACAGTGGAAAAAGAGAAAGATTTGGCAAAGAAAGTACCAGCTCAGAAATATTAACTAGCTCAACCCCAGGGAGGTAGAAATGGTAAAAAAGGAAAAAAAGAAAAAAAAGAATAGCCTACAAGGAAAAAAAACCACATCACTAGAGATTTGTCATTTAATGAATTAAATCAAAACACAACAGAACACTACCTCCTCTGGTCAGGAGCTAAATCAGGGGGGCTGGACATTTGTCATGTTCCAGTCTTGGAAACTCTCTTTGACTCAGTTTCTTCATCTGTGAAATATGGATGCTATTAACTACTTCAAAGAACTGTTTTGTGGCGCTGATATTTGTTGATATCATATACTGGTCTAAGAAACAGGCCCAGTAATATGTGGGTTGCGACTGCCCTGAACTCTTCTTGACAGCAGAAGACACTGTTTTCTTGTTAATAAACTAGCAATTGCCTGCGGGACTAAAATCACGCCTAGCCCACAATAGGAATTCTATAAGCATTTGTTACATGAATGAAGAGATAAAGAGGACTGATGGGTAATCTTTTCTCCCTAGGAAGACCTTAAAACACCCAAGCAGAGTGAAGGAGATTTAAAGAAAAAATAGAACTTTCAATATATTCTTGTGGTTATCTCTAGATTCCACAGCCTTAGGAGAAAGAAAACAACAACAAAAAATGCCACCACTTTTTCCATTTATCATTTGTCAGATTCTCCAACTCAGGTTATCATGGTGAGAAGAAAAGCAGAGCTGCATTCTGTTTATTAATAAAGATGTACTGCTCACTGGCTCTTCTCTCCATTGCAAACAAAGTTGCGACAAATGGAATGCACAATAAAAACTTAAATATTTAGTATCAAGCTTAAAATCAAAATAAATAATTTATTCAAGAGGAACTAGACATCAAATTTATATAAGCAATGTGCTATTGCGTGGGCTAGAGATATATATAAATATAAACAGATATGTGCATATATTTTAAATGTGTGAGTAGAGAGATAAAGAGAGATAGAGAAAGAGACGGAGAAAGGAAGAGAGAGAAAGTAGAAGGATAAGAAGAAGGGGAAGAGGAGGAGAAAAAGGAAAGAAAGAAGAAAGACACAGTCCCATGTCTTCAAGAAACGCATTGCCCATCCGGGAAAACAGACACGAATAGGTAAGCACAATAAAATATGATTAAAAGCAGAGTTTGCCTAGGGCCTGAGGAAAGGGGAAATTAACACTGCCGTGAGCATTTTATTTGTTAACCCACTTTTAAAGTTTATTTCCTGGTGAGTGATATTAAAAACGCCATGCATCCTGGGTACAATTAAATCCAATTTAAAATGTATTAAGTGATACTTTCTGAAAAGTCCTTTACAAATAGCTCAGCTCTAGGGGATGTAATGATCTTTAAGAAACAGCATCTACTCCGGAATTCTTGGCATATCATTAGCACAGACATCTTACACACCTATAAGTATAGCACTAGGTATTAAAGAATGTTACCAGCAGTAACCTTTTTAGAAATTTAGAGTGGGGATACAAGAATGTAATCTGGAGGAATTCCAGGAGCTGCATGTTGATCTGGGTGGTGAAGTGTGACATATGAGCAGTATTTCTGTGGCCAATATGTTAATGGACATGCAAGGGCTCACCAGATAATCTGAGCTGCCCTCACCAGCGCCAGGGACGATGTCTAATACTGATATCCAGGGGGGATCATTGAGATGTGATTTTTGTGTAATGGTGAATGTTTTTCAAGCTGTTCCCAATTTGAAAACTGCTTCCTGGCCAAAAGAGAGAGTAGGATGTAATTACTTCCAACTATCATCATTTAACACTGATGATCAGAGAGAAAGAACAATAGAGCACAGAGCTGAGCAATGCATAAGTGTAAGTCAGCTTGTTTGTTTCTTGTACTCTGAAAAATAAATGAAGAAATGAGAAAGGACACACAGAATGATGACAAATGGAATCTACATTTGCATGGATCTGTGCACAGCAGCTAGAAACATGGGAAGCAAGTTTTTTCTTTTTTTGTTTGTTTGTTTGTTTTTTTTTAGTAGAGATGGGGTTTCACTGTGTTAGCCAGGATGGTCTCGATCTCCTGACCTTGTGATCCGCCCGCCTCGGCCTCCCAGAGTGCTGGGATTATAGGCGTGAGCCACCGCGCCCGGCTGGAAGCTAGTATTTTCCAGTGGCTTACCTGGTTTACATCCTTTGCGATTTGGAAAAGAAGATAGAATAAGGAACTATCTCTGAAATTAATAATCATGACCCTGAACCATGGCCATGGTACTAAGAGTAAAAGCAAGGCTACCTTTGTGCTATCAGAATTCTCTTTCTTCCAAAAGTCTTGAAGACTAGACTTGGAATGGGTTGCAGAAGATTGAAATGGACTGAAATGAGAGAGCAGTTACAGAATGTCGCAATTTTCAGTACTTCAAAGACAGTTGAAATAAGTCCAGAAGCCAGTCACAATTTTTATTGAAAAAAGATGGACAAGAGTTGACAAGACCAGGTCGACAGAGCACAGCTAGTTGGCTGCCTTTCTAAAGAGACGCCACTGGGAAGCTCCAAGATTCTCACTCCAGTAGGTACCTTTGTAATGTTCTCACTATGCCTTCTCCCTTTAGTACATTAGTCTTTAGCAGATTCCAGTTTTTGTTTTTTCAGCGTTTAATTTGAACCTCTATGTTACTCTAAAACTTGATTATTTCAGATTTTTAATTCAAATTCATTTTACTTTCAAATACTGTTTATGTAAACATACACTAATATTACTCAAAATAAAGGGGTAAGGGAATAACATTTAAAATATATCATACATCAATTTCTGAATCATATAAATCCAGATGGTCATGTATCAATCTTAGGAGTATCATATAAGCACCTACTGGAGTATATCCTCAGGATAATCACAAGGTCTGTACCAAGAGTGCAAAATTCAGACCCTTCCTTTCAAATAAAGATGAAATAAAGATCAAAGAAAATATTTGACCAACTGAAAATTAGACGATGATAGAAAATATGTTTTTTTAATGTTGATAATCATACTTTCCTTAAGTATAATATAGACTATTCTTCCATAAAAGATTTTGATTATACAACACATTCAATTACAGTGTAGCAGACATATGGAAATTTAACATTTTGTAGTGAAAATAAATCTCAACATGTTATCATAAAACATCAGCTCAATGCTCAGTGCTCAAGTAACCATTGCACTAAAAACAAATCTCATCTTCCCTAGAGACGATGCAACTTTGTCAATATGTGACATTAACAAGACTATGTGGTTAATGAGATATTAATAGCTTTGAAAACTGTTATACAAGTTTAACAATAACAGCAGAAACAAATATTTGCTTTACCATGTAATAAATTACACCCCAGACACTCAGTATTTGGAAGATGAGAGTGAGCACTGGGAAGACATTACAAACTTCACAGAATCTGCAGCTTTACTGCTTGCTTCCCACTGCAGAATCCTCTGTTTACACGGTGAACTTGCAGGAATGCCAGTCCCCATTTTACTCAGAGATCATAACAATGAAATCTCCTTCCTGAGGCCCGTGCCAAACTCTACGGGCAAAGCCACAGCTCCCTCAGGAGAGTCTACAACCGATTCCCAGGTTTTATTAGCAAAAGAACAACTACACATTCTCAGCATTCTTTGCTTTTTTCCCTCTCAGAGTCAGTTAGAAGATGAAGAATAAAACTGAAATTAAATCCCAACGAAGTGAAGTGATGAAATCCAAGAGAATGTCTTTGTAGCCTAAGGTTAGGCAACAACTTTTCAAACAAATTTCCAGAAACATAACTATTAGTCTCACAATGAATAAATTAAATTACATCAAAATTTACATTTTTTTCTGCAAAAAATCACATGCAATAAGATAACAGATAATGAGAGGATATTCGCTCTATAAAATACAACATATAAAACCCTATAAAACACAATATGTAAAAATTCAAGGAGTTTACTATCTACATTTTGGAATATATAAGAACTTTGGCAAAAAGCACACACATTATGACTATGGCATTTCTATCAGAGAAAACTTGAAAGGCCAAAAAAAAATATAACATGCTCAAACTAATAATAATATTGTATTGAAAGATAAAGTAATATTTACCCCCTTCTTTCTTCCTTCTTTCCTTCCTGTCTTCTTGCCTGCCTTTCTTTCCCTCTTATTTCCTTTCTTTTTCTATTATTGACTTCCTTTCTGCCTTTCTAAAATATTCAGTTCGGAAAATATTCCTTGAGATTGAGCAAAGCAGACATCTACATAGTAGCATTGGTGGGGGGAGAAAGGAGAGCAATGGCAGCTCTTTACTGGGTGCAGATCCTGGAAGAGGTAAGAAGGTCATTCATGCAAGTCGGATGTAATGACCACAAGCAGAAATCTTGAGCCAGAAAAAGATAAAAAGCACATCTATGTATAGGGGCCGGAGGCATTGTCCCAGAATGAGGTGTCTGAGGTGGAAATCTATGTGACAGTGTTAAAAAGGGAAATATGGTGAGGATAAGGGGACCAGTTCCTTCACTGTGGGAGAAGAAAGTTACAATATGGAAAAGAGGGAAACTAGAATAAACACTTGTGCTTTGATCTGGAATTGGAGATATTCTTGTGGACTTGTAATATTTAGATAGATAGGCTGGCGAATAAAGAGATATAAATAGGTGTAAATGTCACACTCTCCGGTTCCGTCCATTGAGATGTCCTAAAGAAACAACACCCCAATACCTATGAGCATATCTACTACTCACACATTAAATTTAAATATTCTCCCCTTCAGGGGACCAGGGATCCCCAGAGAAATGGCTGATTCCAAAGCCGAAGCAGGGAAAGTTGAAGATAAGCCTAGACCACCTGTTTTTTCAGGAAGACAGGTAGTGACAAATAATGATGGGGAAGGATATATAAAATTTATAAATAATATATAATGTATAAAAGGAACACAAAAGCTAGCTTGAAAGGATTCCTACTATCCAAAAACGGGGAACTTCGATAGATAATCAATATAGATAATGATAGTGAAACTGACACCAACATAATTTACCTGTATTCAATAATATAAGGATTGCACATACTTTTCTGTTAAACTATACTGAGATAATAAAATGCATACATCTATACATACATAAAATAAGTAAAAAATGAGCAAAATGTTGCCTAATTTTTGAGACTAACAATTTGATATCAGTACTCATTTCAAGATCTTCATGTCATCGAGTTTATCAATCCAAAGCTATTTTTTTCATAAACTTCCCCTAACCTTAACTATTTCTAGAAATTATAAAATATGTCTTCAAATCGCTGGCTTTTTGTCATAAAAGGATATCAGTATCTTTTCCTGACTTTCTCCATATAATACTAAGACTTTGCCAATATGTCTTTCTCCCTTTTGTTGAAAATTTACTAATTCCGGTATTGTTTGATAAATGATTTTCCTCAGAGGTCTGTTGGTTAATTATCAGCTCACAATATTAAATAATTTAAAACTCTCAAATAAAATGGAATCACTGAGTCCATAATGATCTAAATAAATTACAATGGAAAGTTTTTCTCTACAATACAGTTTCAACCAATAAACGGAGACGTAGTAATGGAGAGTAGGCCTAGGTAATACAACAAGAAGATAAAATAAAAGGTATACATACTGAAAAAATGACATTTTTTTCTGAATGATAAGTTTTGAGGATTTTATTTTATTTTATTTTTATATTTTATTATTATACTTTAAGTTTTATGGTACATGTGCACAAAGTGCAGGTTTGTTACATATATATACATGTGCCATGTTGGTGTGCTGCACCCATTAACTCGTCATTTAGCATTAAGTATATTTCCTAATGCTGTCCCTCCCCCCTCCCCCCACCCCACAACAGTCCCCAGTGTGTGATGTTCCCCTTCTTGTGCCCATATGTTCTCATTGTTCAATTCCCACCTATGAGTGAGAACATGCGGTGTTTGGTTTTTTGTCCTTGCGATAGTTTGCTGAGAATGATGGTTTCCAGTTTCATCCATGTCCCTACAAAGGACATGAACTCATCATTTTTTATGGCTGCATGGTATTCCATGGTGTATATGTGCCACATTTTCTTAATCCAGTCTATCGTTGTTGGACATTTGGGTTGGTTCCAAGTCTTTGCTATTGTGAATAGCGCCACTATAAACATACAAACATACGTGTGTATGTGTCTTTATAGCAGCATGATTTATAGTCCTTTGGGTATACATCCAGTAATGGGATGGCTGGGTCAAATGGTATTTCTAGTTCTAGATCCCTGAGGAATCGCCACACTGACTTCCACAATGGTTGAACTAGTTTACAGTCCCACCAACAGTGTAAAAGTGTTCCTATTTCTCCACATCCTCTCCAGCACCTGTTGTTTCCTGACTTTTTAATGATGGACATTCTAACTGGTGTGAGATGGTATCTCATTGTGGTTTTGATTTGCATTTCTCTGATGAGCATTTTTTCATGTGCTTTTTGGCTGCATAAATGTCTTCTTTTGAGAAGTGTCTGTTCATGTCCTTCACCCACCTTTTGATGGGGTTGTTTGGTTTTTTTCTTGTAAATTTGTTTGAGTTCATTGTAGATTCTGGATATTAGTCCTTTGTCAGATGAGTAGGTTGCAAAAATTTTCTCCCATTCTGTAGGTTGCCTGTTCACTCTGATGGTATTTTCTTTTGCAGTGCAGAAGCTCTTTAGTTTAATGAGATCCCATTTGTCAATTTTGGCTTTTGTTGCCATTGCTTTTTGTGTTTTAGATATGAAGTCCTTGCCCATGCCTATGTCCTGAATGGTATTGCTTTTCTTTTACTTTTTATTCTTTTGACTTTTATTTGAGATACAGATGAACATATGCAGGCTTGTTACATGGGTAAATGGCATGTCATTGAAGTCTGGTATAAAAATGATCCCATCACTGAGGTAGTGAGCATAATATCCAATAGTTTTTCAGCCCTCTCCCCCCTTATACTCTGCAGTGTCTATGTTCTCATCTTTTTGGCCATGCATGTACAATGTTTAGCTCCCACTTAGAATATGCCATATTTTGTTTTCTGTTCCTATGTTAAGTTAATTCACCTAGGAGAATGGCCTCCAGCTGCATTCAGGTTGTTGTAAAGGACAAAATTTGGTTCATTCTCATGGCTGAGTAGTATGATGTATATGTACCATACATCCATGGTATGGTACATACACAAAACCATGGAATATGTTTTCCCAAGTGGTTTGCTCTCTCTTCTTCTCTTTTAGGAATGCCAAGTCGTCACTTTGATCTCTTAATATAATACCATATTTCTCAGAAGTTTTGTTAATTTTTCAAATTATTTTTTCTTTTTTTTGTCTGTCTGCATTGATTCAAAGGAGTGGTCTTCAAGCTCTGGTATTCTTTCCTCAGCTTGGTCTCATCTATTGTTGATACTTCTAACTGAATTGTGAAATTCTTGTAGGGAATTTTTCAGATCTAGAATTTCAATTTTGTTCTTTCTTAAAATGGCTATGTCATCTTTCAACTCTTGGATGGTTTTGCTGGTTTTCTTCTGTTGGAAATCCTGTATCTCATTAGCTTCCTTGCCATTGGAATTCTAACTTCTACAGCTGTCTTTTCAATCATTTCAATCTGGTTAAGAATCATTGCTGGGAAGCTAGTATGATCATTTGGACATAAAAAGAATCTCTGGCTTTTGGAGTTGCCAGAATTCTTGTGTGAGGGCTGATGTTCCTTTATCCTTTGAAGTTGCTGTCCTTTAGAAGGAGCTTGTTATTTTTTGTGTTCTTTTTTTCTCTTAAGGGTTTCAGTATTGTGTAAGTTGGGTTTAGTCGATTGACTTTGTTTCTTGATGCTTCAGAGGGACGAGTCTCAGCTTAGCACTCCTGGGCTGCATGCTCTAACCCTGGGTTGGTAGCTTTGTCCTCTGGCTCCTGGAGGTCAGACACCAGCTGCACTGGGGGACCAAAGTGCTCCCAGGCTACTGGCAAAAGTTCTGTGTTAAGGGACACCAGCAAAATTGCTCCAGCAGCGCAGCAGAGGCTGCTGCTAATGGCTGTATTGCAACGATCGTTGTCAAAAGCACTCCAGAAGAACAGCGAAAGCTGTGCTGTGTGCTGGCTCCCAAGGGTGTGGCCAGGAAGGGACGCTAGGATAGGCTGGCAGACAAGGGGATGTGCAAATCAGACTCACCTTGGTCCTACTGGAAAGACAGCCCTGCTCTCTCTAAGTATGACAATTAACAAAGGTTAGAGTCTCCTAGAGGAGTATGAAGAGTCTTTGCGGGGCAGGTACCTTGTTCCTTTGCAGCTGTCCCTGTGTCAAATGTCCGTGGGTTCCACGCAGACTCAGGCTCCATCTCTTCTGACTGTTTGGGCAATTACCCCTGTCAACTCAAATGTTAATGGGGGTCATGGGATCTTCTGCAGCTAGGATCCCAGAGGTTCATGGCAAGAGTGTGCCACTCCACAGTTATTTCACTCACCCCTTCCTTAGGGGTTGTTCAGGGCAAGGAATAAAGTCCCAGAGCTCAGCAGCTCAGTGCAGGGTTCCCAGGATCCTTCCCCTTCATCCCTGGTGTCTGCATCATCTCTCCATCCACTCTCAGGACATTCTCTTAGACGATCTGTTCAGAGTATGCTGGTCTACTCAATATTCTGGCCTCTTGTCCCATATTCAAAATTATTTTTATTCACAAATGATGTGATTGTTGATGTAGAAAATCCCAAAGCAGCAATAAAAGAAAACTTCCAGAACTAATCAGCAGTTATAGAAAATGACAATATACAAGGTTAATATACAAGTCAAATGCTTTCTTATATTCCAGCAATAAACAATTTGAATTCAAAATAAAAAACAATACCTCTATAGTGTAATAAAAAAAGGAGAAATACTTAGGTATACACACATCTGACAAAATATATCTATGAAAAATTACAAAACTCTGGTAAAACATGAGATCTGAATAAATAAAGAGAAATTTTGTCTTCATTGATTAAAAATCTCAAAATTATTAAAATGTAAGTTCTTCTCAGTGTTTTCTATAAATTGAATCCCAATCAAGATCCCAGCAAACAATTTTGTAGACATTGACAAACTTTCTCAAGTATAAGTGGGATCGCAAAACACACAGAATAGCCAACACAGTACTGAAGAACAAAGTTAAAGGCATATTACCTGAATTTAAGACTCATGAAAAGCTACTGAAATAAAGATAGCATATTGCTAGCGAAAGAACAGGCACATAGATTAATGGAATAGGATATAGAGCCCGGAAATAGCCCAAAACAAATATAGTCAACTTGTCTTAATAAAGGAACAAAGACAGATCAATGAAGAAAGGAGTCTTTTCAACAAATGGTGCTGGAACAACTGAATATCCAGAGGCAAAACAATGAATCTAGACACAGACATTATACCTTTATAAAAATTAATTTAAAATGTATCATAGACCTAAGTATAAAACTCAAAACTAAAAAGATTTTAGAAGAAAGGAGAAAAGAACATCTAGGTAACTTTGTATTTGGCAATTCGATTTTACATCTAACATCAAAAGCACAAACCATTTTTTAAAATTTTGATAATTTGGACACTATTAAAATGATAAACTTCTGCTCTATGAAAAACACATTAAGAGAATCAAATAGCAAGACAGAAACTGGGAGAACATATTTGTAAAATAAATATAATAAAAGACTAAGATTCACAATTACAAAATACTCTGAAAATTACACAGAAAAATGAACAACTCAATTTTTTAAAAAATAAGCAAGCAATCTGAAAAAAACACATCACCACAGAATATATGCAGATAGAATATAAGCATATGAAAAGATTCTCAGTTGTATTTTCATTAGAGAATTACAGACTAAAATAACAATGAGATATCATTATGCACCTATTACAACAGCTAACATTCAAAAATCCTGGCAATATCAACTGCTGGCAAAGGTGCTGTAGCAACAGGAACTCTCGTTCATTGCTGTTGAGTATGAAAAATTGTACAGCGCTTTCGGAAGAAATTTTGACATCTTCCACAAAGATAAACAAAATTTTATCACACTTTACAACAATTGAGCTTCCAGGTATTTACTCAAATGACTTGAAAACATATGTCCGCACATCAATTCAAAAAGATTACACAGAAACAGCGTTTTGAACAAACACAAGTGAACATCTTCTAACCTAAAGAGAATTTTTTATTTTACAGTTCCCGTGATCTTTATATTGTTAGGTTTTGATTTAAAATGGGTGATAGGCAGATATGCCAGCAGGGCCCTTTGAATTTGGTTTAGATTTTTATTTGTTCACTTGTTGAAATATTCTGCATGCTGTTTTCAGAATCTAGAAGGCTGTAGCCTTTTGAGCAGAAAGGGTGCATTAAGTCGGTTTGTACATTTTAAGCAGATGCGAGGAAACTGCCTAAAGAAAGAGAACAAGGAAGGGAGGCATGTACCTCTTATTTCTTTTGCTGGCTTTCCTTAGTAAGTGTCAGAATCATATTTTATTATAGCAAGTGCACAGATGATTTTCTAAATTGCTTTTAAGGCTGGAGTCGGAGATGGAGACCTTGTTTATGGAATAAAAATTTGGTTAAAATAGTACTCAGGAAAAGGGACACAGAAAGGTATAAAAATATTAAATTTGAAGGTCTATTCCAGAAACAGAGGGAGAAAGAAAAAGAAAAAGTTGTTACCCTGGAGTCATAACAAGAAAGCATCTCCACAGGCCTGTTCCCAAACTTTGAGGACAAGGATTTCAGAGAGCATCTGATATTCTTGTTACAAAGTGGGCATATGGGCTGGGCATGGTGGCTCATGCCTGTAATCTCAGCGCTTTGGGAGGCCAAGGCAGGCAGATCACTTGAGGTCAGGAGTTTGAGAACAGCCTGGCCAACATGGTAAAACCCTATCTCTACTAAAAATACAAAAATTAGCCAGTTGTGGTGGCACGGGCCTGTAATCCCAGCTACTCAAGAGACTGAGGCAGGACAATCCTTTGAACTTGGGAGCTGGAAGTTGCAGGGAGCCGAGATTGCACCACTGCACTCCAGCCTGGGAGACAGAGTCAGACTCTGACTCAAAATCCAAAACAAAATAAAGCAAAACACAAAGAGAGCATATGAAAACTATTTATTTAAAAAATACGAATAAATACACTTTTAACATACGAAATTAAAATATTTAAAAGATGTGGCACCGACTGCTCATTAAAGGGGAACATCAAAGAGTCCATTTCTCAATTGTGAGTAAATATTCCAACCAAAGAACATTTATGATCACCCTCTCAACTCCCTTTTCCAACCTCGATGATAACCCACATGCTTTGTACTGCAGAAAACTCAGCAATAAAGTTAATTTATGTTCTTCTCTTGCCTTTGCAGTTTGTTTTATATGGCTTAATTATCTAGAAATTTAGAATAATGAAATAAAAATTTTCAATAAAGTGCATAGATACATTATGTTTCAACTCCATTCTATAATACCTCATCATAATTAATTTTATCTATTTTTTTCAAACTTAGTATCCAGTTTTCTCCTGTATTGGAAATATGCACACACTATTGTGTTAAAATGCAGTCAATATAAGGGTATTTTTCTTGTACTTCCAGGAATAAAAGCAAGTTTCATATAACCTTCAACAAAACACTGTTTATGTAAGTGTAAAGCTTAGAATCCTATTCAAAGCAAAAAAAGTAAACTGAAAAATAATTATCAATACCTATTATAATGTTTTTGTTATAATTTATTTTTATTATTGTCAGCCATGTAATTAATGTAGTTTTAAAGTGACACTAATTCCAATTCTAATGCCATATTAATCAGAAGTTACTAAACTGCTGAAGCACAAAAAAAAATCTATTTGGCTCCAGATTTCATTGAAGTATATATTTTTTCTTTAAATAAAAATATCATAATGGATAGAACATATTCTAATCAAAGCTTTGTGCATTAACTTGTGTTTGTAAAATAAATCTCTGCTATATGAGTCATTAGTATGTTTCCTTTGAGGAAGAATGACTGATTTAAAAAAAAATTTCTAAATAGATCATGAAAAAATATAGTTACATAATCTATGACTAAGACTTTTAAGACTAACTATTGTCTTATTTCTGTACAATTAGTGTTTTCCCTGTGTCTTGACATATAAATCTTTTTTTTTTTTTACTTAAGATGTAGACTTGCTCTGTCACCCAGACTGGAGTGCAATTGTGCCATCTCCACTCACTGAAATCCTGCAACTTCTGCCACCCAGGTTCAAGCAATTCTTCTGCTTCAGCCTCCCAAGTAGCTGGGACTACAGGCGCCCACCACCACACACAGCTAATTTTTGTATTTTTAGTAGAGACGGGGTTTCACCATGTTGGCCAGGCTGGTGCCAAACTTCTGACCTTAAGTGATCTGCCTGCCTTGTCCTCACAATGTGTTGGGATTACAGGCATGAGCCACCATGCCCGGTTTTGACATATAAATCTTATTCTACAGATTTGGAATAATAATGAAATGTGACTAGTCCTTTCTGTGTATTAAAAGTATTTAGTATGATAAATGGTAGTCGTTTGTCAAGGGCTTAGTGGATATAACTAATTGCCTTAGGAACTCAAAAAAAAATAGATACTATGAAGGAGAAAGAAGAGAGAATAAATGGGAGGGAACTGGAAGGGAGTGAAGGGACGAGATGGGTAGATTAACCAACCCGAAGTTGCATAGATATTAAGCAGCCAGCTGAAAGGTATGTAGATGGGTGGTGGTTTGGCTATGATCCTGATATAGGGTGATCTAATCAGGAATGACTAGCCTGTACCACTATACTGTGGCATCATCTGTCATGCATTCTTCATTGAATGTCATGTTCTTCATTGCATAACTGGTTTCAGTAACCTAAATTAAACCCTACTCTGTTAATTGGGACATTTGTTGATTTCACATCTAATTCTACCCTACTTCTACTTTAAGCGTGGTCATTTGCAAAAGTATCAGGCAAAGAAAAAAATAAAGCAATGGATTAAGAATGAGAAAAATAGAGCAATTAGCAAGGGAACAGTATATAGCACTAGATCTTTGCACTTTATGCTTTTCAATAATATTAAAAACAGGTAAATCATATAAATCATATAAATCTAATATAAGTTAGCTGGAGGAATTAAATTCCTCCAGCTAACTTATATACTGTCTATGTATAGAATATATGTAGGAATACTTTTTTAGTATGAAATATGATAATAATTCTGCTCTATTTCTTTAATGTAATCCCACTGATACTCATTTTGGTGTTTTCAGTTCCAGGGATTTGTGTTCTTTATAAATCCATTTTAAGCAAAGCTTCTTTGTTTATTATCTAACATTAAATTAGTTTTACCAAACTTTCGCAAACTTTTGAATAACATGCATTGCATCAAAAAATAACATATATTAACCTTTACATGTAACAAATATCTGATATAGTTATTGTGCCAGGCAGAGTTGTACGCATTTACATACAAATTTATATTAAATTTTCCCAACCTGGGAGAGAGACTTTATTATTTTGCCCATTTTGCAAATAAGGAAACTGAGGCATAGAACAGCAAATAACACAGAGAAGAAATATTTTAAGATTCCCTTGTTCACCAGGAATATTCACTCTTTGTAGGAAAAACGTTTCATAATCATGCCAAGAGCAATGCTAAATTTTATTACTGTATTAGGCATATAAATATTATGCAT
Source organism: Hylobates moloch (assembly GCF_009828535.3). Lineage (NCBI taxonomy): Eukaryota > Metazoa > Chordata > Mammalia > Primates > Hylobatidae > Hylobates > Hylobates moloch. The sequence goes on along the minus strand of NW_026652280.1, from coordinate 12,483,400 downwards.
GGGAAAAGTTTTTTATCCCAAGTTAAAGCAGCATAAGCTTATTTATTAAAATAAATTTTAGATATATATACATGTTTACAAATAAAAGATGAATATGTGCATATATAATGCATATTAAATTGAAAACAAATTTTTATTCAAGTTAGAAATAAGAAAAAATTAGAAGGTGAAAACAATATGTGCTTTCTTTCCATTTATAAAAAATCAATAAATTTTAAAGTGAATAAATCAGAAAATAAAGGATATTACTTAGGTAGATTGTTAGAAGCCACATTTTTTTCTTTGGCTATTATTACCTTCAAATACTCCTTTTAAAAATTTAAATTCTAATATAATCTATCAGTAGATAATTTACTGAGTACATCTTGTCATGTGTAGTACAGAAAATAAAGGGAATGTAAATTTTACCCCTTTTCAGCCTGCAAGATTTAAGCTCATTTTGTGGATGGTGGAAGGAGGGTAATAAGGGACTCATAGCCAAATACACGACAAAACCAGCCAGAGAGAACAATGGCCACAGGATTGGGAGAGATGTCAGGTGTTCCTGGAATGGGCTTCAGAGGGGAAGGCTTTGTTTTTGTTGCTGTTGTTGTTTTAACTGAGTAAGGAATGTGATAGAGACCTGCTGGGAGCACGAAAACACAAATATTTGTGCCACTTTTGTTAAAAAGAATTTAGCTCCGTGGATGAGGAGATATAAAGTTAGTATCTAGAAAAAGAACACAAATGAATTCCAAGATGATGATGATGATGATGATGATTATTTTGAGACAGGATCTCCCTCGGTTGCCCAGGCTGGTGCAGTGGTGCATTCATGGTTCACTGTAGCCTCAGCATCCTGGGCTCAAGCAATCTTCCCGCCTCAACCTCCCAAGTTGCTGGGACTACATGCACATGCCACTACACCCAGCCAAATTTTGTACCGTTTTTTGTTGATGTAGAGTCTCGTTATGTTGCCCAAGCTGGTCTTGAACTCCCAGACTCAAGCAATCCTCCCATCTCAGCTTCCCAAAATGCTGAGATTACAGGCATGAGACACTGTGCCTGTTCTCCAAGATTAATTTTGAAACATTAAAATAGAATTTTAAAATTCAGTGAATCAAGTCAGCAGAAAGTCAGTGGATCCAGGAAATATGTTTAAGATGAAATAATACACAACTTCCAAAAAAGTATTGTTTCAATATTTAATATGTTTTTTACTCTACTATGAAGAAAGATAAAGATTAGAAAAATAAGAGAAATTTGCCATAAAATACAGAGACTAAAAATCGAAATCATCAAAAAGTCAACATAAAATAATCAATGACATCTATAAATAATACGAAGGGTTAGGGGAGATGACATATAAAATACAAACAACACTTTTTTTATTTGTGGCTTAGTAAGATAACTGTGATCCTAGGAATATAACCAACCAGTTCTAAAACACCTCTGGTTACTCAGCAGCAACCACCCAGGTCTTAAGTGAGAACTCTGGTCATAATCACTTATTTCTCTCTATCCCTGAACTTCCATATCTGAACCACTGGCCAATCCTTCCTTTTTACTTCCCGTGGACAAATATCTCACATATTTATTCAGTACCCTGAGACTATACTAGTCTAAGTTATCATTTTATTTTATCATAACTATCTCACAGCTTCCTTGCTGTTTTCTCACTTCTAATCTTCTCCAGGTCTAATCTTTTATACATACAAGGGCCAAAGTAGCTTTTTGAAAGGACTTTATCTTTCTTTTTCTTTCTTTCTTTTCTTTCTTTCTTTCTTTCTTTCTTTCTTTCTTTCTTTCTTTCTTCTTCTTTCTCTCTTTTTCTTCTTTCTTTCTTTCTCTCTTTTTCTTATTTGTTTCTCTCTTTTTCTTCTTTCTTTCCTTCTCTCTCCTTTCTTTCTTCTTTTTCTTTTATTTCTTTCTTTCTCCTTTCTTTCTTCTTTCTTTCTTTGTTTCTTTCTTTCTCTCTTTCTTTCTTTCTTTCTTTCTTTCCTTTGCATATTGCTTACTTTGTTTTGCTTACTGGTGAACAATGGTCAGTAATTAGTTTTATATTCCTTTTAAAAAAGAACGCAGAAAGGTTTATAAAACCTTTATATAAGTTTCTGGAATCTGTAATCAAATAAGTTTGGTACACATGTTAGCTGAAAAATATTTTTGCCTCGAACCTCTATGTTAGTTATGTGTTCAGGTTGCAAGGAATGGAGACCCAGATTGCCTGAAAGAATGGATTTATTTTATTTTATTTTATTTATAATTGACACATAATAATTGTGTGAAAAGACAATTTTCTCATGTTGTTCTCATGCTCCAAATGTTTCTGTGTTTTTATTGCATCCCACTCTCCATTGCTTTACACATCTTTAGCTACAAAACCAGTTTATTTCTATTTTAAGACAGTTTTTTGCTCTTCAAAACCATCAGGCCTGCAGTTTTGCCTACTTAGACCCTTTGTCTGCCCCCATCAATCGACTGGATTCTCCTTATCTGACTGGCTTCAGCTTAAATGAGACCTTGGAGCATGAGATTTATGGAGATTCTTCCACTTTCTCCTATATTGCTTCCTCATCAGAACTGGGACAGAAGAGTCAAGTAAGGTATTAAATTTTGTTTTGTCTTCGTTGATATAGAAAGAGTCCCACAGCACTTGGGAAGGGTTTGCTATTGTCATTATTGCTGATGTACCCCAACATCCTAGAAGACAAAGTAGGTACTCCATAAATAATTGTTGAGTAAATTAAAATAATAATATAGTTAGTATTTTAAAATTTCCATTCAGCAAAGCTTCTCTCTTCTTTTACCTCCTACTCCATCCCTGCTAGGAAGTCTTTCAGACTTAGATACATGCAATGGAGATGGGAGAGAAGAAGGTTGATTTATTTAGGTGTTACTTCATTTAGGTTTCTTTGCGAATATCAGCCTTCTTGGGCAGAGAAATATTTCCTGACCAGTCTGAGTGCAATAGCAAGCTCATACCATCTTTATTCTCTTTCTCTGTTCCATATTTCTTCTTAGTGTCTTCTCTTTTTTATTCCGCTAAAATTCTCAGCCAGAGCCTTTTGTGTCTGTTTAGGGAACTGGCTGAGGTCCTCAGCTTTGGGGGACACCAGGGGGGCTACCAGGGATTGGGATGATGCAGCTGAGACCACCTTCCTTGGCAGCCAAGCAGGCTATTCAGCAGGCACAAGCCCTACAGTAGTTGACCAGGGATACCAGTTTGCACTGGATGTGCATATGACGAGATGGTTTCAGTTGGAGCCTGTGGCAACATGTGGCGTGCCTGAGAACTCTAATAGGCTTTTGGTCGCAACTATGGAAGGCAGCTGAGCTCTGGTATTCATTGATAGAGAAGCAGTCAGTAGCTGCATATGCTGCCCTTCAGTATTGTGAAAGTGTGACAGGATGGGTTATTGTCATTGGGTGGATGACTTACCCAATAGCAGGGTGGGTACATTCATGGGTAACAACCTCCCGGACTGGGACAGCACAGACATCCACTTTAGCAAAGTGGGATGCCTACTTAGAACAGTGAAGTATGCTGAGCACAAGCCCCTTAGCAGCAGAATTACAAGAAGTCTTGGAACCTGTAGCCCTAATGCAAGATAAGTCCATGGGGCCTGAGGCACCCCTAGACCCTAAGCCATCACTGTTTAAGGAAAAGCGCCACCCCCCAATCCCTGATGGGTCATGGTATACAGATGGGTGTACCTGGGGTGCTGTTGCTGCCTGGACTGCTGTCACAGTCCAGCCTAGTACTGACATCATATGGTTTAATACTGGGTGTGCACAAAGTAGCCAATGGGCTAAACTCAGAGCAGTGTGAATAGTGTTCACCAAGAAGGTGACACCTATGGTTATCTGCACCAATAGCTGGGCAGTTTATCAAGGCTTAACCTTGTGGTTAACTACCTGGACGTTACAGAATTGGCTAGTTGGTCCCTAAGCCATGTAGGGACAAGCCATGTGGCAAGACCTATGGGAGGAAGGATGACCTCCTCTGACCAGGTATGGGAGCAAACAGTAATTTGTTCTTGCCTGCTCCAATGCCCCTAAAGCTAGGAGAACAAAAAACCTGGCTTCAGCCATGGACCTTCCAAGCCTCCCACCCCCCATTGCAGGTGGTTAGCCATTGTAACTCCCTGGGGGGAGGACCTGAAGTATAATTTACATGTCACTCCTTGGGTATTAAATGTATGCCCTCCACGATTAACCATTAGTAGAGGAATGGCCAGAAAAAGAACACTCCTCCAGGGAACATATGTATTGTCTGTGTGTGTCCTGGCACTTACATCCACAATCTATGAAGAACTGGACATAGCTAGAGACTTGGAGTCCCATGGCTAATGCCTGGAATACAACATGCCAAGGGTTGAATAGAGAACGCCACAGAACTAATGGCATACCTGTCCCCTGGTTGACCCATAGAATTTACGATGGGTAGGTCTGGCTGATAGAAACACACCTGGTGCCCCCACCACAGGTACCACGATGTATAGAGCAACATTAGGGTATTGTCACCATGGGGTGGTTGCCCACCATAGCCTGAAGTTGTTGCTGTCTGTATGGCTGTTATGGCCTATGGTTTCAGTGTTCCACCCTGTGGGTGCATCTCCCAACTAAAGGAACTCCCTCAGCCTAAGGGGTGGAGTGTAAGGAAAATGAATGTGCTTCAGTCAAGAATAGGTTGAAATAAACGTTCAGTACAGCATGACACAGCAGGTTTGGAGTGCCGGTGCACCATCCCATGCATTATGTGCCTGTTTGTGTGAACTCATACCTGGCTTTGAGCCACTATTGTCTGTAAGTTACATAAACGTGTCACCGATACTGTGAGAGGGCATGTGCATAATGGAGCTAGCTACCTTGCAGGCAGATGGGCAGAGCCAGGAAATGGTGAGCACACCAGGGAACACAGCTGCAGGTGTGGGGATGAGCAGGAACCATGGTGCTGTGCTGAGAGGGTCTGTGGCCAGAGCGGGCAGCCAAGACAAAGCCTTGCAACTGGAGAGAGAATAAAGCCATGTTGCAACTGCCTATGATTTCTCAGGTGTTTTTCCAGCTACCTGCCACCTGCCCACCAACTTCCCATGGACCTCAGTGTGGGCTAGAACCTGACAAAGGGTACATATGACAAAGTAGGTGCTCAATGAATATTTGTTGAGTGGATTGAAATATTAATGGAGTTAGTAGTGTAAAAGTCCTGTTCAGCAAAACTTCTCTCTTTTTCTACCTTCTACCTGACCCTTTTATGGAGTCTTTCAGGCTTAGATGCATGCAGTGGAGATAGGATGGAAGAAGTTGGAATTCTTCTTTTGTTTATATTTTTGCCTCCTCAGATTCTCACTAGTCCAGTACCTCTCACACCTCTTAGTGTATCAGAATTCACAGAACTTTGCCCACACTTTCAGTTTTAACTTATCAGGCTCAGGTATTTTATAAAGTGCCTCAGGCCCTTGGTTTTAATGGGTTTTCAGCCAAAAAAAAAAAAAAAAAATCAAATCCTGTCCATTATCAAGGTCCTGAGTCAGGCTGAGGGGCCCTGCATTAGGGAATGTGAACACTTTTGCAAATCCAGAGCAACTAGAATCTAGAGTTCATTCCCTTAGGAGATGAAGAAGTCACAACTGGCTGGATCTATCAGTCCTGGATCCCTCTCTTGAGAAAATTTACAGTTGTGGATTTCTGACATCCATATTCTAGGTGCTGGCTGTGGACTCCTCTCTCTGCCTCAGGCCATAGGTCATCCTCTTCACACAGACTCTCTCTCCACCAGCACCACCTCTCTCACATCAACAGGCATCAAAATCACCTGGAGTGCTTGCGAACCACAAGCTTCTGATTCAATCATTTGGGGTAGGGCCCAATGATTTGCATGAATAACAAGGTCCCAGTGGATGCTGCTGCTGCTAATTCACAGACCACACTTTGAGAAGCATTACTCCAAGTAATTTTCTGGCAATGTGTAAATCTAACATGAATCTACTTCCTATCACAGGTACATTTTGCCAAAATAAATCTTACAGGTTTTATACTGCAGTTGGTTTACAATACAGCCATTTTTTTCTCTGTTATCAACTAAAAATTCCAGGAAGTAAGTATTTTGCTTGAAGATTCTTTCATCTGATGAAAGGGAAAGGTGCCTTCTTTTCTCCCTGTGGCAGTAGGGCTTTAGGAACACAGAACACATGGAAATTTTTCCAAATAATCCTCACTCTACTGTCTCTTTACTAGGTGATCACTGACGGGGTAAGACTAGCTTTCCAATCTCTAGCTCCTTTGATATCCCAGCCAAAACAGAGAGAGAAAGTATCTCTATTAAGGCTTCTTTACATTTATCATGAGTCATAACTTTGAAAGAAACATAATAGAATAGTTTTGGGCTTTTAAAATGTCTGAATTGAATATAGACTACACTCCTGAAAATATTAAACATATTTCCTGTAGTGGTCTACAAATTTTTCTTTCTGAGTTGATATAACATCTTTTTGAAGCAGAATAAGATCAAGGATATAAAATATTTTGTTATTACGCAACATAGCGTCTCTTATTTATATTAGAAATATTAAAGAAAATTGTAATTGTAGGGAGAGTTTATTTTAGACATCTTCCCATATGTGCAAATTTTGAAGAGTTTGGTAGGCTCTGAGATAGATCTGTCCCTTTGAGGGTTTCAAGTTTTTGCATCAGAAATCAAGCACAGTAACTCCCAAGTCCAGAGCTAAACAACTACTCTAAGATTTTGTAAAAAACAAAACCAACAAACAAAAAACCACACTGACAACAAACAGGTGCAGAAGACCTAAAAGTCTATTTCTTTCATAGGTGTAGCAAATTAATATGGAATTTCTGTATGCATTAGCTTTTCTTTTCATTTCTACAAACCTTTTTCATTACTCTAAAATTAGCCTACTGCATTTTATTTCCAGCTCATTTTTCTTGTGCTTTTTCAAAATTTCAAATTTCATATATCATTATATTTTAAAATGATACCTTCCCTTTTGGGCATAAAGAATTAGAGGCTTTCAGACAGGAGCACTCATGTGCTTATTATTTTTCATGCTTAGATTATTCTTAGCAAATAAAACTATTTTCAATCATCTTTCACTTATCTTTAAATTCAGAGGTTAACATTATAAATTATGTTTAAATATTTTTTCTATTCATTGCTTCTGAAATTTCATAATTCATATTCATTATAAAGACACAGTAAAGCAGGACTGACCAAGGAAGAAAATAACTCAACAGATTTACTAGGAGAAACTGCATTTTCATAGGTTTGAATGTCTAAGATATTAATAAAAATTAATCTGTTATTCAAGAATAATTAATGTCTGACAAAATTTGAGGAAAGTGACTGTGTCTAGGCTTCGAGGGGATTGACTGGAAAGGGACATGAAGGAAGTTTCTGGGATAATGGAAATGTTTTGTGCCTTGGTATTTTATAATCCAAGTATTTGTATGTAGTTTGCCTTATGCTTTTGAAAACTCTCATGGAACTGTATAACATCTGTAGCGTTTACTGTAAGTATTCATACTTCAGCAAAATACAAATATGTCTATAAATACAGAAATAATTCTATAAAAATCTATTACCAACATTTCTGTATCACTGTTTTTATATACAGTGAAGTTAAATAAATCAACTTTTCAACAGACACCTTTTTAAGGAGAAATTTATAATGATTGAAGAAATATTTATATTAATAAAAGTTTTAAATAATCTCACTCTGTACTAGCATTGTAATTTGAAGAATATTTTAACTAATTTTTTCTAAGGATAATTGCTGACTTTACTTGTCACTAAAACTTACATGCCTGAGAGACTACTTACTCTTTAAGATATAAAAAGAAGTCTTTATTTAACTTTCTTAGAATCTGTTTCATTTTGACAGTCTCTAGGAAACCAAGAGATCAACACAGGAAATTATTCTAAAGAAAACTTAGAAGAAGAAAAATGTTTTTATTTATCTTGATTTCTCTGTTAGTAAGAGAACCAGATCTCTTAATGTAATTATACTAAGAAATGAATATGCAAGACAGAAATACATGGGAATTATTTCTTCCTAGCATGTCTTGATATTTAACCTAACTACTTGGAATCAAATTCTACATATATACCCAAAGGGAGTAACATCTATATGGATTTGAGATGCATAGTGACTGCTAAGTGTTATTGTAAAAACATTTCTAAAGTTTGATTGAGGTATAATTTACACACAACAAACTACACATATTAAAAATGCACAACTTGATGAGTTGTGACCTTTGTACACATCCTTGAAACTATGACTAATGTCAAGACTGTAAGCAAATTCTCATCACTCCAAAATGTTTCTCTTAGTCCTCTTCATTCTTTCTTTCCACTTTTTTCCTACCTCTCCTCCTCAGGCAAACACAGATGGTGCTTCTGTTACTATAGAATAGTTTGGATTTTCGTGAGTTCTTATATAAATGAAATCATACAGTATATATTTTTTGGTATGGCTTCTTTCGTTTACTATAATTGTTTATAGATGCTGTTTCATGTATCAATAGTTTATCCCTTGGAGTCAAGTAGTATCCATCATGCGTATATACCTCTATCTGTTTATCCATTCAACTATTCATAGGCATCTAAGTTGTTTCTTCTAAGTTATGGCCATTAAAAGTATAGCCAATTTGAATATTCATGGACACATCTTGGTATGGGCCTATGCTTTACTTTCTTTTCGGTAAATACTTAGGAGTGAAATAGCTGGATCAACCGAGAGGTATATATTTAACTTTTTAGGCTATCACAAACTGTTTTCTGAAGTTTTCATACTATTTTACAGTCCCACCAGTAGTGTATAAGTTGTCCAGCTATTCCCAGATTTTCACTCGCACTTCGTATGGTAAGTCTGCTTTTAATTCAAGCCATTCCAACAGGTGTGAAATATCTCATTATGGTTTTTATTGCGTTAATAACTAATGATTGATGATCTTTTCCTGTGTTTATTTGCCATCTATTTATCTTCTTTGATGAAGTATTTACTCAAAATTTTTTTATCATTTTGTAATGTTGTATTTGACCATAAATTTCCTTAATAATAAGTTTTGTTTTTTTCTTTGTTTTAAATATGAAATCTCACCATGTTTCCCAGGCTAGCCTTGAACTCCTGAGCTCAAGTGATCCTCCCAGCTTAGCCTCTTGATTAGCTGGGATTACTGCATGCTACTCCTATTGAGTATTTTAAATAAACTTTTAATTTTAGGATAGATTTATATTTGCAGAAAAATTGCAGTCATATCCCAGCATATTAGATATACCTGACACACAGATTTCCCTATTGTTAACATTACTATGGTGTATTAGTCACAACTGGTGTATCTATATTCATTCACAATTATCAGCTAAAGTACATACTTTATTGTGATTTCCTTGGTTTTTAATACAATGTCTTTTTATCTAAGATACCACATTACATGTAGTTATCGTGTCTCTTTAGGCTACTCTTTGGCTGTGACAGTTCTCTAGATTTTACTTCCTTTACTTGATGATCTTGACAGTTTTGAGAAGTACTAGGCAGACATTTTGCATAATGTCTCTCGTTGTGGATTTTACTCAACTTTTTCTCATGATGAGACTTGTGGAGTAGTTTGAGGAGGAAGACCACAGAGCTGAAAGGCCATTCTCATCACATACTATCAACACATCACTGATGGTGTTAACTCTGACCTGGCTGAGGTCAGGCGTGTCAGGTTTCCTTTGTTTGCCCAGGATGAAGTCATGCTTTTCCTCCAAATTTCCATACTATATTCATTAGACAATAGGCATGTAAGGGATGGGAAGCTATGCTCTGCCTCCTTGGTGATGGAGTATATAAATACATTATTTGGAATACTCTACTTGAGCTTTGTCTATTTTACCCTAATTATTTACTTATTCAACCACTTAATTTGTAACAGTATACATCCATTTATATTTATTTTATAGTTTTCATTATTCTTCAATTTAAATTTATGTATTTATTTATTGTTCATAGTCTTCTAGATTTGCCTACAAAGACTCTTTCCGTTAGGTACTGTATCTCCTGGATAGACCTCCATTTTTTTGTTTGGCACTTTCTTACATTTTGGCACTATAAGATGGTCCAGGATCGTCTTATATATTTTGCGTTTCAGATATCCAAGATGCTCTGGCTGCTTTTATTAGAGAATAATATTAAAATCAAGATCCGCACTTTGGGAAGCTGAGGTGGGCAGATCACCTGAGATCAGGAGCTGGAGACCAGCCTGGCCAACATGGTGAAACCCCATCTCTACTAAAAATACAAAAATTAGCCAGGCATGGTGGCACATGTCTGTAATCCCAGCTACTCGGGAGGCTGAGGCAGAAGAATCCCTTGAACCTGGGGTAGGGAGGTTGCAGTGAGCCGAGACCGCGCCATTGCACTGCAGCCGGGCAACGGGGCAAGACTCCGTCTTAAAAAAAAAAAAAAAAAAAGCTGGGCACTAATTGTGCTTATTACTACTGTGGTGGTGTTGCTTCTAGGCCCTCTCAGCAGACAGAACAATCAATTTTATGTGTCTATACTAACTTGTGTTACACACCTATCTAATCACTTTTTTTATCATCTGTGTCTATGTTTACTATACATGAGTTCATGTAAATTCCCACAGGTAATGTGAGAGAGTTCTTATTTCCCCACATTTTTGCCAACATTGTCAGTGACCAACTTTTTTATTATAACTCTTTTAGTGGCTGTGAATTGGCATTTCATAGTGACTCTGTTTTGCATTTATCTAATTATTAATGATGTTGAACATATCTTCATAAACTTATTGTACATCTTGGGGAAATGTGTATTCAAATAGTTCATGTATCTTTAATTGAGTAGTCTATTTATTACTGGGACATACAATTTCTTTAAATATTATATATACTGGACTCACATAAAATTTGCAAATGTTTTCTCCATTATATGAATTGTCTTTTGACTTCATTGATACTGCTCTTTGAAGGGCAATAGTCATTAGTTTTTATGAAGCCCAAGTGATCTATTTTTTTTGTTGTTGTTGCTTGTGCTTTTAGGGTCAGGCCTAAGAAACAATTACCTAGTCCAATGTCATAAAGATTTACACCTATATTTTCTTTAAAGGGTTTTATAGTTTTAGATCTTATATTTATGTCTTTATCTATTTGAGTCGGTTTTTGTACATAGTATTAGATAGGAGTCCAACATTGTTACTTTTCTTATGTGGGTTTCCACTTGTCCCAGAATCATTTGCTGGAAAAAAAAAAAAAATTATTCTCCAATTAATTGTCTAGGTACCCTTGTCAAAAATAAATAGACTATAAATATAAGTATTTATTTCTGGTTTCTCAATTCTATTGTCTATATATATCTAATTCTAGTACAATACAAAATTGATTACTGAAGATTTGTAGTAAGCTTTGAAGCTAAGAAATGTAGTAAGATTTAAAATTAGGAAACGTGTCCTCAGACTTGGTTCTTTCTTATTATTGTTTTGGCTATCATGAGTTTCTCGCATTTTCATATAAATTTAAGGATCAGCTTGTCAATGTTTACAAAAATATGAAAAAAGGTCTGTTAAGGTTTTGATAGATCTGTTGGAGAATACATAGACTAATGTGGGGAATATTGTCATCTTAGCTATGTTAAATCTTCTAAATCATAAACACAGAATATCTTTGATATAGATAATTATTCTTTAATATCAGCTCATATATTTAACATACAATAAAAAACTTTTGTACTACTGGTGTAATGTGTTTATATGGTAATAGTATAAAGTTATCTTCTGGTGACATTGAAAAACTATAAACTTGCCTATAAGATGATAAAATTAATAATAGGGTTATTAATTGTTGTAATTTTAAAAAGTTAAAATAAATACAGCTGAAAATGTATAAAGATATTTCATAGGAAAAATGATAAATTGGTATATATATATATATATACACACACACACACATCAGAATATACTTTTGATTTTAAAAAGTTAAAATAAATAACATAGCTCAAAATTTATAAAGAAAGATATTTCATAGGAAAAAAGATAAATTGGTATATATACACACCCACACAAACACACACACACATCAGAATATACTTCTATCTGTATATGTTTTCAGACTTCAATATTTATTTATTTATTCTTAGATACTTGCTCTGTTTCCCAGGCTGGAGTACAGTAGCACAATCACAGCTCACTGCAGGCTTGAAGTCCTAGGCTCAAGCAGTTTTCCTGCTTCCGCTTCCTGAGTAGGTAGGGCTACAGGCTCATGGCATCATGCCCGGCTACATTTATTTTTTGTAGAACTGGAGTCTTGCTATGGTACCCAGGCTGGTCCCAAACTCTTGGCCTCAAATGACCCTTCCACCTCAGTCTCCCAAATTACTAAGATCAGACTCCCATATTAAAGAAATAGCTCTGGAAAAAGCAACAAGTAAGTTATAACAATTTCACAAATTACAATTTAACTAATCTTTTTCTGGAATCACAGTATTTTACAAGGGTTCAATAGAGACCATGCAGAGAGTTTGTATTTTCTACAATCTATTTTTCCTCTATGTTCAATTGTAATCATTTAAACACTCAGCCAAGAGCCTCCCAAGAATGAAAGGGCATCTGAAATGTCCTGAGAACAATCATATCTATATTACATAGGCCACAATAGGACATAGGCATGAACATGGCTCTAATGTCCTATAACTTCCACCTTGTTAAAGTTATCTGGCAAAATAAAGAAACACCAGCATCAGTTCATAAAAAAGAATGTGCAATGTTCATAAGGAAGAATTGTGCAAACAATGTTAATTTGTAGATAAGCCTGCATTCTTAGTGACAGTGTCATAGCAAAAGGAGTGTCACTTTAGCAAAAGTAACAAAAAACTAGATTTGAAACTCAGTTAGCTTATATATTTATGGTGAAACAAAGGTGAGTTTTATTGTAGCAAAGGCTTTTAATATACTGGTCATGGCTGCTAAATTAACTGTGGTGATGTCTAAAGTTTTCAAGTCTCTTGACAGATTTTGTTTCTCATCTACTCTGAAGCTGACAGCTGCCATTATGGTTGCCTCCGCATGTCTTACTGGCATTCTGGGTGTTAAGACTGACAAGCATTACTTGCTATGATTTAAAGGGAAAAGAAATGTTTGTCCTTTATAAATATTGGATATTGGAAATATGTTTATTAGTGGTAGAAAAACATTGGAATGGTTAAAAAGTTTAATTAATAATTTATAGCTACATACAGTAGTTCAAAATTTGGATTAAATAGCATACAGATTAAGTTTTAGGAAGCAAAATCAGAACAGAAGAAATAAAATGAGAAGAAAAAACAAGAAGTGGTTTATCTCAGGAGCTCAAAGCTTTTAGTGTGTGTAAGTAATTTATGGCTTTCAAAATTGCAAGATGTTTAAACATGTTTAATAACATCCAGACTAAGACAAATAGCAAAAATTGTCAATATAAATTTTTCCAAGCCCATAAATGTTAGAGTTGAAAAGTACCTTAATGTAATTTACTCCATCCCTCAACTTTCCAGAGGATGAAGCTGAGGACTACAAAAGTAAAGCGATTACCCAGTACAAGAGAACAAATAAGGAAGAGTTCTCCTGATTCCCATGACTGCCAATATTGACAAAAGATATTTCTTATCCCTCAATATGCTATGATTAATGAATGTCATATTAAGTATAGTATTCTCTTTAGCCTTTGTTCTGGACCAAATGCTTGTGTCTCCCTAAAGTTCATGTGTTGATGTCCTAACTCCCAATAGGATGGTAGCTGGAGATGGGGTCTTTGGAAGGTAATTAGGTTTAGATGAGGTCATAAGGGTGGGACAGCACGATGGGATTAATGCCCTGATAATAAGAGGAAGAGAGACCAGTGTTCTTTCTCTCTCTGTGGTATGAGGACCCAGTGAGAAGGTGGCCTTTCTTCAAGCCAGTAAGAATATCTTTACCTCACCTGAAACTGAATCTACCGGCACCGTAATCATGGATCTCTCAGCCTCCATGACTATGAAAAATAAATAACTGGCTGGGCGTGGTGGCTCACGCCTGTAATCCCAGCACTTTGGGAGGCAGGAGCGGGCAGATCACAAGGTCAGGAGTTCGAGAACAGCCTGACCAACATGGTGAAACCCCTCTCTACTAAAAACACAAAAATTAGCCGGGTGTGGTGGTGGTTGCCTGTAATCCCAGGTACTCAGGAGGTTGAGGCAAGAGAATTGCTTGAACCCAGGAGGCAGAGGTTGCAGTGAGCTGAGACCACGCCATTGCACTCCAGTCTGGGTGACAGAGTGAGACTCTGTCTCAAAAATAAATAACTAAATAAATAATAAAATAAATAAATAAATACTTGTTGTTTAAGTCACTCAGTCTGTGGTATTTTGTTATAGCAGCCTGAGCTAAGCAAACCTAATAGCACTTATACTTTTCTAAATTGCAGAATTATACTTCTAAGTATAATTAATTCAGGGGTTACTGGATATAGTGTTCATGATTGAATTGAGAAAACAAGTAATTTAAATCAACTAAAACAATGTTGAAAATGGAATAACCTAAAATATCCTGAGCAGAAATCTAACAATATTTCTAAAATACAGTGAGAGTAATATCTTCCATTGTCATCATGATAATTGTCTTCTTTTTCTTTCATAACACTTTCTTGTTCCACTCTTATTATTTCTGAGTCAGAAAAGTGCCAGAAATGTTTATTCAAAATATAAGGTTTTCATTTTTAAATTTCAATTTTTGTATTTCGGTAAAAGCCTGACTTTTCTGTCCCAAAATAATTGTTTATATAATATTGACATTTACTCCATGTATTCCAATAACCTTGATAATTTTAAAAGACAAAATTGTATGACTAAATTGACAATAGATTTTTAAGATTTATTAATATATTATAAGAGAAAAGACAAGACCAGTAACAAACATAGCATACCCTCTCAAGAAAGTATTGTTGGTATTAAAATAACAAAGAATGGTAATTCTTCACCAAGTTGATAGTTTAAACTGCTTTGAGATGGCATGGGAAGGAAATTATTAAGCTATGATTCAGAGGACACCAGGGACCTTCAGGGCAGCGTGACCATAGACTTAAGTTATGATTCATGAGAATATGTACACATTGTGAATTTATTGAAATTTTGAAGAACTGCATCTTTAATAAAATTTTAAAGAACTGCTTAAATGTAATGAAAAATGGTTATATGGTTTTTAACTGTGAGCCAAAAAGATTAAACTTGGCATTTTGAGATTTATTTCAACACATCGTGCTATAAATATTGGGTTTTATTACTTTTTTACAACATAAGCCTTAAAGAGGCACTTACCCAAATATATTTTTAGTTTCTCATACATTTAATAAGAACCTATTCAAACTTTTAAAACAATAAATTTGGCTCCTATAAGTATGAATCATGACATTTAAAACTGGTAAAATAGAAGACACAAATGGCACATGAGAACTTCTATATCACTTCACAAAGAATATAATTTTAAAAAAATATTCGTCTCGTTTCTAAAATTTGTTGCCTCCTTAATTACAAAGTTCTTGATGTATTAGTTCAGATCTTTCATATGCAAAAAAATAGCTGACCTGAGAAAATACTTTTCAGCAGAAAGTATAAACTAATATTTTAATAAATATTGGTTTACTTACTATTCAGTTGTAAAGATTTCATTTAACTTGGCAAGATATTCATTACTTTTTCATTTTATTTTGACAATTAAAATGGTGCAACTGAAAACTGAAGTTTTATTTCAACACTACAGACAGACTCAATTTGGCGATTTTTACCAGATGTTTGAATATATGCTATAACATATAAGACAGTGTAAGCATTCATAAAATACTATTTATCATGCAAATTAGTATGAAAAAAATCCTCTTTTGCTAGCTAATGTTTGTTATTAAATAAATACATTTGGAATAATTTATTTAAATAATCAACAGAATTTATTGTTGAAGAAAATATTCTGATTATCAACACAATTTATAAATATGTATTCAAGACGTTTGAGATGTTTTATGTCTCGATACTAAAGAAACTAATTTCATCAAATCTGTAACTACTGTATAAAGACATTGAGTGCATGTTTTCATATAAGTATTCTCCCTGATGTTATGGTCTGTTTATTCAATCTATTGAAACATTCTTTCTAATTATGATACTAAGTTTTACACTGTTGGAGAATTTTCCTTGGTATCCTGTATTTAAAAAACACCACCTTGCTATTCTTAAAAGTGCAGCTGACTATTTCAGAGTATAATGGACCCAGTGATAATTATTTTTAGACAAAATTATTATTGTTGTTGTTGTGCATTTGGGAACACTCATTTCTCATGTACCAAATCTGTTTCAGACCACATTCTAACATTTGTATTTTTTTACCTCGTTTTGGAAACTAGATGTTAATTCCTGACTTATTGATTGGCTGGAAGTTTATACTTCACTTCATGGTTTGGGTCTGTCCATGCATGAATCCAGAGTCTAATTAATCCATTTCTATTTTCTTAAACCGCTTCTGAAAAATTGTAAAATATAACAAAAAAATAAGCAAGATGCTATTTGTAAAAGTGCTAAGGGTATTAATATGATGCACATCATCTAACAGGCATGTAAAAATCATATTTAGCAATAGAGTGATAATTTGCTTGATTGTATTAGTAAGAAATCTGTATGTGAGTGAAAAAAAATTTCCAAAAATTCAGCCTGTTTTTTTATTATCAAGCTAAATAATAATAATTGTGAAAAAGTGCAGATTCTGTACTATTTATTTTCCATCTGAAATAACCAGGGAATTGCATCTACTAGCAGAGTGAGTGGTATTAATCTTTATTTGTATCAATAATTGATTTTGTTGGCATCGGTAGTTAATCATAGCAATTTGGTGGGCCAAGTCATTTGTTAAGTAAAATTTTTCATATCTCAGTGGCGTCATTGTATGTTAATTATTTATTTATATTTGATTACATTTATTTTGTTTGTTAATAGCCACATAATGATAACTCAACAATGATAATATACTCTTTGATACAACAAAAGACTCTTCAGTTCTATTTAGGGAAAACAGGGTAGGGCATTCAGTTTACTGTAAAATCACAACTTTATTAGCAAAACAAGGAAAATGTTAAAAATTGAGGACATAAAAATGACCACCATATGCATATTTTGTTATGAAATTCTGTTCTTTCTTATATATTATACTATTTCAAAATTTATTTGGTATAATTTTGGAAATAATAACAAATTTAGAAAAGGGATCAAGTTTGTCTTGAGTTTTGAAGAGAGTGGAGTGTTTAATATATATTTGTGCATCTATAAATAGAAATATTCTAAATTTAAATGTTAAACTGATAGTAAAACATACTAGAAACATTCCAAGGAAGAATATAAAAAGGATATTACCATACCTCATATTTTTAAAAGTTATTATTATGACTCTGACCAATAAAATAAATATGAAAGGAATGCTGTAATTTGGGAAAATTAATTTTTTTATTTGAAAACATTTTAAATACAGACTCAAAAATTTTAACAGGCTTAATTGAGAAATTACTTTAATGTATAGAAAGTTCAGTAAATCTTCTAAGTATGAGATAAATACTAAAGAAACCTACTTATAATCCTAGATAGAAAGGCTGAATCTTGTAAAGATGTAGTTTTCTAAATTAATTTTAATGTATCACAAGTCACCAAGTGTATGTGATAAACATAAGGGAAAAAAGCTAATATTAGTAACAAAACCCAGAAAGGTTTCTGGGACATATCAGAGATGAATTAAGTTAAGAAGATATTTATAATAAACTAAAAATGCTCTGTCCTTGACAAATAATACAACAATAAAATTGCACTACTAACGTTATTAAGATAATTATCTTTAGCATATCAATTATTATAATATATGAAAATTGGCAGATGAGACTGATCATTGGAATATACTTTGACTAAAATTACTTAGAAGAGCCATTTGTAAATGCCCTGTGAGTAGTACATAATATAAGAACAGCAATTACAAATATAGATGTCTACTCTACAGGAACACTTATTCATATATGCACAAGAAGATATTATAGGACTGTTTACAATATTTAGAAGAGTTAACAGCATCTGAGAAACCATTATCCAGTCTTACTAGGGACTATATAAACAAACTGTGGTTTATTATGTAGTAAAAAATAAATTATGCAACATTAAAAATAAATGAATTTGTTCTACATGTAATATTGTGCATGAATTTCAGAAATCCAATATTAAATAATGAAAACTGATATACAACATGATATTTTAATGCAAATGTTTAAACCCACAAAGCAATAATGTATGTTACATGGATATATATGTTGGTAATAAAAGTTTTTTAAAAAAATCATATACATGAAACATACCAAATTTCAGAAAAGAATTACATATAAAAACGAAGCATGTTACATCTGTAACAATTTATTTCTTAAAAATAAACTCTGAAACAGAAATGAAGCTTAATAAATGTGCTTAATTTGATCATACATGCTTAGATTGTTACCTCTTAAAATTTCTTCAGGAGTGAAAACTTTTATAAATACATTTTTATTTAAAATTTTTCTCACATTGTTTCCAAAAGTAACATTAAAGAAACAAGTTCAGTTTAAATTCAGTTTAACTGAAGCATAAACTTTACTAGAAGGCTATTTAGTGCCTCATAAAATTAACAAGAAGGCCAAAATTGTGTTCACAGAATCGCAGGAAGCAAGACCAAGACGCACTCAGAATCCGCTGGATATAACCAGCCTAGAATAGGCCCTGCTGTTTCCAGCTCCTCTACCAATGGGTGTTCCTATTCCTTGCTCATGTCATACCCATCAAGGGGCAGAGCAAGGAATAGTTGCCCATTTTTTACCACCATAGTGACAGATGAGAGTTTCTCCTACATATCTTTGGAAAGTTTTTTCATGCATTGAAAAGGCAAAATAAGAGATGCCCGCAACAATAGACTTGCTCAAGTTAAATAATAAGAGAAGACTTAAAAGATTAAGAGATCGGGTCACACCTGTAATCCCAGCACTTTGGGAGGCCGAGCTGGGCGGATCACCTGAGGTCAGAAGTTTGACGCCAGCTTGGCTAACTTGGTGAAACCCCGTTTTTACTAAAAACACAAAAAATTAGCCAGGCGTGGTGGCGGGTGCCTGTAATCCCAGCTACTCGGTAGTCTGAGGCAGAACCGGGAGGCAGAGGTTGCAGTGAGCCAAGATAGCGCCATTGCACTTCCAGCTTGGGCAACAAGAGCAAAACCCAGTCTAAAAAAAAAAAAAGAATAAAGACATGCTCGGTAGATATGAACAAAGATTCAGCAGAAGTGGCAATGCTGAGATCAGTTAGGACATGGCGTGAATACATTGTGTGTATTACTTTGTAAGAGAAACAATCTAGCACAATAGTTGAAAGGAGCTGCATTTCCCGCGTTGAACCCTGACTGCCGCTTCTCAGATTGTTACCGTGGGTGAGTTGCTTACCCTAATTTTGCTTCAGCACTTTTAGCTACAAAATGGCATTGAAGATAGTACCTATCTCAAGGTTATTGTAAGTTTTAAAATATTTAATAATAAAAAAATTTTGAAAAGCCCTTGGCATCTAGTATATATTCCAAAATAATTAATTATTACATATGTTTCTAAAAGCTAAAACTATATTACTGATAAGAATTTCAGGGTACAAA
Organism: Hylobates moloch; assembly: GCF_009828535.3. Lineage (NCBI taxonomy): Eukaryota > Metazoa > Chordata > Mammalia > Primates > Hylobatidae > Hylobates > Hylobates moloch. The sequence goes on along the minus strand of NW_026652280.1, from coordinate 12,463,714 downwards.
GAAAATGACATAAACATATTTCTGGTAGAAGTGCATCTTTACCCCTATTACCTGGAGCACAATTTCTCAATAAGTACCAGAAGCCTTTTAAATTCACCTGTGCTTTGTTTGACTTCATAATTAAACTTTTTGGAATTGATCCTTGGAATTTGCTATGAAAAATGAACAACACGTATGTTCAAGAACACCTGTTTTTATTATTTATACTTTCAAATTAAAAACAATAATATGATTAAAAAGGCATAAACCCCAAAAGATATATACAAGGAGACAAATTAATCATTTGAAAACTGAAAAGCAGATGGACAAGTTGTAATTTGCTCAACAAGCCAGGAAAAGCTGAAACCTATGCTTTCAGGGAAGTAACTCAAAAAGAAGAAACTTGATTTCCATCTGCTCTGGTTTGGATCTGTGTCCCCACCCACATCTCATGTGGTTTTGTCATCCCCAGTGTTGGACGTAGGGCCTCGTGGGAGGTGATTGTCCAGGGCAGTCGCTCATGAATGGTGTAGCACTACCCTTTTAGTCTTACTCCTGTGGTTGTTTAAAAGTGTGTGGAAACTCCCCCCACTCACTCTTCCTCCTGCTCTGGTCATATAAGATGTGCCTGCTTCCCCTTTGCCTTCCTCCATGATTGAAAGTTTCCTAAGACCTCCAGAAGCCGAGCAGATGCCAGCACTATGCTTCCTGAACAGCCGGCAGAACCATGAGCCAATTAAAATGCTTTTCTTTGTAAATCATCCACTCTCAGGTATTTCTTTATAGCAATGTGAGAACAGACTATACACCACCTGTGTTCCCATGAAAGCCTCCAGAATTGAAGATACCTACGAGGGGAGGGAGAGGGAAAGGACTAAAAATGGAAGGATTAGGAAAAAAAAATTCCAAAGAAAAGATAAATTTGCAGATTCCTTCCCTCCTTTCGGCTCCTCTTACTGCCTAGAATAAGCTATGCTCTAGAGAAGTTATTTATTGTGTTCTCTGGCCTTAGAGAGAGTAGACACCATTGAAGATATGTGCGTAAGAGTGTGTGTGTGAGTGTGTGTGTGTGAGAGAGAGAGATAGTGAAAATACAGGAACTAGGTGAAATTTATACGGAAAAGTTATATTCCTGTTTCCTGCACATGATTTTTAGAACACTAATGGCCAAATTACGTAGTTCTGTAGGAGATAGGAGACTTCTTGGGGCTGAAGGGTGCAGGTGCAGGAAGATTATGACCTGCACAACAGAAAATCCCACCAATCGCCTTAATGCATTGCTCACAAGTGAATAGGCACCACACATATAGACGAAGTTCTGAGTTAGCTTTAAAATGTCCTCATCTTACATGTGAGTAAATAGCCAAAACTCAGGGGATGCTTGACAGAAGTACCTAATGTGAAATACAACCAAAGTGAAGAAAGATCATAGAAGAAATAGAAAATTGAAAAGACCAGAGCTGGTGTGGATGTGTGTGTGCTCACTAACACAAAGATCAGATAATCAAACCAGATGCTGATGAATCCGAGAGTTTATCGAATCTTATTTACTAATAATTTCCAACTAACAACGAGACTCATAAGCAAGCTAGGAGCCCTAGGACATTGAGTGCTGCTCTGTAGGTCTTTTCTCCTCACATCCCACTTGTGCTTTCGGGCCCGAGTTCGAAGATGAGATCTCTAATCATGTGTGCAATCACTTCGTGTGAAAGGGAGCATTCTATTTTATGAAATCTTCATTTCCATCTGCATAAGCATATAGCTTACATGTCATTTTCCAAGGAGCCTTGTCCTATAAAACCATAGACTGTTTGTTTTTTTACCATAACCAGTCCAATAAAGGGGCCATCCTGCTAAACAATTCTATAGATAAAAACGGCATCTCTGCTATTATCAATAGCTTGCTGTTTATTAGTAAGTTTGCAAGAAGATTAGAGAAAGCCACTTTTGTTTCCCTCCTCTTCCCTCACGTCATAAAGGAAGAAAAATTGATCGCAGGCAAATGAGGCCGTGATAGACATATATGTGTACAACTAAAAACAGATCATTGTGCCATTATGGGATAAACTAATATTTTTGAGATTGAAAAAAATTAGTATTTTTTGAAAAGTGGTTTATTTAGGTAGATTATTATACATAAAATAATAAATATGTCATATAACTCATAATGAAATTTGGTTTTTTCTTAACTTTAAAAAGTTGAATATTAGTTCTGTCATCCGTATGTCTTTTTTTTTGTTCTTTGATACATGTACCTGATAAATTAAATGTTTTATATTATGCATAAGGGAATAATAGGTAAAAAAAATCCTTGCATAATCTAAGAACAAATGCAGAACATTAATAAAAATATCCAATGCTATACAATCTTAATATTATGATTACTTAGTCTGATTTTTAAAAAAATTTCTAGTTTATATCTTCTTGAAAAGTAATCCATACATGTGTTTTGAATTGCAATGTGTCATATCTAGCAATAAAATCACTTTTATCCCACATTGCACATACTAAATGAAACTTGTCTTATATTAGCCAATTGTTTTAATATGTTATTTTTTTTAAAAAAATATTGATTTGAAGTAGGATTGAGAGATAGAATTATTTAATTCTATTCTACACAAAGCCTGATTTCTGCTGAATCCTTTGTCAGATTTCACTTGAAGAATAGCTAAACTGATGGCAGATGATCTTTATTCAAGTAACCTTGATGACACTTTTCATCATCATGGCATGCATTCTCTTCCTTTCTGTTGGGATAAGACAATACATTTTCCTTCATCTTCATTATCCTCTTCTTCGAAGAAAAGTAATTTACACTATTCCCTTCAACAATGCATCAGGAATAATGACAAGCAAAACTCAACCATGTAAAGAAGGGGAAAATAGGGCTCCATGTTATCGTTATACAGTAACGTTAGCCTCATTCATTGCATTTCATCTCATGGATTTGGTTATTCAGTTACGGGCTGAGTGGTCAAAACACTTAGCACTTGCTTGACACACAGAGCTTGGCACAGCACTTGGCACAACAAATTAGCTGTCATTAGAAAGTGGTTTTTAAAAAGGACAGCAGTCAGTATTAACTATTGATAGAGTTAGCAGAGCAAACAAGATTTTAAAAGAACATTACTTTGAAATCTTTTTGTATACAATTTGACAGAGATTTCTTGTGGTAATTGCAACTCGTTACGTTCAGAAAGGCTGGTTTGGAGGGGGTGTGTGCTGAGAAGATAATGCTCTTTTATTTCAACCCTGGTTAATTTTATTAAGACCTAGAAAAGCATGGCTAAGTTAAAGGTTATCCTAAACAAATTCCAAATATTTTGGCCATTTATTTTTATTTAAGCAACCCAGAAATTTCCTTCAAAGTATTAAGATATGAGCCAAGGGATAAAAATGCAAGCAACTGGCTAAAATATCATATTTCCTGTAGTTTTGTGACCAGGGTAGCTAAATGTCAGCCTTTTAAAAATTAGTCATTGAGACATCCAACAGGGGAAGGAATGCCAGACCATGTGGGAGAAGACATGACTTCAGCCATCTTTCTCCATGTCCTACATGCTGCTAACCCTCCAACAATAGTGCAAGCAAGTTGATGGGGAATATATAATACTATTTTATAGAGTTCAAAGGCAAATGCCAAAAATCTTGGCTTGTAACTTTTTAGATATCTGTCTGTCAGAAACAATTAAATGTTTCAAACTTTCCTTGAAATTTTTTAAAAGACAAGAAATCTACATCAGATCTCAATATTCCCACTTGAGTCCAGGAATTCGAGACCATCCTGGGCACTATGGCAAAATTCCATCTCTACAAAGTGGAAAAAAAAAAAAAATCATCAAGTATGGTGGCATGTGCCGGTAGCCCCAGCTACTCGGAAGGCTGAGGTGGAAGATAACCTCAGTGTGGAAGCTTGAGGCTGCAGTGAGCCAAGCAGTGATTGCATCACTGCACTCCAGCCTGGGTGACAGAGTGAGACCCTGTCTCAAATTAAATAAATAAATAAATAAATAAATATTTCCAACCAGTTTTAACATACTTTTTAAAATATGCTTCAGCATAAAATGATTAAATGGACAAGAAAGTAACAGAATAGTCCTAATGTTTTTTTGTTCGTTTTGAAACAAATATCAAAAATTTGTGGTATGTTTTACAATGTTGGGAAAATAGACCAACGTTGATAATTGGCCAGTCAGATGGATGATTCCATCTGTTTACGAAGCAGTAATTAAAACACAGATATAAAATTCAAAGCTGTAGTAAATTCTACAGAGGAAAATAGAAGTGTTCTAAGAAAATATAAAAGGGAAGCCCATTTACTTCACAGAACTTGAAGAACTCTTAGGATATAGGCTTTTCTGAGAAAGGGACATTTTAGTTGACATTTGACGAATGATTAAGACAGACTAAAATGGAACAAAAAGCATTCCATGAAATGAAAAAAAAATTGTTCCTGCTACAGAAAAAAAAAAGCTTGCTCTACTGGAGAAGTATAAGAGGAACATGAGGCTGTAATTTGAGTAAGATCAACAGAGTAGTTTTCAATGTCAGACAAGGTTCCTCTTATTCAGGGCTTGTAGATGAATCAAGGATGTCTTACTTTATCCTTAGTGAAATGAGAAATCTTTATGTTGTTCAAAGAAAGACAATGACATGCTCACTTTTAGTTTCTAAATTATTTCTTGAGTTGCTGGATGGAAATTTCATTGGAAGCAGACAAAGGGAGCATGGAGACTCTGTTTTGATTCATTATAATAATTTAAGAAAGATATATTGTGAAGTCAAACTCAGGGAGTGGCAACGAAAGAGTAAAGCATGCATATTTGAGATACATCCCTCCTCCTCAGGCTTTCTTTAATCATTAAAATATTATACAATTTACATTTTAAGAATTCATATATTTTTGTTTCAAAATTTTATCTTATTTTAAGTTCCAGGATACATGTGCAGGATATGCAGATTTGTTACTTAAGTAAACATGTGCCTTGGTGGATGGCTGAATCTATCAACCCGTCACCTAGGTATTAAGCCTCACATGCATTAGCTATTTATCCTGATGCTCTCCATTCCTCTGCCCACAAGACAGGCCCCAGTATGTGGTGTTCCCCTCCCTGTGTCCATGTATTCTCATTGTTCAGCTCCCACTTGTAAGTGTGAACATGCAGTGGTTGGTTATCTGTTCCTGTGTTAGTTTGCTGAGGATAATGGCTTCCAGCTCCACCCATGTCCCTGCAAAGGACATGATCTTGTTCCTTTTTATGTCTGCATAGTATTCCATGGTGTATATGTACCACATTTTCTTTATCCAGTCTATCATTGATGGGCATTTGGGTTGATTCCACATCTTTGCTATTGTGAATAGTGCTGCAGTGAACATACACGTGCATATATCTTTATAATAGAATGATTTACGTTCCTTCGGGTATATATACAGTAATGGGATTGCTGGGTCAAATGGTATTCCTGGTTCTAGGTCTTTGAGGAATCACCACACTGGCTTCCACAATGGTTGAATTAATTTACATTCCCACCAAAAGTGTAAAAGCATTCCTATTTCTCCACAGCCTTGCCAGCACCTGTTGTTTCTTGACTTTTTAATTATCGCCATTCAAACTGGCTTGAGATGGTATCTCATTGTGGTTTTGATTTGCATTTCTCTAATGATCAATGACGTTGAGCTTTTTTCATATGTTTGTTGGCCCCACAAATGTCTTCTTTTGAGCAGTGTTTGTCCATGTCCTTTGCTCACTTTTTAATGGGGTTGGGTTTTTTTCTTGTAAATTTGTTTAAGTTCCTTGTAGATTATACATATTAGACCTTTGCCAGATGGATAGATTGCAAAAATTTTCTCCCATTCTGTAGGTTGCCTATTCACTCTGATGATCATTTATTTTGCCTTGCAGAAGCTCTTTAGTTTAATTAGATCCCATTTGTCAATTTTTGCTTTTTTTGCAATTGCTTTTGACATTTTCATCATGAAATCTTTACCCATGCCTATGTCCTGAATAGTATTGCCTAGATTTTCTTCAGGGTTCTTACAGTTTTGGGTTTTACATTTAAGTATTTAATCCATCTTGTGTTAATTTTTGTATGAGGTGTAAGGAAGGGGTCCAGGTTCAATTTATTGCATATGGCAACCTTTTTTTCCCAGCACCATTTATTAAATAGGAAATCCTTTCCCCATTGCTTGTTTTTGTCAGGTTTGTCGAAGATCAGATGGCTGTAGATGTGCAGTCTTATTTTTGTGATTCCTGTTACGTTCCATTGGTCTATGTGTCTGTGTTTGTAACTGTATCATGCTATTTTGGTTATTGTAGCCTTGTAATATAGTTTGAAGTTGAATAGCATAGTGCCATCTAGGAAAAGCAGAGACAACGTGTTAAAAGCACCAAATCCATCTGACAAAGGTCCTTCACCCACTTTTCAATGGGGTGGTTGTTTTTGCTTGTTGAATTGTTTAAGGTGCTTACAGATTCTTGATATTACACCTTTATCAGATGCATAGTTTGCAGATATTTTCTGCCATTCTGGGGTTCTCTGTTTCTTTTGTTGCTAGTTTCTTTTGCTGTGCCAATGCTCATTCATTTATTTAAGTCCAATATGTAAAGTGTTGTTTTTGTTGCAATTGATTTTGTGAACTATGTCATAAATTCTTTGCCAAGGCCTATATCCACAATGGTATTTTCTAGGTTTTCTTCTAGGATTTTTAAGTTTTTTGGCTTACTTTTAAACCATTAATCCATCTTTAGTTAATTTTTGTATATGGTGATAGGTTGGGGTCCAGTTTCATTCTTTTGCATATCCCAGCATCATTTATTCAATAGTCTTTTCCCCTTTGCTTGTTTTTGTCGACTTTGTTGCAGTTCGGATGATTGTGTGTGACTTTATTTCTGGGTTCTCTGTTCTGCTCCATTGTTCTATGTTTCTGTTTGTGTACCAGTGTCATGTCTTTCTGGTTACAGTAGCCTTATTTCTTTGCCTTATTGTGCTGGTGAGAAGCTTCAGTTCAATGTTGCATGAGTCTTTCTATACAAGGTATATAATTAACCATAGACTTTTCACATATGGCTTTAATCAGAATGAGTGAATTACTTTCTATACCTATGTTTTATCATGAATGTTTTTTGTTCACGTATCTTTTCTACATATATTGAAATGCTTATATGGTTTTTCTCCTTCATTATTTTAATTTAATGAGTAATAATGATTGATATGCCAATTTTATATTAACCTTGCATTCCTGGATAAATGGAACTTGGTCATAGTGTATAATCCTTTTTATATATTGTTGGATTTGGATGCTACAACTTTGCTAAAGATTTTTGTATCTGTATTGATGAGGTATATTTTTCCCCCTTATGATACATTTTTCCATTTTATTGTCAGAACAATGCTGGCATTATAATATTTAGTTTCTGGAAGTCTGTATATTATATATTCAATTATCTTTTAAATTCCAAAATATTATTTATTTATTACTTTTTCTGGAAAATATTTATTCATTTATTTATTTTAGAGATAGAGTCTGGCTTTGTCACCAAGGCTGGAGTGCAGCAACATGATCACAGTTCCCTGCAGCCTGGAACTCCTGGACTCAAGCGATTTTCCTGCCTTAGCAGTCAAGTAACTGGGACAACAGGCACTCACCACTATGCCTGGCTATTTTTTTTGTTTGTTTTTTGTAGAGACAGGTTCTCTGTCATCCAGGCTGGTCCCAAACACCTGGCTTCAAGTAATCCTCCTGCCTTCGCCTCCCGAATTGCTAGGATTATAGCTGTGAGCCACCATACCTGGCCTTATTTTTTTATTAAATATATGATAGAGTTTTCCAGTGAAGTGATGTGGGTGGTGATGTCTCTTTGGGAATATTTGAAATTATGAACTAATTTTATTTAATTAATATAGGTATATTAAAGCTTTCTATTTCTTCTTGAGTAAGCTGTGGTAGTTTGTATTTTTTTAAGCTTTATCCATTTCATGGTAAGTTGCAAGTTTTCTTGAGAGGAAAAATTGAATGTTAAATATTGTAAATTTTAAAATATTACAATCAAATAATACATATTTGAAAGTGACAGCATAACATTATTTTAATTACAGCTTTAGCTAATCGTTACTACAACCACCTTATAGACAAGATTTATTAAGATATGCAAACACAGAATGCCTCCATATTCTGATGGCATCCAAAATTGAGCAAAGCCCTGGTTCCTTGAACTCTCCCCAGAATTATCTAGCACAAGCCCAAATTCTATAATTAACCCTTTCTAACAGTCTCTTATTGTGATGTGTTCTCCTTCACTGCAATGAGTTATCAACCTCACTTCTTCCCCTATAGGTATGTTCCTGGCAGTCTTTGAGTGAAGATCACTGACAAATCCAATTAAACTTTAAACAGAAATGAGATTCCTATTAGCTATGCAAACTGTATACTGAAGTGTTTTGGTAATGCCTTTAACCCCATTTCTAATGCCAGTTGGGATGATAGCACTACATCATGTTTGGCGATGAAAAGTAAAATAGGCTAACAATAGCTGTGAAGAGTTCTTTGAGCTCACACAGTGATAAATCTACTTTTAAGTTCTCCCTTAATGTATTTTAGTACAATTAATTAGTACTGTAGAACATATAAAAGTTTAACTGTGTTCATTTTGTCTACTTCTAAATATTAATAGTCACACTAACTGATTTATAGTGACTTAGTTCTATTATAGTACATAATACTTGTCATAAATTAATGAGTTTTTGGCCTATAAATATGTTTAGCAGGCTATTAGTAGCAAGATGGAATATTTCAGATGATTATTGCATTTGCATTAATTTAGAGTTATTAAAAAATGATCTGGCTAACTAGAGTACAGCCTACAGGAATCAGATTTTAAAAAGTAATGTTAACATTCCAAATGTTTTTATATATTCTCAAAATTTCACTCCATTATGGGGATCAAAGTGGATCATATGTAGATTAAAAGCCTGATAATGTAAGAAATATATACAAGAAATCATGAAAATTTGCTTCATTAGTAAATATTTATTCAAGTATAGATTTGTATAATTTTTCTATCATGATCAAATGTGGATACTTTGAATGGCATTGTAATTTTCAGTAAATGTTGATTTTTTTTCCTAAATATTTGAGTCATACTTCAATTTCAGCCTAAGATTGGAATTTCTTAACATTCTAATAAAGTGTTGAATTTTAAACCATTATATTATTTTGCTTGTATTGAACAAAATGTCTTTACCATTTCAGGTCTGTTTTAACCTTCACTAATTAAAATAATAATAATTGGTGTTTCCTCATATCTTAATTAGTCAGCTAAGGCCTATCACAGTACAAAGTAGTTGTTCTTTTCATCTATATTTATTTTTTAAACCTAATTTATAATTTTACGTAATTATTATGTTTTCTATAATCAAGACAATCATCAAGTCTCTAGACTTTATTGCTCTACCATTATTTTCTCATCATTCAAAAATGAACATTTTCAATGCACATATCTGCAAATCAGGCAGATATGCATATTGGCTTAACCTGAAATATAGCACATACTTTTCGAATTAAATATATTGCAGTCATTACTTCTTTTATCATCTTAGTTTTTTACTTTATTCCATATTTTTCACTAATTTAAAATATGTTCAATTATTTTATTCATAATAATCTTTCTATTTTAAGCACTTTAAATCCCCATTTCTTGAGCCAGAAATTTATTTTGCCTGTATGACAGCAACAAATTTTACAGAAAACCATATCGTATGCTTTTATAAAAAGAAGTCCATTTAAATATATTTACGAATGTCATTCAGTATACACTATATTTTTCTAACTCTATTGGAAAAATTGCTACTTTAAAATATAGCAATCACCAAAACCTGTTGACTATATCTACTCCTATTTCAGTGAGAGATGGTAGGTAAACCATTGAAATAAATTAAACAATAAATATTTAATGCCTAATATAAATTTGGAATTATTAAGAAAGCAACTAATACTGATTCTGAAACGAAAACATTAAACAAAAGCAAGATGATGTTATTAATGATTTGTCCTAATTCTTTCTTTACTCTATTAAAGTTTTCTTTAATAAAGAACACTACCTTTGAAGAATGCTAGCATGCCAAGCAATAGACTCTGTTTCATTGAATTATAGTAATAAAACACCTCTTGTTGATGGAGTGAAGAAAATTTATATTTACTTTTCAGAAGTGTGTGTGTATGTGTGTGTGTAATTTTTCACTGAGCAAAAAGAGAATGAAATATGTTGTAAACAGTCATGTTTTATTTCCCAGTTATGTTTAGGATTGAATACAGTTAAGCTGCTCTCACAAAGAGATACAAAAATGGAGATGCACAATAAAAGTAGAAGTATATTTCTGTCTCATGTCATTGCACTCAAGTAGATAAATAGTCCAGAATACATAGGCAGTTACTCTCCACTGGGTTATCATGGGAGGCACTGTAGTAGCTATTTGCTTTTCTTTAAATATATCTCCGAACACTGTGGTCTCTCAAACATAATACTGGGTAAAAGGATGTTTATACTAAACAGCCAAACCAACTAATTAAATCTGTGTGACACATAGGAACCTTTTTTGTTTCTCTGAATTTAACTCTTAATGATATGCTTTATCACAGCATTTTTACTTAGCACTTTTTAAAACTTCGTCCATAAAAATTCCATATTTATTTTTACAATCATAATTTAGTGAAGATAAGCAAATGTCTTTCTCCTAAACTTTGGGAAGTCTAGCTAAATGGTTCAACCTGAAAATAGCTCACTTAAATTTCAAACACAATGTTTGGAATGGAATAAGTAACAACTTGTCAACTGAACAATGAGAGTGTAAACCTGAGAATCAGTTATAAAGACTTGGTAACATATAAGAATCACACTTGTTCCAATGCTATTCTTAGAAACTATTCATCTGACATTTGCCTGATTTTCACTTGTCCTTTAAAGGGAAAGATCTTATTGGTTACAATAACACATACATCCGATTCAACTGAATGTAATGTGTCCTTGTAAATTACTATATTGGCAGTGTTGGTTATGTAACTTTCTCCTCTCAGATTATATACTTTGAGTTTACCCCCAAGAATCTACTCTTGGTGTACATACAAATGTATTTTTGATACTGCACAACTCAGGAAAAAATTCAGGATCATAGTGATTTTATTGATAAAAATTATCTCATTAATATTTATTAAATACCATCTATGTGCCAAACATTATATGAGGGACAGAGTGAGGCAGAACTGAAGAAAATACATAGTTCCTGCTCTCAGGGAAATTATATTTTTAGATGTGAAAACTCAAATTACAACAAATCTGGATGGTATTCTCATTTCCGAGTCCTACTTATAAGATGACACATGAGAAAATACCTGGGGGAGACAAGGACTTGAGATACGCTAATATCCTGAGATGGGGTATGACAGAGAGGAACAGTTAGAGCTGACATGCTGAGGTTGGCACAGGCTAAGAACACTTGAGGAGACGTAGAGAGACTGGGATGGCCACAGAAAGTGATGAGAAGAGGAGATGACGTCAGCAAGGCAACAGAAACTAAACATGCGCCACTGGAAGGTGTTTTGTTTTCATTCTAAATAAAACAGGATGCTGTTGGAGAGTTTGGGGAAGATGGAACCTAAAAACGTTACTCTGCTGCTTTGCAACATACAATTGCTCCTCAGTGTCTGGTGCGGGATGGGTTCCAGGATCTCCCTGAATACCAAAATCCACAGATGCTCAAGTCCCTGATATAAAATGGCGTAGTATTTTCATACAACCTATACACATCCTCCTCTATATTTTAAATCATCTCTAGACTACTTGCAACACCTAATACAATGTAAATGCTCTGTAATAGTTGTTATACTATATTGTTCAGGGAATAGTGACAAAAAAAAAAAAAAGGCTGTGCATGTTCATTAAAGACTCAACCATCATAGACCTAACTATCGTTTTGACCCACAGTTGGTTCAATCTGTGAATTCAGAACCGACAGAGATGGAGGGCCAACTGCATATTGTAACAGAACATGCGGGCAGGCAAGGCAACAAATTCATAGATATTATAATAATGTAGAAAAGAAATGATGATAGACAGACATGACAAAAGATAGACTGACAGATTAAAAAGATGATGGAGAGAGAGAAAGATAAAAATATAGATAAGCTAATGTCATTAGAGATGCCTCTAAGGGAGTGACAAAATGATTTGCAAATATGGCCAAATATTTTTAAAAATATATACTAATCAAGTTTCTTTAGTTTTGATCATATCTGGTCAATTTTCTTTTATTTCTTTCATTAGGCATGCAATAATGAAGTTTTAGTTTTAGATTTTCTGTTCTAGAGTTGTTTAATTATGAGAATAGTAGAACTTTCCCTGGTGATGGAAATATCTCCTGCACTTTCCAACGTGTGAGCCACTAGGCATGCGTAAGCACCAGAAATGAGGCTGTTCTCTGCACTAGCCAACATGTGAGCCACTAGGCATGCATGAGCACCAGGATTGAAGCTTGGTGTGAGCGAAAACTAAATTTTTAATTTAATTTAATTTAATCTATAGTAACTTAAATCTAAATACACACACGAGGCTACTTATTGGACAGTGTAGTTTTAGAACATAGTGGCAGGTACGGAGAGAGGCTGTTATTGGAAGAGTCAGACATTGGAGGAGGAATTCTGAAGTCCTATTCACTTTTTATTTTTAATTTGAGTAATGATTACAAGAATGTTCCTAATTATTGGTCAAACTACATATGTATGCTTTATAACTTTTTCTGTGTCTTAGTATTACATACACAAACATACAAACAGCCCAAATTAACACAAAGAGATAATAGGAGGTAAGGGTGTGAAGACAAGTAATGCACATGACTTTTTGAAGAAACTGAGACGTAAAGTCCAAAGTAATTAGAACCTGAAATTGAAAGGGATATATCAATCCATCTGATAAATAGGCTGAGAAATCTATATGCTAATTAACGGCCATTTAGTAACAAAGATGATTTAGAACTACAGAAATTCAGATTAAGCTATAGAGCAAGATGCATGAGTAGGGGAAATATTATGTGGTGTGTTCAGTGGTAGATAGGTTTAGAGGTGAGTGAACACAACAGGAAGTTAATCTCTTATTGCTTGTGACTAATTTCTCTATATTTTCTCTAGGTCCAGTAAGCTACATTCTAGTAATCTCTATTTTCTCTTTCAGATGGGAGACCATGATATCTTGATAAGAGGGAAATTAAAGAAGTAGAGTAAAACTACAAGCATCATAAAATCTTTCAAAACTGTGAGGAATGCTGGAAAAGGTTTAGGATGACAGAAATGGATTAGGAATTGGCCCATTTAGTTTTAGGGGAAAGTATGAGCAAAGAAAATGATTTAGAATTTGTGTGAAAGTAGATGGACAGAACACTTGCACACAACAGTAGCATTATTAGCCTGCATTTGTCCCGTGTATTACAAATTTCAAGGAATTCCACATGTATTATTATTAGATTCTTATACTACCTACTTCTTTGAGTAAGGCAATAATTTTATTCCTAATTAATTCAATGATGGTTAAATTGGAAATGATTTAACTTGCTAAGATCAAATATCTGGTGTTAAAGCAAATTACTCATGCCATTCTTCTGATAGAACTGCTCACACTACATTAATTATATAACATCCACTAACTAAAGAAAAATCAAAAGCTCCAAAATTGAATTCTTCTCTTATTCTTTCTCCTTCTCCTTCTCTTATTCGTCTTCTTCTTGCTTTGGGAAACACATAACATGATTTTTACATCAATGTAGTCAGAAAGTATCCGGAAAAGTGTATTTCTAGAGAGAGTTTGGGTTTGGCTTTTTTTTTTTCCCATTGTAGTAATCAAAATTGCCTGCAACTATCTCACTGATACCTAATTACGAACTTATTTTGCACTGTAGACCCAGAGAACAGACAATGGAGGAAAGACAAAGAATTAATGTTAACCAGAAATAGAAAAGTATATTAATTTGGTGAAAATGCCATTAAGTAGTACAAGAGAATAGTAACCTCTGTTATTCAAAGGTTTTCTGCTTATAATTTCATAGAAAATCTTCAGAAAATTATTTTATATTATGCCTCCATTTTCTTCCAACTGTTAATTTATTATTTGAATACTCTTCCTTTGGAGTGACACTTAATGTGTCCCAGATTTGAAGGTACCTGTGTAGACAGTCAAACATACACTAAGTTCATATTCACTTTGAGAATAACATCAATTCTTTCTTCCCTGCACATAAAACCAGTTTTTCAGTTCTTAGAATATGAAAAGTTGTTTAGAGACTCCTAGAGATAATTTAATTCCATATGCACATTATTGATCAGAAGATCTAAAAGTGATTAATCAGAAAATTTTATATTAAATCTGTAAATAGTCAAGACAAAAGTTTTATTTTTTAATTGGATAATAAACTAATAGAGTTAGGCATTAATTTATTCAGACTCAAGTAAAACCAAAGAAATGAACAATGCCAGCAACCACACAAGCCTGCTCATAGCACACTCCTGGTTTAGAGTTTATTTCATTTAGTAAAATAGTTTTTAAAAAAGTTTCAGCACTTTGAGAACCCGAGTCAGGCAGATCATCTGAGGTCAGGAGTTTGAGACCAGCCTGACCAACATGAAGGAATCCCGTCTCTACTAAAAATACAAAATTGGCCGGGTGTGGTGCCACATGCCTATAATCCCAGCTACTTGGGAGGCTGAGGCAGGAGAATCACTTGAACCCGAGGAAGCAGAGGTTGCAGTGAGCTGAGATTGCGCCATTGCACTCCAGCCTGGGCAACAAGAGGGAAACTCTGTCCCAAAATAAAATAAAATAAAATAAAATACAAAAGTTTTATTCACATTATATAGTTTCCTTATATTTAAATTCTAAAAATTTATTAGCTACTCATGGTAGTTGAAAAATTTTCATTTTACCAGCTAAAAATCACATTTCTATGCACTAATGCCCAATTCGCTTTGCAACAATAGCAAGTGTCTCCATACACTACACATAGTGTTGCTGCCAACTCGTTGTTTAGTGGAATTAGCTGTTGCTCTGAGAATCCATAATGCGATAACCCTTATAAGCAACTTGCATTCAAATGTGATATTATCTGAAGTGAAGCTATCAAGTTCCAAATTTGTTTTTCTTTTTCTTCTTGTTTCTATTGTTTGTCTTCCCTTTGGCAAGTAAGAAATAATTTTAATTATAGAAGCAATTACATTACCAAGTCTAATAATAGTATTATATAGAAAAAAGTATTTAGTTTCAGAAGAGCTGTTATGGCTTACACTGTAAGTTGTCGCTATGCAAGTAAATGACCTAAATGAAAACAGGGAACACTCCTGGATAATAGGCTTTATGAAAATGATTATATGGGTGTGTTTAATCTCTAGATCATATTGGTTGTAATTCTCACTAGAAATGTGAGAAGGTGAGTTTAATTTTTTTAAAAAAGGAACAAGAAAGAATGCCTCACCATGTAAACAACTTATGCCATCTGAAAATCCCCATGATTAATATCTTAATTATTGTTTGTGACATAAGAACTCAATGACGTATGAAGGCAGTGTCAACTTTAATCAATGAGATGCAAAAGTCAAGGCATTTGCTTAATTGCTTTAATCAATGAGATGCAAAAGTCAAGGCATTTGTCACAAGGCATTTGCTATTACCAGCATGTTGATGTGGTATATTTGCATAATGACTCTTTTAAGCAAAAAAATACCTTTCTGTTTTAATTGAATAGAATGACTTCATTATTTTTTCAACCTCTACTGGCTTTTAAAGAATGTACATTTAGTTTGCACAGGAACAAGTGAGCAATATTTTTGTCCATGGTTGCTTGAAGCAGTCCTGCAGTAGCCAAAATAGTTAAATATTGTTTTCATTCTTATATTTACTCATTCAACAAGTAGGCCTCATTGTGCCAAGTGAAGAGGAAAAAGTGAGAAAGAAAATATGATTGCTGAATTAATAAAACTCATAGTCTCTTGGGGGATAGAGATACTTGAAAAAGCCCTACATACATTTTCTAGTTAAAATTGGATTGAGTGCTATGAAGGAGAGCAACTAGGTACTGTTAATGCAAAAAACAAACTGTGAAATACTTAAAGAGGTTTATTCTGAGGCAGTATGAGTGACCATGGTGAGGAACAATCTCAAGAGGTCCCAAGAAAGTGTGCCCAAGTCAGTTGGGTTATAGTTTGGTTTTCTCCATTTTAGGGAGATAGAAATTACAGACAAAGATATAAATCAATACATGTAAGTTATATATAGGCTTGGTGGCTTGGAAAGGCAAGACATTTCAAAATGGGGTTGGGGTGGAGTAGGGGAATGTTGGAGGTGTTACAGATGGTCATAGGCGAATTCAAAGATTTTCTTATAGCAATTGGTTGAAAAAGTTAAACTTTGTCTAAGGACTTGAAGTCAGTAGAAAGAAATATTTGCGTTAAGATAGGGGCGGGCTGTGGAAGCCAAGTTTTTGTTATTATGTAGATGAAGCCTCCAGATGGCAATCTACCAAAGAATAGATAGTTAATATCTTTTTTTTAGACCTTAAAAGATGTCAGACTCTTAGGAGTCAGTCTCTCCTAGATCCTAGAAAGGTTTGGCTGTATTAATGGAGATTCTCTACAGATGTAAGTTTCCTCCACAAAAGACAGCTTTACAGAACCATTTCAAAATACGCCAAAGAAATATATTTTGGGTGGTCTGCTGTCCGCCTTGTGATGCTACACCAGAGTCAGGTTGGAATTGGTATTTTATTGCCACAAAAAGTCTGTTTTGTCCACCTTATGATCTCTATTTTAATGTTAATGCTGGTCAGTTGTGCCTAAACTTTAAAAGGGAGGATGTGTGATGCAATGTGCCCAACCCCCATTCCCAGGATGGCTACAAATTTTATATTTTTGAGGTTTCTCTGAAGTCGCCTTGGCCCAGAGGCCACAAAGACTGTTAAGTTCTCTTAAGGACTAGTTACTGTTTACCTTGAAAACTTGAGTGGTCCATTCAGATGATTGCAGGTCTTAGTGTAACCAAGTATTTCAACTTTAAAATAAATTTTAGAACTTATTTTTCCCATTTCTCTCTAGTTTTATAGAGAGAACACTAACTGAGACCCTAACCATAGGGATGTAGCCTGACTAGAACATTATAGGACATGCATCCTAGCAGCTTTCAGAAAGGGAGTACAAAACAAAAAAAGCTTAAATAAAGTTCAAACAATTATCCAAAGATTGGCACTTCTAAATATTTGGAATGTGTTTATCAGATTTGCCATAAACATACAGATAGAGGCCGGGCATGGTGGTGTACACCTGTAATTCCAGCAATTTGAGAGGCTGAGGTGGGAAAATCACTTGAGTTCAGGAGTTTGAGACACTCTGGGCAACATGGTGAAAAACTGTTTCTAAAAAAAACATAAAAATATTAGCCGGGCATGGTGGTGCACACTTGTAGTCCCAGCTACTCAGGAGGCTGAGGTGGGATTGCTGCTTGAGCCCAGGAGGTCAAGGCTTCAGTGAGCCATGATTTTGCCACCGCACTGCAGCCTGGGTGACAGAATGAGATCCTATCTCAAAAACAAAAACAAACAAACAAACAAAAATTACTGATCTAGACCAAGAGGCTCCTCGAAATTTGAGAATGATACATTATATGACCACCTTCATCTAGCAGAGTGCTTCTGACATAAAGAAGAAATTAGAAAAACAAGAAGGGACACTGGGGATGAATCCCTCCCAGATAGTAGATATTGCCTTCAGTGTATACTGTTCTTCAGAAGCTAAGAAGTTAAGGCCAGGCACAATATATTTAGGAATGGTAGGAAAAATCCCACACCAAAGAAAGGATGGAAATTCAAATAAGGCCTTGGGTCACAGTGTGCGTACTGTAATGAGAAAGATCACTGGAAGTTCATTTGCCCCAAAAAGAAAGGACTCAAGGGCTAGAAGAAGAAGATGCCAGGGAGAAGGCCCACTGGCAGAGAGTGGAAGAGGATTATGACCCCAATAAAGAATGAAAATTCCCAAGGGCTCCCCTAAATCTTTCAGAGCCAATTAAAATTTTCCCACAGGAGCCCTGGGTACAATTGACCTTACTAACTACTTAAAGGATGCCCTCTTCTGCATCCAAATTGACGAAAAATCCCACATGTTCTTTGCCATTGAATGGCAAGACCCAGACAAAAAGATGACTTTCCAATATTGTTGGACAGTGTTATCTCAAAGATTTAAAAATTTACCCATCCTTTATGGGGAAATACTGGAAAAGGACAAGCTTATAAGGAGATAGAGAAGTATTATTGCAATACACAGATGACTTGCTGATAGCGAGTTCCAGCTAAGACCAATGTCTGTCCAACACTATTTTGGTTTTGAATCATTTAACACAGTGCGGATGAAAGGTATCCGCCTTGCACAAGGCTCAAGTCTGTAAGCAGGAAGTGACCTATGTTGGATTACAATTAAAGCAGGGGAAGAGGGGCCTAATGCCCTATAGGAACTAGCCAGTAGCCACTATGAAAGCCTCCAAGAACAGGAGGCAGCTACAGGGATTTGGGGGCATGGTAGGCTTCTGCCAAATTTGGATCCCCAACTTTGGACTTATGGCTAAGTCCCTCTTGTGAGTCCTTAGAACGGCAGGACTCAGAGTCCCTGCGCTGGACAGCAGAACGCCAACAAGTATTTGACACTATTAAAGAAATGTTCATGTCAGCCCCAGCTCTGGGACTGCCAAATCCTCAGAAGCCATTCTAGCTTTATATCTATGAGAAAGAGAATATAGGGCTGGAAGTGTTGGTCCAAATGCTAGGGAACACCCTACAACCAATAGGCTGTTTTTCTAAACAGCTGGATCAAACCACTAAAAGATGGCCTCCCTGCCTCTGGGCAGTGGCTTCCACCTGTGAGATACTAAGAGGGGCACAGATGTTCACCCTGAGATAGGCTGTCACCATTTTTTTCCTCATCAGGTGCTGACCTTGCTGGAGTAGAAAGGAGGCTATTGGCTTACTGCAGGGCAAATGGACAAATGCCAGGCCATCCTACTGAATGACTCAAATATCACCTTGTAAACCATCATTGCTCTAAACCCAGTCACCTTGCTCCTGGCCACTGTAACCAACCAAGAACTGAAACAATTGCCTGGAAATTCATGATGCATTTTCATCTAGCAGGCCAGACCTGTCAGACCAAACATTGGCCACTCCAGACTAGGAGTTTTACACCAACAGATGCAGCTTCATGGAAGAATAATGATGCCAAGCTCAGTACGCTTGGTGACTGCAGATAAGGCAGTAAAGGTCCATGCCCATTCTGCTGCCATTTCAACACAGAAAGCTGAACTGAATACCAGAGCTTTGGAACTATCCCAGGGAAAACAGGTAAATATTTTCACTGACTCTAAGTATACGGTTTTGGTAGTGCAAGCTCATGGGACTGTGTGGAATAAAAGAGGCCTCCTGACCTCAAGAAACAAGAACACTAAGCACCTGACAGAGATACTCACCCTAAGACACACAGTCACATTACCAGCTCAGGCTGTTATTATGCACTGTCCAGGGCATCATAAAGTTGCCTCACAAACACCCAAAGGGAGCCAGGTTGAAGCCTACTCCACCAAGGCTGAAAGAGCCACAGAAGTAGCTAAAGTGTTACCAAAGGAAATAATTATATGGCTTGGGCTTCCTTGTTCTATACAATGTGGCAATGGCCCTTCTTTTATTTCTGAAATCACACAAAAGGTAAGTCAAGCTTTGCAGATCAAATGGAAATTAAACTTGTGAAGACCACAGTTGACAAGGAGGAGATGGAGAAAATGAACCACACCTTAAGGAAGACAGTGGCAAAACTCTGTTAGGAAACAGATTTAAGCTGGAATAAAGTTTTGCAAATTGTCTTATTCCATGTCAGAGTCGTGCCCTGAAGTGTGCTTGGGTTGATCCTTTTGAAATCATGAAAAATCCTTCCAGACACCCTTCCTGAAAATTCCACCTGTAGACTGAATACATGAATCTAGAGTTAAACTGTATGTATGACAATTGGGGCAGATATTACTAACAACACAGCAGTTTTCTTTATCTAGGTCTACACATTCCATGGATGAGTCTCTTCACTCTTTTACTTAGGAGATAAGATGCTGCTGAAGTCTTGGAAAAACCTAGGACCAGATCAGCAGCTAGCCAAAAATTGCACAGGACTTCATGGGGTCCACTGCAGTTTTTCCAGTTAACACTCATTCCTCTGTCAAGCTACCTGGGATCAAGCCATTGCTACATCAACATCAGGCAAAGGCAGGTCCTTCTCCACCTGACACCTCAGACCACAAGCCTACTTAGTTTTGCAAGCCAAAGAGAGATCTGAAGTTATTGGCAAGGAAAAATCACACAGATAATTAGTGTCCTTCCATTTACATGAAGTTCTTAACAAATTTTATATTGATCAGTACATTTTTATCCTTGCTAAAACTAACCTTTTTGGCTAAATGAGTGTATGTGGTAGCTTCTCTCCAAAGTAAAAAAGTCTGCTGGTTCTGTGGGGAGACACCCTTTCTTCCACTTCAGCCTTGCCATGGTGCATGCAAGCTCTTGTTTCTCTTCTGTGATGATAGTACCACTCACCACGAGTCCTCCAACTCTGAGGAAACCTGGAAAAACATTTTTCCTCTGATTCATAGACAGGTTAATGTCACCCCCATTATAGGATAGTACTTGCTGGCCTAGGATGGCTGACAGGAGTCAGCATGGCATGTCAAGCACCTCTGTGCATTGAAAAACAATAGTAGCATACCCCATGCTATTGCCCATGATATGGAATAGTGACCTCTTCAGCAATGTGGCCAAACCGTTCAACTGACTGATAATATGTGGCTAGGATGTCAGAGTAATATCTATCTACCTAGAAGGGCCTATTGTTCTCCCTGGGGTGGCTATGGGCCTACAGCACTCATGGTTAGCCCTACTTATCTTACAGCTGGACTGGAATGTGTACCTTGGGACAGCATTACCTACCAATATGTAATCTGTCCTATCTGGACTCTCTTCCTGCCAACTGGAAAAGTGTTAAGGCCAGATGCCATCATAAAACATGAGCATCCTGGTGGATCTACTCACGAGCTGTCTTTTCCCCCGAGATGGTGACCATAGATGTAGAATTACAAGTAGACACCATGGCTAAGCCTACAGCCACTGCCTTTAATAGCACAGGAGACTCGGAGCCTGCAGTGGCCTAAGGATGGTTCTTTTGATTTGGATAAATTAATATATATGTGAAAGTAAGAACTTCATCTCAAGCAAAGGAGTTACTGGTATTTATGGAATAAATATCATTCTTGGAGAAATGTTCAAAATGATTTGGATATTCAGAAGAAAAACATTAAAAATGTAAGAGGCAATGCAATAATTAAAGGTACTTTTCCTTTCACAGAAGCCCCCTCCTCCCTTCTCTGTTGTCCCAGCTCTCTCCACTTCCCCTGCATGTTGTTATTCCTCCTTGCCTCAAACTGACTCTTGAATGAATTCCTAGCTCCTGCTTAAGGATGCAGGATTGTGTGCCTGGTAGACTCTCACAGGGTCCACTTCATGTCTTAGATGAGGTTTCACCTCTAGGAGTCCCTTGTTATTCACAAACCACAGAGCAAGAAAGGCAGAAATATTAAAGAAACAGGATCATGGAATGCTTGAGAGCTTGGATGAAAGACTGTGTCCCCTGTGAAGGCAGCAGGATGGAGAGTAGTTCCACTATTCACCTGGAGAGAGGCAAACAAACAAGGCATACAGCTGATGAATGTCAACAGAGATAGTAGGGAAAAAGTGACATACATTTTTTTTCTTTCCTCAGTGTGACAAAAACCAGCCCTTCTCATTTGAATTTTCAGAAAAGCTGGTGCCATTGAGAGGCTACCCAAGACTCTTGGGTAATTCAGATAGATTTCTTACCAGTTGATGTTACTCATTTAAAGGACACCTTTCCCTGTGCCCCCATACATTTTCAGAAGTACTCGGCAATGTGTTTTCAGTTTACAACCATATGCATGGGGATGTGCACTGGCTACTGCATTGAATTCTGTTGTTGGCTAACTGTGATCTTTTGATGGGACCCAGAAGAACACTCCCATCAAGATGTTTGGTGTCAGTGAAGCCGTCTATCTATCATCCTCCACAGCTATGAATGATTTCAGGGCATTAGAGACCTATTGAGAAGAGTGGCTAACACAATACTTTTAGGCTTTCTGGTAGAGTTGAGTTGGGAGATGTTGCAGTGATGTAGAGAAAACTGGTGAGTCCTCTGCTGATTACAGCAGTGGTTTGATGAGGCTTTCTTAATAAATTATTGCCATAGGTTCAAGAGCAGATCAAAATTTCCCGCTTATCCTGCTTACCTTTGTCTTGGCTTTCTTGCCAATGATCTAAACTCAAGTAAAGGAAAAGGTGGTAGGACGGCAAACATAAACTATTCTCAAATCTTGGTAGTACTACTTATTTAGAGACAATTTAGAAAAGATAAAGAAGAACAGAAGAGATTAAAGACTGCTGTGTTGGCCGCTGTGTTACAGTTCTTTACTAAAGTGATTAAACCTTACTCTGGCCAACTCAAGAAGGTAGCAAAGTGCTTATAGAAAGAGACTATGCTATTCTCGCAAGTCCAAGAGCAGATCAAAATTTCCCTCTTATCCTGATTCCCTGTGTCCTGGCTTTCTTGCCAATTATCGAAATTCAAGTAAAGGAAAAGGTGGTAGGACGGCAAACATAAACTATTCTCAAATCTTGGTAGTACTTACTCATTTGGAGACAATTTAGAAAAGATAAAGAAGAATAGAAGAGATTAAAGACTGCTGTGTTGGCTGCTGTGTTACAGTTCTTTACTAAAGTGATTAATCCTTACTCTGGCCAACTTAAGAAGGTAGCAAAGTGCTTATAGAAAGAGACTATGCTATTCTTGCAAGTGGCCAGGATATTGGAAGACGGGATGTAGAAAGAGACTCGACAATGTAGGGATTGCCAGGACAAGAGAATTAAGGGAAACTAAAAGGACAAAACACTCAGCTAACAAGTATTTGGCAGAGGCTCAACATTAACAGTTTGAGAGACTATTAGAGATGGAAAATGATGGACAAATGTAACAATATATTTTCCTCAGGCTACTTTATCTTTGACTTTTTCTGGCAGACTCTGTTGCTCCCTGTTCTGCAAATTCCTTGGAAATATCTTGCTTTACAAACTAGTAACAGATCAATTCAGAGGTTGTTGGTATTTTGGGCCAGACTTTTACTTACCCCTTTCCTCCACAATTCCCACACAGATAGGTCCCTTTATTGAGGAATGTGTGTTCTTCCTTTCCATTGAATCTACTGTAAACCTCCTGGGGAGAGATCTGCTGTGCAACTTAAAATCAGCCATGTGCTGTACTCTGGATGGACGGTTTGTGGAGCAGCCTGAGGAAAAGAACGTGATTTGCTTAGTATTTGTCATCTGAAATAAGAGGGGTATGGCAGAATGGTAGTCTCAAAGCATGCTAAAAAGCACCCTAAGCATCATTTGGGGCCTTAGGAAATGATTGTACTGGCTAAATTTGAGATATAGAAACAATAAAAATAGCCAAAAGAACAAGCCATGGTCACATATTATATTTCATTAATAAAACTATTTCCTTTGCTGGGAGCTCAGTTATAAAGAATAAAACCAGATGTAAAAGAATTAGAAAAATAGGAAATATTTAAAAAGGGACATCCACCCTATAATACTCCCCTACTTTGAGTTAAGAAGGTACGTAAATATAATACAAATGGCCAATCACTATGACACAGGATTCTTTTGGTGCATCTTCACCAGTTGGAAATCTCCACAGCTAGTGGGGCCCCCGCCTGGGCTTTGGTCAGCCCTGGGCATCTCACAGCCTGCTTTCTGCCTTGGGTGCCTACATCTGGACAAGGAGAAGATGATGGTGCCTATAATCTTGGAGATGCTAGCAACTGGTGAGCCCCAAGGTGTGTTATGGCTCTTGCCTGGGAGTCCCAAGGTCTGAGCCCCAAGGACCATTACAGCTCCCTCTCCTTCCCTCCATCCATGGTGAAGCAAATGGGGGGCCATGGGGAGAGTGTGCTACTGCTTGTTCGTGTTACAGTTCATATTCATTCCTACTACCTGCTGTGTGGCAAACTGGGCACGCATTACAGCTCCTTTGTTCCCGCCAGCCACATGCTTCAGGAAACAGGGGCACGTCACAGCTCACTGAGTCCCACCACTGTGCTCCAGCCCACAGCTCCTGGACCTGCCACCACCATCACTTCCCATCACATGGGGCATCTGCTCAGAAGTGGTGGAGGGTGGAAGGGCTACAGTGTTACCGCTCATTTCACACCTGCCATTTGGCAGGTCCAGGGTTCTTGTCCCGCATCCAATAAGAATGAGGTCACACAGACACTGGAGAGTGAGCAGGGTGGAGAAGGGTTTTATTGAGCAACAGAACAGCTCTCGACACAAGAGGAGACCCAACGTGGGTAGCCCTCTGTGTGAGAAGGGGCCCAAAGTCAGGTAGTCCCAATGTGTAGCTGAGCCTGGGGTTTTTATGGGCTCAGAATAGGGGAGTGCATGCTGATTGGTCCATGGGTGAGCATGGAAAAAGCGCCATTCAACTGACTAAAAGGCATTAAGGAAGTCCCCTCTCTGATCCTAGACTCTGGCAGCTTAGTTTTCAGGCTTTAATCTGTCTTTAGCTTGAAGGTCAGGTTTCACTGGGAACCCACTCCATCTGCCTAGGAATTTGTCTGCCTTCTGCTGCTATTGACTATGTAAATTTATACAAGTTCTTATCCAATATTCTCTGTAACTGTGCAACTACTCTGATTTGGGTACTGATGTCTTCAAAGATATTCTCTGTAATTAACTTACGTTTGGAAATCTTTATCTCCTTTTCCTTCTTTCTTTCTTTCTTTACCCTCCTTCCCTCCCTCCCTCCCTCCTATCTTCCCTCCCTTCCTTCCTCCCTCCCCCTTCCCCCCTTCCTTCCCTCCTCTCTCCCCTTCCTTCCCTCCCTTGCTCCTTCCTTCCTCCATTCCTTCCTTCCTTCTTTCCTTCCTTCCTTCCTCCATTCCTTCCTTCCTCCCTCCCTTCCTTCTTTCCTTCCTCCCTCTCTCCCTCCTTCCTTCCCTCCCTCCCTTCCTTCCTCCCTCCCTTCCTTCTTTCCTTCCTCCCTTCCTCCCTTCTTTCCTTCCTTTCTTCCTCCCTCCCTACCTTCCTTCCTCCCTCCCTACCTTCCTTCCTC